>NC_046304.1:46231790-46554290 GCF_004115265.2 Rhinolophus ferrumequinum | reverse complement strand
GCAGTTGGCAGTGATGGCTGCAATGGCGATATATATATGGCACTAAGAAGGATTGCTGAAATGTGATAGATTATAGTTAATTCTGAATTCCCCACTCTTCTGCCAGGCTGTTCTGGTTCAACAAAAGTGCTCTGAAATGCCTTGGAGTTCAGTGTTTACGTTTGAGGGTTGACTTGACCACATCCTAGCGGTGGAAACTTTAACATACGAATTCTCCTCTCGCATCTTCAGTTGTTTCATTATATTCAGGTTTGTGAAGTTAACTGAGATAGTGGGAAAGCATACAGCATAGGGGACAATAGTGAATACGTTAGGTATTTTCAGATCCTCTCTTGACCATTTTTCACCCAGCCCCTATGGAGACTGCATCAAAGGACTCCCTTGCGTCTGACTTTTGCTTGACTTTGACTAAGAGGAGGCACTTGGTGGGAGGGAGGCGAGCGATCTTAGAGCACGTACGTATATCCTCGTACACCCCGCGTGATCTGTGTCCCTTTAACAAAGTTCATATCTACCACCAGAGGTCTTCTCGGTATAGCTTGCCCTCTAACTTCTGGTAGTTGCCGCCTCCCCATGTCCTTGAGGTTAACAATCTGTCATGAGCCCCAGATTTAAAGCATTTGAACTGTAGGTTCTAACGTTGCCTACACCTTTGTAATAATCCCTGTATGAAACCTACTCAAAATTTCCCAATTGGCTGTGCCTCTTGTTTCCTGACAAGATCTTGACCTGATTATGTGGGCTCTGCTATATCCGCGTGGATTCAAACTGAAACTTGTCGCTTCCCAGCCTCCTACTGGATTTAGGCAAATGAATTCACATTTTTGGCCTCAATTTCCGGATCGATTGTTTTGGGCTCAAGATTGCTGTGGAGATTGTGTGGATCATACTAAGCATTTAATGCAGGATAATGATTGATAAGTGTAAAATATTTTGTCACATCTCAACCATTATCCACCTGAAAGATTAGTTAATGACAATGGTTTTGTTAAAACCTAGATTGGTGCCCCATGTACTACTAGGGAGGAGTTAGGAAAGAAGTATTTTGCAAAAGAAAATCATATCAGCTTTTAAAATAAATGAACATGGACACAGGATTCTTTAGTAGCCAGCCTCCAAGATGACCTCCAGTGATTTTTATCTGTTAGGGTTCATGCTTATGTGTAGTTCCCCACCAGGCTGAATAGGGCTTCCCTGTGAAATCAGTAGGATATTGCAGAAATGATGGCATGTGGATTCTAAGTCTGGGTCATAAAAAAAAAGTGACTTTTTGGATTATTCATTCTGAAGAATGTCAGCTGCCATGTTCTGAGGACACACAAACAGCCCCATGGAAAAAATCCATGTGGCAAGGAAGTGGGCCTCCTGCCAATAGCAAGTATGAGCCCGCCAGTCATGTGAGTGAGCCATGCACCAAAGTGGTGCAGTTTAATACTGCACCTCGTTCAGGCCTTCAGATGACTGCACATGCTGTGACATCTTGACTGTGACCGCACGAGAGATCCAAACCAGAATCGCTACGCCAAGCCATTCCTAAATTCCTAACCCACTAGAGCTATGTAAGGTGGTAAATGTTTACTGGTATGTTAAGCTACTAAATTATGAGGTAATTTGATACACAGTAAGAGACACCTGACTAATTTCCCATTATTCTGAATTATCTGTTGAATACTCAGGAATCTGTGATGTCAAAAAAGCTGAGCCCTGAACTTATGGGTAATAATTAATTCAAATGTTTTTAATCTCATGTGAGTCAATACCCAATGACCTACGAGGTCTGACAATTAAGTTGGCGAACTCATCCTAGAAAAAGTGCTACATACCTCACTGCTGAATATCACTAGTTACTTTCAAAGTTCTCCCCTTGGGAAGCTATGCAGTGATTCCAGTGCCTAGTCCACCCTTCAAAGCAATTTTGGAATTCTTTCTGGAATGACCATCAGAACTGTCGTTGTATTACACTTGATGTCCTCAATGTCATCAAAATTCTTCCTTTCGATATTTCCTTTATCTTCGGGTAAAGAAAGAAGTCATTGGGGCCAGATTAGGTGAGTAGGGAGGGTGTTCCAACACAGTTATTTGTTGACTGGCTAAAAACTCCCTCGCGGACAGTGCAGCGTGGGCTGTCATTTGGTGCTGGCAAGTCACTTTTGTGTTCCAAACTGAGTCGGTGGTTTCATGGTGATCCATCAGGCATGAAAACAGCAAATGAAGTGTCTGCCACTCAGTGAGGGCTCACAAGTTCTTTATAAAACCTGCTGGAGTCTCTGAGTTCACTGTCTTCTATTACAAAATGAGAGTCACACTATAGGCAAGATGGATTTTTGAACTAATGAGATAGAATGCTTCACATCACACCTGGGACAGAGTAAGGTCTCAATGCATAATGACAATAGTAATAATTAATTTCTCATATATGTGCATCCTTGCTATAAAAATATGGAAAGCAATGAACTCATTGGAAGTATCATTTTTAATACAGCCAATGTAATTCTCCAACTAGTAAAATCCCTATAGTTGTCCTTTAAAATCACTGATATTAACCCAACTATCTACTTCCTCTTTTGTTTACCGCACTGCAGAGAAGGAACACAATTTTAATGCTTATATACTCTTATCTTTGTATATTATTTTTAAAACACACGGTTTAGCTTCTCAAAGGGTAAACACAAGTCAGAAACACACAAGAGAATAACTAGACAAAACAAAAGGAAGAAGAAAACGAAAAAAGCCTTAGGTATAAGTCCGTCTGGACCGAAATGGGGAAGATAAAATGAAACCAGATGGAGATTTATACATTTATTTTTGTTTCACTGAATGGAGCAGATAATCAAAAACATTTCCTCAATGTTGGTTTTCTAATCTCCTCTGTCACCTTCCACCAAAATATTAGGCCAGACAGAGGCTGTCTGAGCTTCTCATCTTCTATCATCCTTTCCTTTAGAGAAACATATGCTTTTAGGACCAAACTCTGGAATAATCACTGAAAGAAGCTGAATAAATATTTTCAAGATAAGCCTGGAGTTCTTACTGTCTCTAAATCATCAACAGACAAAAAAAAGAGACAGAGAAAGAGAGACAGAGACTGTGAGAGGGAGAGACAGTTTCCTATTCAAACATGTTGCTTAAGAGCTAATGGGCGTATGTTGTGATTGATAGGCCAGAATCTTTGTCTTCAGGAACGCTTAATGGGCTAGGGACTGACCAATATTTACATTGGAGCTGAAGCCACATTATATTTCATCTGGGGTCAAATATTACTGAATGTAAAATACATTCCTGAGAGTGATGCTGCCTTTGCTTCATCCCAACCTGGGTGTCTCAGACTCCCCCCAAATCGCGAAATCTATCTCCATTTAGAATACTCCCAAGCTTTAAAGTTCAGCTACTAAGGATTACTGGACTGCTTCAGGTCTAGGGTGGGTGAATCACAAATTATAGGTGAGTCAAGCATATAATTCAAGCTCTGAAAACCATCAATGCTATCCACAGCTTCTTAACTACATGAGTGCACAATGGCTGTTCAAGTAAAATCGTCTCCACATAAATCTACATAGTGGGCTGAATATTTCAGGCTTACAGAAAGAATAGAAATATGCTTCTGCTATTAATGATTGTGACTGGTGGGGGAAAGGTGTTATGTATACAACAATCCCAGTCGATAAAGAGAAGAAGATTTTCTTATTCTAGTTTGATATTCCAATATTTAGAGCAAAAAAGGTTCAGATATATAGCTCTGTCAGTGCATTCTTTTCCTTTCTAGTTTATGACATGTGCATTAAATTAGAGTGAAGAGAACCAGGCAAACCCTGAGAGTAAATAGAAAGAACATTCTAGTGAGAGCTTTGGAAGACCTCTAAAGGCCAAAACCATGCTTTCAGTTTGAGAACCAATCGCCTTAAGTAAAAGAGAATGGAGGTTAGCTCAGGAATAAGGATGCTTTTATAGAATTGAAGATTGGCACCGAAGTGTTGTCTATATTCCCCACCTTAAATTCCTTGCTTCCGTTCTTCTTTAAAACTACTCTCATCCAGTTCCTCTGCCATTCCACCAAATCCACTTCTATTATAACTACCAATGCTTCTGTTCTATAAGCCATAGTCAATTATTCATTTGATACAATTTACCACTCCCTTCTCCTGGCTTTTCAGAACATTATACTCACCTAGTGTTTCTCCTATCTTTCTGGCATTTTCCAAGGTCTTCGCTTGTTCCTCCTCAATTTCCCAACCTTTAAATATAGGCCTGCTCAAGACTCCAGGTTGTGGACCTCTTTTCTTTTCAATCTACACTCACTCCCTTAGAAATCTAGACTCATACTTCGAAAGGCCTATCTGAAGTCTCCATAATAGAAATCTCAAACTAAGAATGTCCAAGGTTGTACTTCAGATCTGCTATCCAAAAATCTTTCCTACCTCAATTAATAACAATTCTCCCCCTTCAACTTGCTCAGCCAGATATCTTGGACTCATCCTTGACTCCTGTCTTTCACCTATGTATCACATCTAACAGCCAATCTTACTGGCTTTGACTACGAAACGTATACTGATTGTGACTGTTTCTCACCGTCTCCATGGCAATCACCATGACCATCATCATTATCTTTCTGTTTTCTGCAAGCGGTCCCTCTTTCTAAACTCCCTGCTTCATCCCTGCAGTCTTTTCTAAATATAGCAGGCAAAAGGCATCTTTGCAAAAATATGTTAGATCATGCAAAATATCCAGTGTCTTCCCATCTCACTGAGTAAAAGCCAAAGCCCCTCCTGAGAAACCACTTCTCTCTCTCATCTCTTCTTATTCTTGCTCATTCACCCCAATGACATCAGCCTCCCTACTGTGCTTCAAATATACCAGGCACAATCGTGCCTCAGGGCCTTTGCATCTCCTGTTCCTTGAGCCTGGAACAGTCTTCTTCCACATGTTTGCATCATTCCTTCTCATCTCCTTCCAATCCTTGTTCAAGGGGCCCCTTCTCAATGAGGTCTTTTCTGAAATGCCTGTTTCGGATTTTACCCCAAATCCCAAATCAGCAGTCTGTTACTGATTTGATTCCATAGCACTGATCTTAACTTAAATGTGGTTTAAATTTACTTCTTGGTTTTGTGTGTCATTTACCTCCTCCCATTAGAATCAATCTTTCTTGAGGGCATGGGTTACTGTCAGCTTTGGTCAAAGCAGCATCTCCTGCTTCTTCCCCTAGAAGGTGCTCAATGGTATTTGCTAACTAGGTAAAGAAAGGCAAAAGTGAGAGCTCGTGAATGTTTTCCTCACAATTTCTTTCATAATCCAGCCCCTTTACTACTACAACCGGTCACACTTTTTTCTATCTTAAAGTATCTACTCTTCCCGTGTTCAAGGATGGGCACTTTGACATCTGATGTACCTTAGCAGAAATCTGTCATTCTTTCCATCAGATCTTATGGTCTCACCTTTCTCCCTAAGAGCTAAGAAATCAATCCATGTTTAGTTGTTATTAACTGGTGATAGACTGAATGTGTAGCCCTTCCCTGTGGGGACCAACATTTTAGGATCAGTTCCTAGAGATTTAGTGTCCTGTAATCCACAATATGTGTCTATAATTATGAATGCAGTGCTTACACGGGAAAGTGACACAGCAAACTTCAGAAGGGGAACATTTAGCAGGACTCCTGGAGCTCATTTATATTGTTACAACAAGCACAGAAGATTTAAATCAGGGTCTACGATAAAATCCTAAATTTTCATATAGGCCAGCCAATTGCCTTATCCAGATGATACTTCTGCATAAATGGTCGATTTTGTACCTTTCTGCTCTATGCAGGGTGTGCTTTTCAACCACCTCCTGCAGCTGAGATGCTTGTGCCTCATAGTGCTTCTGGTTTCAATGTTCTGAACACACTCTTACTTGTCAAGTAATCCCTGTAACACAAACTTTAGTATGCCCTTTAATAGAAAGAGTAGGTCTATTTCTCTGTTTTACCATCAGCAGAGGTGATTTAAATATTCAACAGAAGGATCTTATCATTCACAAGACTGACAAATCCCTTTAGGTCCATAAAGTTCCAGGACTTTCCATTGGGATAAGGGCTGAGGGGTATTGTACATGGACTTTGCTTTCCAGATGTTGCCCGACTCCAAGTTGAAAACATTTTTAACAGTCAGTAATGCAGTAAGATCTGACCTTCTTTCCCAACATCAAACTAAATCCCTGTAGTCTCCTTCTTTCAGCTTACAGGACAGTCTGAACTTTTTCAATCCAGTCTCCATGAACCCCAGCCTGGGGTCTATACACTGGGCCCTGTTTGCTCTGGAGGAGAGGTAAGTATGTGTTTTGCAACTCTCTTAGGTAGAGGCTATTAATTTCACACGTTGCAAATACCACATGGTCTGGAAGCCAACACACTACTGTTCTAAGACCTCACGGCCACTTCCAAACAATACTCCTTTACCCTGATAATTAAATCATTATTTCTTTACGACATAGCTATTCATCTATAGGATGCTCTATCCCTCTTCAGGACACTTGTGTATCTATTGACTTGTTAGTTTATACATTAACCACAATCTTGTGTTTCCATCCCATGAGCGTTCATGATCTTATCAAACTTGGGTATTCATTCACATAGATGACACATTGAACTGTAGCCTGAGAGTGTACTCACCTCCTTAATATTCTAATAATTTCCAACCTTCTTCAAAGATCCACTTTTATCACAGCATTTTGAGATCTTTCTCTCAGAACAGCTCTATGAGCTCTAATCCTTCAATACTGTCCTTCCTGACAACCTCCAACCTTCATTCATGAATCCATTCAACAAACATTTATGAAGCATCAACCCTTGGAAACACAACAATGCACCATATGCATCCTGCCTTCATGGAGCATGTTTTCTAGTGGAGGAAGACAAAGACATCTAAAATAATAATTAATATATTTGTAAAACTGTATAATAATAAACTGAGATAAGAAGAGAGTAAAGTATAGGGTACTCTGAGACCTTACAATAAGGGACCTAAATGTAGTCTGGAGTGGAAGGGAAGTCTTCTCAGATCAGTCGATTACAGGATGAATAGGAGTTAACCAGACAAAAGTGATTTAAGGGAGGGAGGGGTCTTGACTTAAAGAGTAATGCTGATGAAGCCTCAATCAACATTTGACTATTCTAGGTACCTCATGTAAGTGGAATCCTACAGTATTTGTTCTTTTATAACTAGCTTATTTCACTTAGTATAATCTGTTCAAAGTTCATTCATGTTGTAGCATGTGTCAGAATTCTCTTGCTTGTTAAGGTAATTAACAAGAATATTGATCATTATATATAGACTATATTTGGGCTATTTATGTATCCAACGATGGACACTTGGGTGGCTTTGACCCCTTAGCTACTGTGAATAATGTTGCTATGAACATGGGTGGACAGAAATTTGTTCGAGAAACTACTTTTATTTCTTTTGAGTGTACACCTCAAAGTGGAATTGCTAGATTACAGGACAATTCTATGCTTAATTTTTTGAGAAATCAAGTACACCAATTTTTCATTCTGCCATTTCTAACTAGCTATGCAATCTATTCATGGTTTTTCATTCCAATATTATATTTTGTACTCCTAAAATTTTCATCTTTCTCTTTGTCCAAATTTCCCCTTTGCTATGAGACTCTAATCTTCTCTATTATTTTCATATGTACTTTTAAATTATTTAGCATATTTATAATGGTTCTTTTAAAGCCCTTGTTTTTCATTCCATTGTCTAATTTCTGAGTTTGTTTATATTGACTGATTTTTCTCTTGGTTAGGGTCGCATTTACCTGCTTCTTTGCAGGTCTAATTATTTTTATTATGATATCTATTGCCGTACTTTTCTTTTTCTTTATTCTGCCTGAGGCTTATTGAGCTTCTTGGATGTGTTAGCTTATTTTTTTTTCCAGCAAATTTGGAAAGATTTTTATCATTCTTATGTACTGGACATATGGGTATCAAGTTCTTGAGTGTTTAGAATTTGTTTCCTCTTTATTGAGTTTTATTCTAATGGGGGGTTAATGTACTTTCATATCAGCTTGATCATTTTAAAGTTTTTGTTGTTGTTTTGTTTTTGTTTGTTTGTTTGTTTGTTTGTTTTTGTTTGTTTTTGAGGCTTCATTAGGGTGTCTCTAGCTATGCCCTTCTCCTAACGTGTGGACTCATGTCTACTGCATGTTCATGCTGTTCAACAAAATCACTTCACTCTAGCTGGTAGGAAATTAAAAGTCGCACAGCCCTGTCCAACCTCTGATCATTGCTCAGCTCATAACTCCACAGTAACTTTTCTTCACTCAGTGGTTCTTCTTTGCCCAGGCTCATGCAGTATTGTCTCACACAGGTGTAGCTTAGTGTTCACCAAATACTCAATAAGATCCCTATTAAAAGCTTCTTCCCTACACAGCTCTTTCTCTCAAGCATTCTGCCCCACAAACTCCAGCTGCACCAGTAGCCCTGAGCGCTCTCTCTCTCGCTCTCTCTCTCTCTCTCTTTTTTCAATCCTGCAAGACCACTGTTCTCTGGTTGGGCTTCTCCCTCCCCACTGCTATGCACAAGTTACCTCTAGACAGAAAGCTGGAGCACTCTTGGGGCTCACCTCATTTGTTGCCCTTCTCTCAGGGGGTCACAGAACCGTGTTACAGGATCCAACAACTGAAAACAGTAATTTCATATATTTTGTCTGGTTTTTATGGTTGTTTGTAATGGAAGGATTAATGCAATGGAGTTACTCCATCATGGCCAGAAGCTGGAATCTCTCTTTTGTTTTTTCATTCTCAGTTTCTGTTGTCAGATTTATATATAATTCTACCCTCTTCTTAAATGTTCTTCAGAGCGTTATTTTTGGCATTCTCTTCATTTGATTCACTCTCAGGGATGAGCTCATTGGCTCCATGCTTCAATTATCACTAATATGCTAAGGACCCCTTAAATCTCTATCTTCTGCCAAACCTATCATTCCTATTATTTCAAATATGATATTCAGTTGCCTATTGGACCTTACCACTTAGACGTGCTAAGACATCTCCAAGCCAATGTCCAAAACTGAGTTCAATGTTCGAAACTCTCTCCATAGATGGCCTTTCTTGCTATATTCTCTATTGCGGTGCAGAGACACACCATTCACCAGGCACACAAACCAGAACTTTGGGGTTTATCCCAGCTTCCTACTTCGTTCTAATCCCTTACATCCAATCAGTTACCAAGTCTCATAGTCCTTAAATACTTCTTAAAACCACTACCTCTTGCTATCCCCATTGTACTGTCTTAACTCAGATCCTCCTGATTTGCTTCACACATCACTGCAAACTTCTAAGAGCTAAATCTTACAGAGCAGTCACTATATGCAGAGTACTATTCTAATCACTTTTGCATACATTAACTCTTTGAATCCTTAGGGTAAATACTATTATTACTACAGAAGAAAAAAACTAGGGCACAGAGAGAACTTCTGCAAGGGTTGCACAGCTATTACTTAGAAGAGCTAGGATTTAAATATAGGCAGTCTACCCTCAGAGTCTTTGGTCATAACCACTGGTGTATATTGCTTTTCAAACTGAGTTTTTACCTCTATCTCAAACATATATAAGAAACCCACACTGACTTTCATAAATGTGAATTTGATCATTTCTATCTGTTACTTAAAATCTTCCGGTATGTTCTCATCTTCAAGGTAAAAGCCGAATGCTAAATTTTCTATATGCTCTACGCTGATATAAGAATAAGAACATGGTCCTTGTCTATCCATTTTTTTTCTTCCCTATAGTTAATTTCTTTTCATTATAAAGTCACAGAATTACGTGTCCTCTTTTTTTGAAATGTTTCCTCACATCTTTTCCCATGTCTGGGTTTCAAGCTCACACTTCATGTTCTCTTAACGCTGTTGTCCTATTGCTACCTTACTTATCTACTTCAACTATTTAAATCATCAGGTAGACCCTGAGTTCTCTAAGGGCATGGACAAGGTCTTTTTTCCTTGTGTTCTCTTCCCAGTGCTAGCAGAGTATCTGACACATTCTGAATGTCCATTAAGCATTTGAATGAATGAATGAATAGAAAAATGTATAAAACCAGCTGCATTCATCCTAACTCAAACTTCCATAAAGACTTTATGTTGCGACTAAGTGAAGGGCTAATAACAGTGACTGGGGACCCCTTTCAATGAAAATGATGAATCCTCCTCAATTGAATTGCTTCTAGATTTTAAAATGCCAGCCTCTTGACCTCCAGTGTATTTGAATGGTGGTATATCATTAATTCTTCACATAAAAGCACTTGTAGTGACAGAAAACGTAAGAGTTACAATTAGGTTGCTTAGTAGCAAATCATCGTTAAAAAAATAAGAAAGAGGAGATGACAGAAGTCGTTAGTTCGGAAGCCAGAGGCTCCATGGAGATTTCTCTTTGTTTACAGACAGGTTTGCGAAGACACCACAAAAGTATTTATAGTAAAATGTACATTATCTATATTCATCTGTCTAGAAAACTTTTTTCGATCCTGGTGTACAATTCCAAGTCAAAGTCTAAAATCCAGCCTTCGATAAAAATTAAATAGATATGGTATGGTTATATAACTTCTGTCTTCTAGGTGACACCACACCCGTACTCCTTCATGCCACCCAACCCCTTCAATCCTAGGAATGCAGCATCGTCCTGTTCTTCGTCCAGATTCATGTATCTTGAAAATCTCAGACATTCTTCTGGCTAAAGAATAGTAAATTTCAAGATTTTAATTAAAAAAAAAAAAGTTTCCCTAGAAGATAAAATAGGATTCAGGACTGTAAATTCTATTTAGGCATAATATTTCTACAAGGGAAATTCAGTCAGCAGGTAACAAAAAATTCTGTTGCCTCTGCTTACCCTTTTTGCATACCTACATTATTTACCCACACTGCCTTTGTTTTTTGTTAAGAAACACAGAAGAATAAATATATCTGTTAGGAAATTGCCCTGATGGATTTTTCTTCCCCGCCTCCCCACCCAACAGAGGTATCCATTTCCAACAATTTCCTAATATTTATAATACTTTGTTATTAATACTAATCTTGCCATCTCCAGGCTGTGAAACCAACTGTATAGGGAGCTATTGTTTCTGAAATCCTACAGTTCAGTGTAATTTGTTGACAAAGCTGGTTTCCCCTGAAAATCATGTTGATCGCTATCTTGTCTCCAGTCACTAGACACAAAGTAGTCTCTGCCAACATCTTATCCATTGCCCTCCTCTATGCATTGGCTTTTGCTTTTTACCACCTTTTGTGGACATGGCGAAATATGAAATCAGAGCGATCAAACGTAATGTTCACAGGAGAGGCTTCACACAGATATTTTTGTAAAAGAAGTTTGGGCTAGCAGCAAGCCAAGCCAAACAGCTCTAAATTCAATCAGCATTCTATACAGCATCAGTCTCTTTTACACACCTTGGAGGGAAAGTCAAGTAGGAGATACTAAAACATGTAGCCATGATTTTTGTTTTGACCTTGACTGAATCCAATCTTCTTGATAAGTCTTATCTTTTTCTCTCTCTGTCTCTATGGCTCTCTCTCTCCTCACTCTCTTTCTTTCTGTCTCTCTCTCACACACATGCATTTGCTCTCTCTCTCTCTTTCTCTCTCTCTATCTCACATTGTCTACTCTTTCCCTCCACAACACACAAGGTTTCACGTTAGAGCTAGTGTTTGGCAGTGTGCTAGACTTGTGTACTTTTGTCTCCTTTTCTAAGCATGTGTATGATAATGAGATGATTACAGATAAGAAACTCTAAAGCATAATAATTAACCTTGTCCCCAAAAGTAGAACAAAGAATGGCTGTAGTATGTATTACGGTTCCATAAACATAGTTTTTATTAATTTTAAAGATGCTATCTCTGCCTTTCACATGAAAGTATTTTACGGCATTTGGGCTTTAGAGCACCTAACAAAAAATACACATGTGTAAAAATATGCTCCTGTTTTTGACAGCGGACAAGTAGTTATTTCACAAGATGAGTAAGTATGTCTCCTATGATTTTTTTTTTTTTAGGATAATGATTATCTCGGAGAATATACTTACTTGCTTTAATAAAGAGACAGTTGTTATATCAAAGGATTTTCACCTTTTATTTGTTCTATTAAAGGAACTCTACCTAGCAGTGGTGGTCATGTTTAGAAAATTACTCAGGATTCTCTCTTACCTGCTCTAAAGAGAAAAAATTAGGTCTTACCTAGTGTCTTTTTTCCACTGCATTCATATTTTGTTTATAGAGCTTCTGTGAGTAATTCAGAGCTACTTTTGGTCAGCAATTCTATAAGCAAATAAACTCAAATTCCACAATCCATATGTACAATATTATATTTTAAATAATTGTGTGTGTGTGTGTGTGTGTGTGTGTGTGTGTGTGTGTGTGAAAAACAGCAGATTTGGCTCAAGATCAGAAATGCCCCCATGTGTGAGATTGAAATTCAGGAGGCGCTTTATTAAAACCTGAGTTTTCCTTTTATGTGTGCGACTCTGAGAAAATCCCTTATATTTCATTTGATGTAGCCTCTTCTATAAAATGAGGGGGACTCCTACTTCTCCAGTTCCCAAGATCTTCTATACACACCCCTTCACAGTTTGTAAAATGTTGCCATATGATATGTTTAAGCACAGTTATCATGTGTTATGCCTAAAGTATATAATACAGATATATAATATGTCTTAAGTCATACTCAGAATGTTGTATTAAATTCTTAAAACAAAGTTTATCTAGACTCACCTTACTCCATCTATTTGAACCCGTAATTATGGGGTTCAAAGGCTGTGGAGTGAACTCACTCCCAGCCCTCTTTTTGGTCACAAGGTGTAATCTAATCCTCTAAAACTGTGGAACACTGAAAAATCACACTTAGGCTGAAAAATGCCAAAACAAACATGGCTTTAACAGATTCAGGGAAAGCAGAAATAAAGTGGTGTTTTCCCCAGGAAATTGTCTGCACTGTCCAAAGCCAGTTCTAGCAGGTTTTTTTGTGGCCTGGCCTTTTGACTATCAAATGGAACCACTTTACTCTAAAGAGAATTGTGAAGTGGCTGGCAGGGAGGCTGTGAGATAGGCAATGCTTCTCAGGTTCTGTCTCTGTGGTCTGGGCTAAACCAACGCTGAGATTTCAAGCCTTCCCCCCTCCCCTTCAAAGAGTCTCTTAAAGGATGTTTCCTAGTCCCCTCGGCCAATTTATCGTCTGTTATTTTAACAACCACACCTCTCCTCCCTGGGGTCAAGTGTCTGGTTGGAAGAAGAGAATACCTACATAATTTATCTTAGTCCCTGGTGCATTCCTGAGTCAAGCTGGTGAATGAGCTAGAAGTGGTTTGATGCCTAAACATCCACGGGTGTTTATATATGAGGATATTGTTCACATAATGGCCTTTCCTCAGACAGAAGATCATTTTCCATGTGCTTACGCGGGCATAAAACGCATAACTTTCTTCTAGGTGTTGGCAGTGCAGATTTTCAAAACTATATACTTGGCAAATTATTTGGAAAGAAAAATACACTTGAAGAGGAACATAAAGATAAAAATATAATTATATAAGAAAGTCAACAATGAGCTCTCTGTTCTGCACGCGCTTTGTTTATTCTGTGGTTAATCCAGGGCACATTTTAAAATGCTACTTTGCCTTTTGTCTGCTGCTGTGACCACTGGAAGCTATTTCTTCCTCCTGTCCTTTCCGTACCCAGCCTCTCCAATGGTATACATGCTTAGCGGATACAAATTTGTTGTAACATTAACAGAACTTGGGAGGCAAATCTCATGCCCCAAAATATATACTGTGTAAGTATGAATAACTTTAGAGTTGTCTTCTGTTTGCCATTTTCTCCATCAGTGTTCCTCTCCGTTTATGTAGGTAAGTGATAATTGGTCTACACAAGTGTGTGTGTGCATTTGTGTGTGTGTAAAGATGGGTTGCATTGTTCAAAAGTACAGTACCGGAAAAGTACACCTGTGATACCAAACATGTAAAACTATCTACTAAAAATGGACACGGGAAATCACTCCTCCAGTGGAATTTACCCTGTTTTCTCAACTGATCCACCTAAAAAGTGTCCGAAAGATATTGTTGAATTGATTGAATGATTATCCAAGTGAGCGGTTGAATGAATGAATTCTGATGACAGATTGTGTCGGGGGTCACCATCCAGTGTATGCCTATCTACGAGTCCTTTTGGTGCGAAAGCTAATATCCTGGAGAGAGATCTATGAGACACAATCTGTAGGTGATTTGTTCTGCTTGAGATATGGAAGCTAGGCAAAGTGAAGCAAACTATTAAGTCTCCTTCTATTAATGGAAGGAGGAAGGTGATGAATTGAGGTCGTGTGAAGCTTTCTTTGAACTCATGCAAGCTTCTGACTGAAGTGGGAAACTGAAGACCACAGGTTTACCCTAACTGTGATACACTCATTTCAATGTAGTCACTTATCATTGGACTCTAATTAAATAACCTGTGCATTGCACCTTAGGTTAAGGGACAAAGGCATGTGACCTGTCCCACCTTCGATTTGTATTCCCTCCGATTCTTTGCAATTGCCATCAAGACATCATATACCCGACCTGGGCAATTACACCACGTGAGAACCTGCAGGTTCTAATCTTGATTCTAGAACTCTAATGGTAAAATCCTTAGAAAACATCCATTGACACTGAGGTGGAGAGATCATTTTGAGCTCAGCAGCCTGTGATACGGCCTTTTTTTTTTTCTTTCCAGTTTTGCTGCCTACCCTCCACAGTATGAGCTGTATAAATCGACACACATTGTACTTGCCAAGTGGGAAGTGGGAAGTTATCAAGACAGGAGCTGGCAATCCCACTGGCTGCAGAATACCCCATTCAGGCTCAACTACCCTAAACTGGCCAGGCAGGCTCTTTCTGGCAGGCAATCAAAATTATCAGTGTCCCTTTCCCTCCTGGCTCTCTCAGAACTTCCACTCCCAGGAAGGAAACAACCACACTCTTTGCAAAAGATTAAGATGCTCATTTTACTATGTAAAATATGTCTCTATGCCACAATCATCATTGTAACAGAAGTATATAATAAGAATAATCATTTCCTCTTTGTTTCATCAATGGAACTTTTGATGTTCCTTGACAAGGGAAGAGTTTGCAGAAAAGAAAACTATGCTTATAGTGGAGGTTACTAGGGGGCAGGTTTGTTTTATTTTAATTCTGTTTATTTCACTTTATCTCTTTCCAATTCTGGTAAGGAAATAAGTAATTGTTGTCTTAAAAATTAAATGTCATGATGTTTTAATTCCATTGGTTTCTTATAAATAACTTGTTGCTGAGGACAGAGGTTGCTGGAAGATTCTCTCAGAATCAGTTTCATATTAGCCAAGAACTGGCTGAGTAGGACCTCAGCCTTGATGTGGGTTGGATCATTTTTTTGAGTCTGAAGCTAAATTGCCTTCTTAGCTCCTTCAAAAAAAAAAAATACTGATTTAAGGAGATTGATGTTGTGTCATCACTACTCAAGTGCTTAAAATAAATGGTGAAAAATCTGGAAGTGTGGTTGAGGGTTGCCTGTGCTGGCATTGTATAAAAGAGGGAGCTGGATACCGTCTGTATATTTGTATGAAAATGAGATCAAGGATTCTCCAAAATTGAACCAAACTCGAATTGCCCACAGCCCTGTACCGATAACTAAATAATAAATGATTTCTGTTATTTCTTTTGTCACATACTTAATATCCCTAAAAAGCAGAGTGTGCTTTGGAAATTCCTTCCGGATCAGGTTGATGAAGAGGTCTCCATCTTGCTACGAATGATCAGCCTCTAAAACTTCAGAGAGTGGAAGGGTGGTGAATCTATGCCTGGTGTCTGTAATGCATGCAACAGTATGGAAAATGGACCGCCAAACTATTCAAGGTAAATGACCCTATTTTTCCATATCGATTCAAGTACTGGTAATTACATAGCAGATCACCTCACGTAGTGTCGTAATCATGTGCTCATCTGTGTAGGTAATTATGGTGCCCCCAACCTCAATGGTAGAATGGCCACACAATGAACTCATTTCTGACAAAAGATTAATATTAGGAGGTAAATTCTTACCATCCATCCAGGGCCCAATTTTACCCAATGGCAGGCTGTTTTTTGGAGGGATGTATTATGGTGGATTAAACTTTATACTGTTTGGAATTTTATCAGAAGATGAACAGGGATTGAATGAAACCATATTAAAGGCTGAAAATAAATTTTCTTTATATTTGAAAAAAAGGAAGTCACTCTCTATAAACCTATCTTAAGTGGCAGAGTTTCATGTGAGAAGATGAATAATATAGTGATTTTATATATTTATTCCCCAGCTTAAAAATGTGTGCATAAAAGTCTTTCATTGTGGTAAACATATTAAACAATTATATTTGCTTCATCAGATAGTCAAAAGAACAGATTGTTCCCTCTGCTTTCTGGAAAATTATGTGTCTTTATTCTTAGTGATTCTAAGAAATTAGGGGAAAATGCCAAATTCAGTTTGAGGCAGTTAGATGTACTCATACAGAACAATTGCTTTTAGATTAGTTACCATGGGCTGCTACTGGTTTAAAAAGGCCTGCCCTCGAAACCACTCACAAGAGAGCACCCTATGTAATCTAATTTAGCTGTAGGGAAAAGCAGGAAACCACTGGGTTTTAGAAATTTGGGAGTCCTAACAATTTTACCAAAGCTGAACTTCAATTATGTAAGATTGTATTGTACTGTCGTCATAGTCAATGCCAACAGAAATTCAAAAACCACTAACTTACCCCATGAGACGCTTCTGTGGTTAATTAAACAAGACTCAATTAACAAGTGATATTGCATATCATATTTACGAATATATCTTGACTGGGTTTTATAAATTGCATTAAGTATTTGAATTGTTGCTCAGGTACAAGAGTTTGGAAACTTCCAGAACTGAGGGGGTAGGGGAGAGAGAGAGGAGAGACACAGAAAGAGGGGAGAGATAGAGAGAAAGAGAGAGAGAGAGAGAGAGAGAGAGAGAGAGAGAGAGAGAGAGGAACACTATGGAACCACACTTTGAGCATATACACAGAGAGTGTATGATCACCAATGATGGTTTAGGGGAGTGTTCATAGATTTGTGCCCACTTTGGTGAACCACAGAAGAGAATAACACTATGTTATATAAACTACAGTGGTTTCAACAAACAAGTCTAAACAATTCAGAGAAAGGGTCCTCAGATTTGGAGTCTTATTGAATAACTCCACGATTGATACTCAAGGATTTGGCAGAAATACTTGCTGCCAGAGTAGGATACTAGAAGAGAAAAAGGCATCTGTATTCTGAGACCCAATATTTAGGTCCACCATGAAAATACCTCATGTCATAATTAAAGCATGAGTTTTAGAGTCATCCAGGTTTAGGTTCAAAGATTGGCTCTACAAATACTAAGTAGAGTGGTTTTGGTCAAATCACCGAAACTTCCTGATTTTCTGTTTCTGTATGTGTTAAATGAAGATAGTCTCATACTTGGCTCATAGCGTTGCTGTGGATTGAATAAGATGTGTGACGCACTTAGCACAAAATAAGGTGCACTCAATAATTTGTAGCTATTCTGATTCTTGCTCCCAAGATTCTTGGGGTAGAATACAACTTGTCTAACAAAAAAAGAAAAAGGAAAGAAAGAAAAGTGAGAAGAAAGGTTTACTCTTGTGGAATGGAAAAAAAAAATGAGATTTTAGTTCATTATGACTCACTGACCACCAGGGAGCCATTTACAACTTATCTGTGTGCTGGAAATGAAACCCCTGTCAGTCCTCTCAACCCAACAAATTGCAGTTGGTATAAACTGATACGAAAGGAAAGACCGTTTCCTCTGGGTAGAGAGTCGACTCTATTTAGGATAAGTCGGAGTAAGCAGATCTACTTAACAGTCTATTTTACCACTTACATGCCAGCTATCAAAATAAATATGTAACCCAAAATAAAACTGTTTAACGTGTGGGCATTCCCCTCACCATTTTTAATGACATTCATATGAAGTGTTAGGGGTTATCACTGACATGGTTTCCTTTGAACCCAGAGAAGGTCTGGCTGACTTCGCTTAAGTTTACTTGGTTTTGTTATCCATCCTTCCTTTATTTATTTACTTTTTTAACTCTGCTTGGTTGAAAATGTAAGTAAATGCAACCCAGAAAAGTCAATGGGTTTACGGGAATGGGTCTATCATTGGAATTATTTCCACAGGGAGGGTGGAGATGGCCATTGGATTGGAAAGGAGAGGCACTGGAGATGTATCAAAGCCTGTGTTTGCGTAATGAGCCCCGAGTTGAATATTTCACTGTAAGGGTGTTTGTGGAAGTAGGGTGCTGAGGTAATGTCTCTTCTCCTCCCCTCCCTTTCCTATTCTACTCGGACACTCAACGTTGCAAAATGAAGCATGCATCCTACAAATAATCATGTCTTATTGAGATTCTTGTTCCAAAAAACCTGCCTTAGCCAAATACTTCCCAAGTATTAGGACGGAAATCAACATGCAACTTTCTGTGAAACTTGAAGATTCTCCGTGAATTGGCTTTTTTTTTTTCCAGACACAAAGCATTCTGATATCAGTGGTATAACTTTATTAAAGAAGAGCTGGAGAAGATTTTTCTTAGAAAAGGTCAAGAGGATCACTGCAAGGAAAGAGGGCCAAGAATAAACCCCAGGGAGCTCCTCTCTGAAGAAGCACATCAGAGGTTCATTTTGAAGTAAACAGGCTGACGTATGGGACGTTGGTATGAACAGAGAGAGACTAAATTAGAGCATGTTCCCATAAAGACGTCATGCATCATATGTACAGGGCATCTCGCAAAATACAATAAAACTCTTATCTGGGATGAAGATGCGTCCATGGAGGTTTGGCTCTAACCTATATGCATTGATCCATGCTAAATTAAGTAACTCTCAGAAGGCACAGGCGATTTGATTTGATCTTATCCCTTTAGTCTTTGATTTATGTTAGTATGAAATGCTGTCAATAACATACTGTAACAATGATCTTTTTTACTCTAGCTGAGAGTTCAATATTTTCTAACTTATATTTTAAAGGCAAGGAGAAAATACATGACGGGAGATCGTGAAGGTAGGCATTTCTGTCATAGAAACACACGAGTGGTAAGATTTGGGCAAGACTAGCCAGCCACTGGGCTAAGGTTATACTTTAGAGGAACCTCTCTGTCCCTGGTCTGGATGCACCCATCTCCGTGAAGCAAGGAGTGAGTGAGGGGATAGGCTCTCCTAGCAACTACACTTCTCTTATTGACTATATTCCAGGTATCCTGAACCATGGAGGTTCCTGCTCAAATAACTGACCTGCTTCCAGGCCAGTCCTCCCGAGGCCATCGCCCAGAGGCATGACCCTAGATCCAAGGAGTAGACAGAGGTAGCCATTTGACTGAGTGTGGAAGGATCTTACACCTCATGGGTGGATATCTACACACATGCCTGCAAGTCCCTTCCTGGTTTGGGTCAAAGCCAAGAGTAGTTAGAGACCTGAGGTGTGGGCGTGGTACTGAAGAGCCATGCTTCCTCGCTCTCATACACCGGTGAGGAACTCCACAGAGTTCTGAAAATTCTAGATTCAAACTTGGCAATCCAAGTCATGAAGAAGTGGTATTTGTCGAGAGAGTTAAGTAGAAAATATTGTATTTAATCATTTTTTGCTTGATTTGTAATTTAAATATTTGGACCTATGGTCCATGGCTCACCCTGTATCCCACAGATGTTAGGGAACTGCCTCCGGCGTGTTTGTATTTGTCTGGGATCTAAGATAATTGGCTGTTGGTACGATCAGAGGGCTGCTAGACCAACCTGAAGGCTTTGAGGGGCTAGGACAAGCCAAATGCCCATCCTTCCTGCAACTAATGTCCCTATCTATATCTCTTAACCCAAATACAAGATAAAGGAGAGCTGGTCCTTTGAAGATGCTTCTGGGCGTGGGAGCAGCCATATCGTCCTCCTCTGTGTCTCCAACTCCGTATGTCTGTAGATGGTAAGAATATCTATTGATGGCAGGAATTCAAATAAAATATACATATGCCCAGTGATGTTTTATTTATCTCATCTCTGAAAACCATGTACTTTTGTTGGTATAGTCTTCATTCATGTAAGGCCAAAGTTCATGAAAGCTGGTTTACACAGCATGTGGCTGAAAATGCCTGCAGGAGTTCGGGGGATATTTTCTCTGATTTTGAAAATTGTACCTAAATATTTCAAAGTACTCTTTATATTTGAAGTTAGAGATCAACATACCTTCTCCTATAGGTCTTGAAATCTGCACGTGAGATGATGATTATTCTTGATGTCACCTTCCACTTTCAACAACGGAGTCAAGGGACATGTTCTAACAGTACCGATTAATGGTTTTCCTCAGAGCACTACATCATACTGGCTCTGGCAGAGAAAGATTTAACTGGCTGGCTCACTTCTCTGGGGGTGATTTTAGTTTGCAAATGAGAGGAGTAGCCCATGAACTTGACTGTACATCTATTAATATTTTTCAAAACACAGGACCTCGATTCTTGCTTTTCATCACATGGGCGATGCACAGTACACTTGACTGATATGGTTTATGACACAGGTGACTTACCCCACTGGTGGGCAGCCCCTCAGAATAGTGAGCCTTAGTTTTGAACCAAATTAATACTAGCATTGGACATATTCCCATCACTTTGTTTGCATTGGATGGAACAGATCATTTGGTTGTTTATAAAATCGCAATCTATGCCCATCCTGCTGTGTATAACTCTGAGATTCAATGGTGGAAAAGTTGTAAGGGAGTGAATGGTTCTCCAGCAATTAAGAACATGCTCTTAACACCTCAGATTCATTTTTGTCTCATGGAACAAAATGTGAATTTTGTGCCTGTTGATTTGTCAAAAGTGGAATTATTCTCTTCTCCTTTGCCAAAATGGAGAGAAGTTCTTATCTTGATTGCTCGGTTTGCCCCAAACGATAGTCAAGTTTTGATAGAGGTTCTGCCAAAACTCAGTCCCATATATGAGGTGAATTGGAAAATTCTTTTCTCAGAAGTCTTAGTAAGGAGAATCCTTGAAATATTTAAGTGCTTAAAAAAAATAGTAAGTAGAGTATAGATTAATGTGATGTACTCTTTTTTTCTGCCTCCATTGGACTAACTTTCAGCTCTGTATGGAAAGTATTTGCTTATCTTCTATGTCTGAAACTTTATACATGCTTGCTAAATATTTGCTGAATAAATCATTTAATTTTCAGTGAAATCGATAGAAGTGGATTATCTCTACCAGGTGTTGGCAAACATTTTGCTTACAGGGCCAGATAGCAAGTATTTTAGGTTTTGTAGGCCACACTTGGTCTCTGTAACAACCATTCAACTTTAAAATAGTAGCTCAAAAGCAACATGAACAATATATAAACAAAAACTATGGCTGTGTTTCAATAAAATGTTTAGAAAAACAGTCTTATTTGACCTGCAGACCATAGTTTACAGACTCTTTGGTCTATATATACATAAGGTTGGAAGATTGAATACTTTTCAGTCTTCAACAATATCTTACTCATAACTTTGATCATGAGGTTTTTAGAATAATATTCTGTGTCAGAGAGCGTCCCCAACATTGGCAACTTAAGGAAATTCCTTTTAAGGAAATTCCTTTTAAGGAAATTTTTTTAAAAGGAAATAAGCATGTTTTCCAATAGAGTACATCTAAACTATATAGCTCACCAAAATAACTATTGTCCACAAAACAACACATTTTTTCCTATAAAATGTTAATTATAATCAATGCTTACCCAATTCTAGGTTCTGTGCTAAGAACTTTCCAGTTTTGGTGTGTTGAAGCCAAACAAGAATATCACTGAGTGAGTTTACTATTTAATGCCTTACCTGACACCAGAGAATGCCCCAGTAAATTGGTATTCCCCACTTACTCTGACTCTTTTCCTATCTCTTTCCAAAGGAACTCCATCTGAAAATGGACAAAGTCTAAGGCTAATAAGAAGCCATGTTTTATTGTGTCACTGCTTCTGTTTAATAATGTAACAATAGAGAAATTAAAGACAAAGTGAACTTTCCAGTATGGATATTTATTGTCATATAAAGAATCTTTTACTCAATTATTCATCAAGAAGGAAGGAAGGGTGCTCGCTTCGGCAGCACATATACTAAAATTGGAACAATACAGAGAAGATTAGCATAGCCCCTGCGCAGGGATGACACGCAAATTTGTGAAGTGTTCCATATTTTTAAAAACTGAGGGTTGCTAATTGGAGGTGGTGGATGGGGATAAGAAGGAAGGTGAGGGGATTAGAAAGCACAGTTGGTAACCACAAGATTGCCACGGGGATATGAAAGTCAATTTGGGGAATGTAATCAATAATGTTGTAAAGATTTTGTACGATATCCAATGGGCACTTGTCTCATTAGGGAGACCACTTCAGGGATGGTGTAGATGCCTGTTCACTACACTGTACACCTGAAGCTGAACAATAATAAATGTCAACTACTATTTTATATATATATATATATATATATATATATATATATATATATTTACAAGAAGCAGAGTACAGCATTAGGAATAGAGACAGTGGAAATGTAATGGCTGTGTGCGAAGTCAGAGGGGTAGTGGTTAGGGGGTGGGGGGTTGTCACTGTGTGAGGGATATAAATGATAAATGTCTAACTATTACATGGTTTTGTGCACCTGAAACTGATAAAAAATAAAGAAGGAAGGAAGGAAGGAAAGAAGGAAGGAAAAAAGGAAGGAAGGAAATTCTATCAGTAAAATCTGTGTTGCTGTAAATTGATTTCTATTTCCTGGGGGGTCTTTTTGGAGAGGTGAGTTGGGAAATAAAGAGAGTGTAGTAGCTCTTCATACTTAAACCATTTTTAAAAGTTATATTACAAAAGGAAATACATTTGGTGTAGTAGACTGGAGTTATTTGCAGGCAAATGTTACTGTGGAGTAACTTTTTCATATATGATATTAATGTCACCACTGAAATATGATTCACAGTGATAGATTATTACATGATGCAACACAGGAGTGATATGGCGTGAAGAGGATTTTTTTTTAAATGTGCCATTCTGAAGTAAGGACAAACTGTTCAAAAATATTGAGAAAATAACCTAATACGTGTTATCTGATGGTTTACTACATCAGGAGAACACTACCAATCGCTGAAAGGCGAACTAAACTGAATAGGTAGAGCAAATAGAAAATATGCCCTGTGAGTAATATGTTTATTTAGAACAATTGTCATTTGAAATGGCTTATGATCGCTAGGATTTAAGAGGTTTGTGCAAATGTGTCATCCAGATTACATCGATTTGCCGATGAAACACAAAGAGCTTTTCATGTAGAAATTTGTTTTATCCCTTTTTAAACTTGAAAGGGAGAACATCAACACAAAATTCCATTTCCTTTCTTAGATACCTACTATGAGGGTATCTAAGGACTTCTTTACCTTCGGATATGACAGGTTTGCTAAAGAAATTATAGGTTGAGAATAATTGTAGGCCAAAGAACGTTTCAGTGCTATACACATAAGAAATGGAGAAGTTTCTCAGTTTAAAAGGAAGTTTAGCAATGAAGAAGGTTTCAGAGGTAACCAATTGGCAATGACATTGGCTTCAAAGGAAAATCATGGATCTGAGTTAATCATGCTTTCTTCTCTTCTGGAGCAAAACTTAAATCTGTGTAATTCAGAAAAAGGGTGCTTATCACAATAAAAAATTGTTTTCCAATTATTTTTTATATGTCTCTCAGGCTTTATACAGATAACTACAGTAAATATCTTCCAAGTATGAGAGAGAGATCCATTTTTAACCAAAGGAGTACATTGACCTAACTCACCACGTTATATATATTTCTTACAAAACTGAGAACTGGATCTCAGTTTAGGTTAGAATACTTTTTTAATCAGTCCTTTATGTATATTGGGAACTCAGCTATCATTCTCTATTAATTTATTGATTTTAATAAATCCTCTAAAGTAATTTGAACCTCATATAGGTGAAATATTTACTGATATCTTTTTAATCACTTATCATAATTAATTAAGGAATTTTTTTTGAACTTTCTTTTTTTCATTTATTGGGGTGACAATTGTTAGTAAAATTACATAGATTTCAGGTGTACAATTCTGTATTACATCATCTATAAATCCCATTGTGTGTTCACCACCCAGAGACAGTTCTCCTTCCATCACCATATATTTGATCTCCCTTACCCTCATCTCCCACCCTCGACCCCCTTACCCTCTGGTAACCACTAAACTATTGTCTGTGTCTATGAGTTTTTGTTTCTCATTTGTTTGTCTTGTTCTTTTGTTGTTTTTGGTTTATATACCACATATCAGTGAAATCATATGGTTCTCTGCTTTTTCTGTCTGACTTATTTGGCTTAGTTAGCATTATACTCTCAACATCCATCCATGTTGTCACAAATATTCCTATATCATCTTTTCTTACTGTCGAATAGTATTAATTAAGGAATTTATTGACATCTTGCCAAGTCAATAGGAAAGTTGGGGGTCTGAGTAAGCTATTTTACCCCTTTACAGTTCTTAAAGTAATGTTGCATTTTAAGTGTCTTCTTCTGAATGGAAAAGTGAGATATAATATATATAGAGAGATATGTTACTATATATATTATATATAATATAGAACATATATATTATTTATAAATATAATATATACATAAATTTAAAATACATAATATATATTATGTATATTATTTATATATTATATACATAAATAATATATATTTTTAATTTATATACATAATAGAGAAAGAGAATATAAAAGAGAGAGAGAGCGAGAGACAGAGAGACAGAGAGAGAGAATGAAGTAGCCAGGCATAAGTGCTTTTTTCCCTCTTACTTAGGCTCTGAAATATCTACAAATCTTCCTGTTCCTTTTCTCATCTCAACTTTAAAGGTTGACCTTATAGAGCTAGAGAATTACGGACACCATCAGGAATCAAGGAATAAAGTGGACGGTGTCTGAGTGGTGTACACAAACTTAAAAGGAACATGTCACAAAAGGAAGAAAATAAAGAGCTTTCTTATAGGCACTTCTATTTTAAAATAATGCCTCACTGCACCATATGATGGGAGATCTTCAGAGCACATTAAATTAGTCATAATGGAAACTCCTTTAATCGAATGGCATGGAAAACGGCCTGGGGCTGCCAGAGAAGAGGCGGGGTAATCACAAGCTATCAGGACTGCATCACTGTTAACTTATCTAAAATCCAGGATTTGGAACTGATTTTAACACTCATAACTACATTTGAAAACATATTCAAGAATCAGTAAAAATCATCTTGTGAAATGAAAAGGTACCATTCATAAAAATAATCAAATGCACAAGAGTTACAAAAGGCTTTCGTGTCATGTTTCTTTAAGCAGTCAGTTCCTTGGGAGGTAGGGAGAGTGAATCCATACAAAATAAACACATACAAACTTATTTGGTAGAACAGATGCAAATGTAAACTAGTCCTGGTAGACTGAAGGGATTTTCAGAATTTTGAATCAGCAGCTGTCCGAGATTCAAAAGTCTAAGTATATTTTTTAAAGTCTGATGATGAATTCCACTTATTCTCCTCCTAGTTCTGCAAGTTCTGAGAGATTGTTTGATTAGAACCTGTCCCAGCACAGGGAAGAACTACACACTCGATGAGACCCTCTCAGAAATATTATGCTCCAGTAAAAATAAAAAAGAAAGAAATGTATCATTTTTATCATTGAATACACATACACAGAGCGCAACATCCTTACATACCCAGAACATAGACAAAAGGAAATACAGAGATTTCTAATACACCTGGGGTGCCAAAAAACTGTATACAAGTGGACACTTGGTCAACGTAGCTCAAGCACTAGTTCGCCATAATCAGAAATGTCTGGACCCTGATGGTAACCACTTTGAGCACCTTTTGTAATTGCAGAAGTCAAACGTGACTTGTATTCATCTTTTGTTATCGGTATATATTGAGTATTGCAATTTTAATAGTTTTCTCCTTTCTGAAAATATGTATACATTTTTTGGCACCCTCTGTATATCTCAGAAGAGACATATATTATGCATGTTGAAAAGTCACTACACACTTAGAGAACTTGACATTAAATAACTTATTGTATAATTTATTATATTTCATTTTTTTAGTATTTGTTATAATAAAATGCTGTAATTTATTGACTCATCTTGCTACTGAACTCTTTTGAGAGGCCGATGTCTTGTCCCGAGGACAATCTAAGGCAGAAATTTGGTCTACCACAGCTGCTGCACTGCCGTGGTCGTTGGAATTGCCTATTTCAAATGAACAGAATGGAGCAGCATGAAAGATGAGCAGCTGCACTTTTTGTCACTATGACAAGAAAGACTTGAAAAGAGGGAGTGCTGAAGGCAAGCAAAGTTTTCGTGTACTGGCTCTGCAATGATGACGGAATCTTCCAAAGGCCACTGGTTTTTAGCTATGCTCCATGTACCATGAGTGAGAAGCAGTGTCTGAAATGAGTGTGTGTGTGTGTGTGTGTGTGTGTGTGTGTGTGTGTGTGTGTGTGTGTAGGGGCAGGGGGAATTCTTAATAATTATGAAGGCATTTGAAGAAGGCTTCTAAATTCGCCAACCCAGAAATTGTGACCTTTGTGTTTACTGGTCATAAATGATGAAACTGGTGAATTCTGACCCAACAGTTCACCAGCTGCTTGAATCGCACTACATTCTTATGATCACAAATGGCTCTTAGCATATGCTGGAGAGATTACTAAATATTTATCCAGATGATTCAATGGCTCATTCAGTAATAGATGAGTCACTACCATCCAGCATAGCAAAGTACTTGCGAGTTCCGTCTCTAGTGTGAGATGCACCCTCTGCAATACAGGGCGTCCCTACATTCAGGTCAATCACATGTAAAACATTGAAAAAGTTTTAATATCACCATTTCCCAGTCTGTGAAATGGGGATAACAAAAATAGCTAGTTCATGAGGTTATTGTAAGGATTAAATGCGGTAATGCATGTCCTGTATGTGACAGTGCGCAATACGTGTTAGCCATTATTTTTATGTAGGTCACAGTATCATTAGCAAGCTCATTACCATTCGATACAACCAATTTTACTTATGTACATATCTGACTGCAAATATAGTGCCTTGTATTGAAATCTGGTTCCTTGAGATCTCTTCCCATTAATTCTAATTTAGGCCCTCATGGAAGAAAGGGGGGAGACAGAGAGAGAGAGAGAGAGAGAGAGAGAGAGAGAGAGAGAGAGAGAGAGGAAGAAGAAGAAGGAGGAGGAGGAAGAGGAGGAGGAGGAAGGAAGTTAATGATTTACATGGTTAATTTAGTTATTAACACGATCCCAGTACAACTTCTCTGTTTTTGCTCTGCTCTCGGCCAACCCCCAAACTTGAGAGAGAGAGAAAGGAAAAAAAGAGACACAGAGAAGAGGAAGAAGGGAGGCAGGGAGGAGGAGGATTATTATTCTGTTATTCTGTTATAGTGGCTAAATATGCCCATATTCTTTAATTGGTGTATACGATCCCTTCGTTATTCTGTTCATTCTTTTCTCGTGGCGAACAGAATTTTTCTGCCTGTCTTTAAGGGAGAGTTACACTGTATGGAAACAATATTGCCAGATGTTATGAAATGTTTAAAAAATAATTATGGAAGGTGTCTAAGAGCCTAATAAGAGAATAATCCATTGTAAACCCTGGTCATTGTTATCCTATGCATAGAAGTGTGTGTGTGTGTGTGTGTGTGTGTGTGTGTGTGTGTGTGTGTTAAATTATTAAACTTATTTGCCATGAAAGTTTAATAGGAATTTATACAAGGGTTTTTTCTTGTTGTTTATTTGGGGAGGGGTTGGTTAATGTTAGATGTTAGAGCTCTTAAGATGGAAAGGTCTTGAAATGCATATGCAGATAAGTAAATAAGTAATGTGGATGAACCTGGTGAACAAGTGTGACTGATAGATTTGGTGCATGTCTTTAAAATAAAGAGGACTAGCACAGTTAGTTCCTGTACAATTTATTGGTTCAATTCAGTGGTAAAGAACATTCCAAGAATTATATGGAGGAATTTTAAAGAAACTGTCATTTCAGTTACTTAGGGGGCAAATATTTTTTCATGTTAAAAGTTGTTTTAGTTTGAATACAGAACATTTTAGAGACACAAAATTAAATGATATTAAACTATCAGATTCCCATATACAAGAGAAATTACGTAATGTAATACTTCCTGAGTGCTTTAGCACCCAATAATTGGTGCTCTGTAAAAAGCAAAGTTTAAAACAGTATTTAAAATATCATCTAATATAGGTTAAAATGATTAATAATTACATGATAAATATGTGTGTATAAATGTGTATGTATTAAAAATTAGTGGAGTGTACCAAACTATTAGTTACAGTTCTCTTTGAGAAGCTGTGTATAGAAGCCTTTTATAGTCTATGCTGTGTTTTCTTACAATGTTTCACTAGTAAGTATACAATGAATATATTGCTTTTGAAATGATTACTTTTGTAGTCAGAAGGAAAAAACAGAACTAAAACATGAACGTCATGATTAGTCTATCTTTGTAAAGCAATGATTCCTTTTCGATTTAACTCAGCAATTATCAAAGGAATAGTAACCTAAGTGCTGAAATACATCATTACTTACTGGCCAAACCTATTAGCCATAAAGCTATATATTACATACTCACTCCAGGTGCTTGATTGTGCAGTGGTGCCATTCCATCAGAAAAGGAACATATCCAAGAAGATCACGGTTAATATACAGCCTATTAAACCATATAACGTATTTAACTATCTCTGAGCCAAATGATCCAGGAAGGGAAAACGTCACCCCCAAGTCTTGGACTTTCAACTGCTGAGCTCTGCCCCAGGAAATACCCTGGGCAACCAAAAGCTAGACGAACGCCTCGTCTCCAAGCAACTCGAATACTATTTAGCACGTGGCTTCATAAAGCTTAATGGCATCTGGTTATCTCCTCCACTTGGGGAGACACTGGCTTCAGAGGGGACGGGACGTTCTGGTTTTTGCACTATATGGATGAAGGGATCATAAAGCCATGTGACTCTGAGCAGCTGCCTGAATCAAGCCTTGTGGTTCAAAGGAAACTTCTAGTTACAACACTCTGGCTATATGGTTTAGTGAATAATAAGGAGACTGATGCCCTCCTAATTACTTTGTAATGCTTTCATTAGTCTGAAATTCTACTGCTGCCCGGGCCCTTGTGACTGTCGTTTATTTGAAGGACAAGGCAGAGTGCTGAAGTTGGCAAGGATTATCAACTCAGGAGCTGGACTCTCTAGCTTCACAT
This sequence comes from Rhinolophus ferrumequinum, assembly GCF_004115265.2. NCBI lineage: Eukaryota > Metazoa > Chordata > Mammalia > Chiroptera > Rhinolophidae > Rhinolophus > Rhinolophus ferrumequinum. Next base: position 46,524,992 of record NC_046304.1, on the reverse strand, counting down.
CCTGGCCTCTGTGTGACACCAAGCAAGATACGAGTACTCTCTGCATCTAAGTTTTCTCATCGATTATGTGGGAATAGTAACAGTATCTATCTCATTAGTTTCTGTGAAGATCAAATTAGTTAATATTTGTAAACACAACAGAGCCTGGAACATAATAAGAGTGATATAAGCATTTGCTAAATTTAAAAGAATTTTCACATCTTAACTGTTTGGGGCATTGCTCTGGACCCTGAGAATTTGTTCCATTCCTCACTTTTCAAATAGTGCTATCTTAAAAATTCATGTAAATTTATGTAGGGGTACAAATGAGGAAACAATTCTGCTCAGGGAAGAAAAGAAAATCATTTCAGGAGAGATAGCATTGGGTTTCACAGCAAAAGTGGGACCTTATTTGACCCAGAATTGTAAAGAATGGACATTCCAGAAAGAACAATAAACATGTACTAACACACACAACACATACAAGCAGAAACATGTGAAAGCACCCACTATACTTAGAAAATCTTGCAGCCTAAACAAGATGGAGATGATCAAAACTGTTAACTTCCCAGTAACTTCAGTGAAAACTGTTAGATTTCTTACATGGTCATGGGCAGTCATGGAAGGTTTTAGTATGTAGGGGAATTGCAGAAGATTTGTGTTAAAGAAAAATAAACTGGCACACACACACACACACACACACACACACACACACGGCTAGTTGGAGTGGGACAGGAAGAGGGAAAAACATGGAAGAAGTTCAGGTGAGATGTGAGAGACTCTAGCATGGTCATCATTACATGCCCTGTATAGATTATAGACCTGATCTTGTCAATACCAGGCTTTGGAAAAAGTCTACCAAGTCTAGAATTCACAGATTGAGAAAAGAGAATAAACATTAAAGATCGAAAGTAAAACAAATGAATATTATCTCCATAAATGAAATCACAGATATATAATTAGCACTGGCAGCGGCTGGCTAAATTCATCTCCACAAACTGCCTCAATCCACCTCTATCGACTCTCAGATTTTCTATTAAAACAGCAATCCGTCTTCAAGGTCACATTCACACTTATGGGTACCACTCTTAAAAGGCTGAGGAACACCCTTTTCATTAGACAAAAACACACTTGCTCGGTGGCTGCAGGTCTTTTCAAACGTTCCGTGGTTATAATTTCCTCTATCGCACCGTGCTTTACCCTTCCTCTTTCTTACACATCGTATATTACTGTGGGTTTCTATTGATTGGAGAGCACTCCACACCGCTGACAAATAATCTGGTGTTTGAATATGAAATTAGGGGCTTTAGATGGAGACTAAATATCAATTGTATTTCGCTGATGACACCCTATGTTTTGTCCTGATAATGTTAACTTGTTAACCATCATAAAACACAGCAAATGCATACAATTTTCATGATGAACCTAAAATTACTCATAACCCCATCACCCAGAGATGAGCACCATAAACATTTGGGTATATTTTTGGAATTACACACATGCACACACACACACACACACACACTCACCGCTACTGTATTAGGTATTTTCATTATAGCCCTAATTCAGATCCATATTCTCTTTTTGCTTATGTGAAGAATTGTGAGGATATTTGAATTGCGTTTAGGTACCAAACTACCGAGTCTAAGGCTGGTAAAATCTTTTCCTCAATATAGTTGTTTTGTAAGAGGCATGCAAGACGGCCAGAATAAATACCTGTATTATAACCACCTTATAACTCTTCTTAGAAGCCCAGCCCTGCGGTTTTCAAAGGTAAGCGAGGCCAAAAGCACTGGATAAACTGCCGACAGTGATGTTATCTACTAAAAGAACAGTGACTTGGGAAATGAGGTACTAGACAATAGCACTGTATGTACACGACCATATTTTGCAAAGTGAAACATTCTGTGTCTAGTGTCCCGTCTACTAAAGGCACAGCTTCTTTGGGTTGTATGCGACTTATTACGTACGAACACTAAATTGGGTCAAGCTGGTTTGAACGGTGCAGATACAGCGAATGCCTTATTCTACTAACTACTGAAAACCTTACAACCTTCTCAGGGTCTTAGTTATTCGAGATTGAACTTTCCAGAGGATTGTGAAACATGGAATTCAGGCTAGGGCCCTGCCGGAAACGCGACAGTGATTAGAATGCAAAGGTAGTATGCCTGACCACAGCAACTTAAAGAAGACAAAAGGAAAGGACCAGATTGTTACAACTAAGAGTCGTGACACGCTGCCCTTTGTAGTTCTTAGGATCTGCCCATCGTTCAGGTTGAGTGAGAATGTAAAAAGTGATTATTCCATTTTAAATTGAAAATACTTCTTGACTCCTAGGAAATGGCGCTTTCTCTATCTTTCTGTGTTTCCTTCCCCTCCCGCCGCCCCACCAGTCTTCTACCTTGTTGATCAATATTCTCAGTCTCCGACTTCTGTCCTTCTGCCACTGTGGAAGAACTTCGAATCTAAGGCCAGTCTACTTTGTCAGTTAACTTCTGAGTGCGGTTCCCTGAGAGAATATAAACACTATATTTAGAGGCTCTCGAGGAGTTTGTTTTTAATAAATCTGAGATCATAGAACGACACTAGAATTCACTGGAGGAAAAAAATGTCTTCTGTCTTTTATGTTACCCTCTCTACAGGCAAAATAGGATGTTCACAACTTAATATTTTTATTTCAATAAATAGACACTTACGCTCCCAGATCAAGGAGGGTCTGTTTGCTACCAAATTAGATACTGTGGTAATCATGATTACTTCTGTTGGTTATCAGATACAGTGTTTTTAAAAATGGTGTGTATGGCCCAAGGGAAAGAGTTGATACTCTAATATGTATTTGTTCATATACATAGGTGTGATCCTTTATTTACTATCTCAGAAATAAGTCATGTGAGCTACATCCTGAGAGGAGGGAGTAGGACAGAGAATGGCGAGGCAAGACACTGAGGTGTTCCCAGTTACCCAGCGGTGGGTATTCCGAAGTCCTTCTAATGCTTCTTCTCTCTTATCATCTCTTCATTAAAGTAAATAAAAACCATGGATAGGTTTGCTGGTTTGTTTGTTTCGCACAGTAGAGTGAGACTCCATGGAGAAGTTTGAATTAAAAACTGCTAAATTTGTGCAACTGGATTAGAAATGTCACAACCAGGGATTTATGTTTTCATGAACCATTCAATATTTCTTGTTTCCGGTAAAGCTGCAGCTGGCCTTTCTTGCTACATCTTGGCACTTCCAGTATGAGATAAAACCAGGAAGTGTAACTGAATATAAAAGCAGGTTAAAATAGAAAGTGTCTGACCAATGAAATAGAAATTCTGATTATTGACATAACATCAATCACGGAATAGGTAGATGTTTGAGACACTTCTGACTTTATGTGATCGCGGGAACTCAATTATCTGCCTTAGAATACAAGTATTACAAGATGGTAACACTTGTAACATACAACATAAAACATACAACAGCAAGAGTGACCCTAATGTAAACTATGAACTATTAGTCATTATGTGTCAAAGTAGGTTAACCAATTCTAACAAATGTAGCTCTAGCTGATAATGGGGGAGACCAGTAAGTGTAACGACAGGGCATGCACAGGAAATTTCTGTATCTACCTCTCCATTTTGCTCTAAAACTGCTCTAAAAAAAAATAAAGTCTCAAAAAACATACTCTGATTTGTCTAATGGAGAGTGACTCTGAGGAAGATATGCTCGTGTTAGATGTAGAGAATATTCTTACTCTAATGAATAAAGCACTTAGTATTGTGCTTTATTCATACAAGTGCTTATACATACAAGCACTTCTACTTGTATCTTTCCCAAATAAAGTAATAATATGAAGATTCATATTCAATAAAGTACAGATGATCTAAGGACATTTTTGTCGACAGTTGGAGCCTGCCATAGAATTGGGCAACACACAAACTGCTCAATACTTGTAATGCTAATTCTGACAACAAGCAAGAGTTTGATCCATATTAAACAATGTCTCCCAATTTATAACTTACCCCCGTGCCCCAGTAAAATATTTCTCATCAAACTCCATTTATTTTCCTTTGGCGTTAAAAATTTTGGCTGGGAAGAATCAGGTGGTGGCTCTACCTGAGGGGAGAAAATGCAAAACAAACTTTCCTTGCCCAGGGACCCCAAAGTGCTTCTCCTGAGCAATACAGATCTTGAGTAATACTCTTTGAGTGGAGTATTCACCCATGTATTGCAGGCTTCCATTTTCTTAGGATATAATTTCCTTCAGGTCTGCATGAAGTTAGGAGAGACAGGTTGCCACCAAAAATAAGAGTATGTGTTTCTATAACATCTGTTTATGACAGTGTATATAAATAAGAAGAGGTCCCACCCCAGTGTAGGACAAAGAAAAATACATATCTTTTTATGAGTTGGCTTTCTGAAAATGCAACTAACTGAGAGAATGTGGGGGTGGAACCCAATATAAATGCAATGTCAGAACAAAAAAGAACCACCTACAAAAATCTTTCTTTAAAAAGCACCCATTCCTAAAGGATGCGCGTAGGCGCACACAAAGATTTACTACCTCCCCAAAGTGGCCTTCTCACAATGGCTTCTTTGAGGGAGAATCTTTGAACCTTGAGGTCAGAGCAAAACTAATAAGCAAGTTATGATTCTGAGATACCTGTTGCCATTCTAAATATTTAACGGAGGTTGGGTGTGGTGAGGACAAGCAGTTCTGTTCCCCCGAGATTCACCTTGGGAGAATGATTTGACAATCAACACTCAGACAAGATTAATTCCTGAACAGCTCAGCTGTATGTGCCTCAGTCATTCTCTGCATTTACTTACATTAACATCTTGAGATGGATATTGTCCTGCATACATATATGCAATTTATATATTATGCAGATATATATGTAGGTACACATGCATATATGTCTATGGTAGTATTTTTAAATGCATGGGAATGAAAACCGAACGAGATATTTTTTTTCATTTGAAGGCTCCCTAGTGTATGTAGCATCCCAGGCTCCCTGGCATTAAATATTAGAAATAACTTCCAGCCACTGTGAAATTCAAAAATACCCACATATATTCCCGACACCTGAGGAGAGTGGTACTGCCCCCACTGAGAGCCAGTCCAGAAACACAGGCTGAAAGGCAAGTCATAGATTCTTCCCTTCTGAGGCCCTAGTGACCTCACGATGGCTTCACTGTTATAGCACTTTTTCTGAGCCCAATGGCCCTTTGTAGGCAGTTCTTCCCACCATCATGGATGGCTTGGTAAAAGGGTAAGGAGGTGGGGATGGTAGATCAGGGTAAATGGGATCAAATACATGGTGATGGAAGGAGAACTGACTCTGGGTGGTGAGCACACAATGTGGTATATAGATGATGTAACACAGAATTGTTCACCTGAAATCTATGCAACTTTACTAATCATTGTCACCCCAATAAACTTTAATTAAAAAAAAAGATTTGAAAACAATGGTGATGGTTGCACGATAGTGTGAATGTAATTAATGTCACCGAATCATACACTTAAAAGTGGTTGATATGGAATATTTTGTGTTATACATATTTTATTATAATAAAAATATTGATTAAAAAAAAACCCTCTTGCACCTTTCCCAACTTAGAATGTGTTCCTTTATCAGTGACTGAATGTGATTCACAGTCTCTGAATCTCTGACACTGACAAGTGAATGAAAGCATAGGAAGTCAGAGAAAAAAATAACTCTGGATTTTGTTCACGCTATAAGGAACAAACATATGAGTACACCATACCTTCAGTCTAGCCATACAACCCTTTATTTTCAGGCAGTAATTTTTTTTAAGCTTAATGAATTGTTTCAAACATTTTAGAAATATTTTACTTTCTCTGCTTTACAACTTTCAAGTACTTCAATGTGACTTACAAAAAATAATGGTTCCTAAGTACTCTGGGAAAAATAGACATAGCAAATATAATTAAATTAGGGTCTTGTCTAAATGGGGGAAGTTAGATCCTAGAATATACCAAGCACTGTACGGGATGTTTTGTATAATTCTTTTATGTCCTCACATCAGCCCTGCATGTTAGAAATTATTATCACCATTTAATACATGAGAGAACTGAGCCAAAGCAAGTTTAGGAAACCCTAAAAGGTATTAAAAAGACATATATCACTTTTAGAATGCATGGATTTAAAAGTTAATGTGTTTCTAACTTTGACACCAATACAAATATCTATATTGACACCAATTAAAATGGAAATACATATTCTTCTATTTCGCCCTCATGGACTCCAAAGATAGCACCTTTGTTGAAAACAACTGTATTTCACTTATTTTTAACGATTGCTCAAAGAAGTGTGAAAAGAGGAGTTCTATCTGTTGATTAGACTAGGACTTCTCAGGAGACCTAGACAAGTGCCATGTGTCCTATGAATCAAAGATAGAACAGAATGTACCATTCTGGCCCAGATGTCGATACACCCAGGATATTACATGGGGTCTAGATGATTGGTAGAGAAACAAAAAAAGAAACAGACTGAATTTATACGCGGCAAGGTGTAAATACGGAAACAAGGAAGGATAGATAGGTGCCTGCCACTTGCTTGTCACTTTTCTGCTTTCCTCCCTTCTTCCCTCTTTCTCTCCTTTCTTCTTTCACTCATCCTAGGAATATTTACTAAGCACCTAATAAGTCCCAGGGTTTCTGCACTCGTCTCAATTTGCCCTGTCTTCCAGAGGCTTCTTATTCCGAACTTTTCCTCACCTATTCTATTTGTCCTCTGCTCTGGGAACATGTCCTTCAGTTTTCTGCTCTTCCCATTTTGGTCTGACCATCACACAGATTCTCTGTTCCATGATAAGTTTTGTTATCGTTTCCTATTCACTACTCTGATGTCAAGACCAATGGGTTGACAGAGGATGGCTGCTTTTCTTCTCTCTAGCTCGCCTCCCTCCAGACATTTCTTTGAGTGGAGATGTGAATCTTGGGAAATGGTGGTGTCTCCTTAGATCTCCCTCTCTTCCTGCTCTGTGGTTCGAGCTAGGACTCTACAGAATTGGGTTGTGGTGTGATTTTTCCCTGGGCCAGCTCATGCTCCTACATTTTGGTTTCCTAAGAAAATGGATCTTGATTTTGTCATTTTTAGGGGGGGAAAAATCATATTGCTCAAGATCTGAAGGTACAGTTTCTCCTACTGGCCTTATGCAGAATGATTCAACTTGCATTGTGTTGGCAGATATTTATCACGGTTAGTTCACTTCCTCATTCTACTGACCAAGATGTTTCTTCTTTCTCAGAGAATTTGAGGGCCAGAATCAAGCACTTATGGGAACTAAGAATTAACCTACTAGTCAGGTAATGCAGAATTTTTTTCATAGACGCCTAAACCTTGTGGACAAAGAAAGCAATACGATTAGTGATTCACAACACACTGCCAAAGAATAAATATGGATCAATATCAATCCAAATAAATCTCAAATAAGGGAATATCACTTTCCTCATTTAATATAATGTCACAAATAGTGGTTCTATTACATATAATGTAACAGCTCATAATATTAGTATTGATTTGACTCAAAGTGACCTGGGTTAAAATCCTGCCTTCCCCAGTAAAAATTTTATTTTGAGCAAGTTTCTTAAAGTCTCTTTGATTCAGTCTCCTTATGTGAACGTGAGAGTGGTAATACCTACTTCAAAGGTCTTGTTAAGGATTAAATGAGATCATGTTTGTCAAGGGCTCATAAGAATATGTGGCATATAGAAAAGTTGCTTTTATTTTCATTTTTGTTTCTGGTATGTTAAAAAAATTATTTGACTAAATACAGCAAAAGCAGGAAATAATCTCATTCCAATTACAAGACAACTCAGTAAAACACACACACACACACACACACACACACACACACACACACACATATATATATATATATATATATATATATATATATATATATCTTTTTTGTTTAAATCTACATCCCCCTGAGAGGTAACCTAACATTTTTGACATTGCAGACAAATTTATTGTTGTAGAAACACTCTGAAAATTAAAGGTGAAGCAATTTATTAATATCCATGATTTTCATTCAAACTTCAATGTCACTGGGATTCAAGCAACTATTATAGTTTGACTTAGCACGTGCATAACTTTAAATTGCAATCTTCAGAACACAGCTTTATCTGTACTCTGACATCACTATTCATTCAGAATTCATTAAGCTGGTTTTATAAAAATGCCAAAAGTTCCATTTCTCAGAGATTTCACTACTGAAACAAACAGAAAATGGCCAGAACTGCCTAATATTCAGAAACACGTTATTGACCACACTTTTTCAAGATCATGGTGGCCCTTTTCAAAAGTGATGTTTTTATAAAAGTTTTCATAAGTTTCAAAGGTTGTTCCGAGTGATCCTGAACAATTTAAGCTTTCCTGTAATTCTTTCAAAGGAAGACCTAAAGTTAACAAGATTGCCAAAGGCTGGGCTGGTGGCCTTGAGCATTCGTTTTCCTTGCCATTAAAAATATTTATCTTTAGTTACTTACACTAACTCATTGTCTGGTAAACATAGGAGATGAAGACTATTTAGTTAACACATATCTATATCCTGAGATACTATGAATTGTGACACACCAGACAGTTTAGATTTATTTGGTTTAATTAACTGAGACATGGTCCTTACTCCCAGGGTCTGAATTGATGACCCAAAGGATTTTTTTCCCCAACAGTTTCTGGATTAATATAGTAGTTTCAGAATTATTTTGAAGTTCTTAGGGAAAATTGTTTACTAATTATGGATCCTAAAGGATACTAAAGTAAGGTTTAGTAGAAACCACAGATAACTTCATTAAATCTACAGAATTAATAAATCTATTTCCCATTCACAAGTGAAAGAATATGTGCAACATGAATGGAGCTTTTTCATCTAAGATTGTCATAGGGAAGAGGGTGACAGAGAAAACTGTTTAAGATACAATGGAAAATAATATAGGTCAACATAGAGCTAGTGTGTGTGTGTGTGTGTGTGTGTGTGTGTGTGTGAATGCATAAAACACATGTGTAGGGTGAAAAGAAAGTTGGGTAAACTAAGTAGCAATTCCCAGGAGCAGTCAGACTAAAATAATTTTTAGGTACCCACAGAGAGTTTCCAATTCCGCCATGAACGCAATGATTTCTGATTCTCTTTTCATGATTTTCTTTCAAATGTCTGTGGGACAACATGAATGGAGCTTTGGTCTTTTTTTATAAACTCTGAAGGAGGCCTCATTGGGTCAGGAAGACCACTGGAGACACTTGCCATAAAGCTGAGATATTATTAACGACATACTTTTAATTTCATCTCAATGAAATGATTGCTGAATTTAGATTTGAAGGTGACATTTCCTAAAAGATGTTCCAGACTGATAAACACAAGAGGGGAGAAAGATTATGACTGATTGGGTCTTAGGTGGGAGAAAGAAGAATTTCTAAAGGTATTTTCTCCTTTCTTAGGCTCCTAAGGAATTAAGGGGTTACATATGCCATTCTAGAAGTCCCTTCCCGAGCCTTAGGGAGCAGTTTGTCTGCCTGCAAGTCCTGATGATTAAATAAAACACGCATTCCACCACCTTAATCCCTTTAGACAAGGAATCTCAATATCTTTTCAAGAATCCATATTTTCTAAGGTTGATGAAGCTTTTGTCTCTCTTTCATTTAAGCCACCCACTATGATATTTTCTGCCTCAAAAGCATTTGTGTTGATCACTGGGAGTGGGAACAACTCAGTTTGTACAGGAAAATGGAAGTGGTGAGGAAGGGAATTACAGCCTGGCAGCCAGGTAAATATATCCAGGAGATGAATTTTTCATCAGTGGGGGACAGATGCAAGTTTCTGGGTCAGTGAGGGATAGATGAGTCCACTTGAAGAAGTCGTCATGCCAAGCATGGCAGATCAATGGCGCTGACCAATTTATCTGTCTGGAAGTTGTTTCCTTCATGGCATGAGGAAGGCCGTAGACTAGAAGGAAATACCTTCTCCTTTCCCACTCCTGGGCGGGACTTGCCATAGAGACAAGCTGTCAGCAGGTTTCAGAGTGGCTCACCCTGATTTATGTTCATCCTCTTGGGTGAGTTTGACTGTTGGACATGGACATAAGTACCTTAAGGACCTTAGGTACCAAATCCAGCCCAGTCAACAAAATTTTGGGGCCATATGTACTCCTTCCTGCAACTGCACAATTTGAATTTCCTCCTTCCTGCACAATTTGACAAATCAGTTAACAGAAAGTTCATGAGGCATACATAGAAAGAAGTTTTGCAACTGACCAGAGTTTAGTTGCCTTATATGTTTATTGTTTTTGCATCATAAACTCAAACTGCATGGCAAAAAAATACGTCTAGAAAATATAGACTATGTGGATTCTAGCATTGCATGATTCTATGGAGCTGGGGGTATAAGGAAATGCTGAAGTGGAAGCAAATGTGACTTGCATAAGTCAGAGAAATTAAATCATGGCTTCAGCTAATGAATATATCAAAATAACTATTTCTGGCTGCTGTATACACCAGCTGTGGGCAGTGATTAATTCCTGGCCTCCTCTACTTCCATTCATGCTAAAGGAGGAGGAGGGCAGCTTCTTTATCCACTGTAAAGTAAGACCTATATAACAAGGTTAACAAAGCACCATGGGTCAAGTTGCAGCAGGATTGATGGCAAATACATGAGAATGAGTCAATGCAGGATTAGAACAAAGAATGTAATTCATGGAAACCTCTCCAATGTACATGTTGGGATGTGCTGAACCGTCGACTTGAGTGGATATGTAGCAGCATGTGAAGATAATTTGCATAAATGTGAACTCATGCCCAGAAAACAAATGTGACTTGCAAATTTACAACCCTGAAATCATGGAAGACGTACACAGAAGCATACACAATTTATAATAAACAAAAACTATTACTACCCTTAACTACTCTTAAACATTTAGTGAACTCCAATAAGACACTGCTAGGATGAGACTGGATGAGCTGGTCTCGCGAGATGAATTGCTGAAGGGCCAAGCTGGTACCCCCTCCCACCTGAGAGTGAAAAGATTACATTGTTGCAAATGAGGGTGGGAACTTGGATTCAACTCAACTGGAAGAGTGTAGGAATGTAGACAGAAGTGTTACTTTGAATCCATCTGCCTTCAGCAGCCTATTTGATGTGTTGGCCTATAAATGTCCTGCCCAAGCCTCAAAATCAATGTCTATTCCTTCCTGTCCTCTCTCCTGACTCCTGTTTCTTAATGCAGCCATGCTATGACCCATCTTTTACTCTTCCAGCCACCTTTTCCACTCCCAAGATTCAAACAATTGCCATCTCATGTATATTTCTCTTCTGTAACGTCTCTGGAATTGATCGGTTCCTTTCCATTCTCAAGTTCAAGCACTTATTATCTCTGACCTGAAATATTGCCATCCGCACTTACCTAATCTATCCGGCTCTTGTCTTTATCTCTTACTCCTCTAATCAATTCTGCATTTGACACTTCATCTTTCTAAAAGGTACTATCACTATATTATTCTCCTACTCAAAAAGCTTTGCTCACAACCCTTTATTTCAAGTAAAATCATTTAAAATCCTTAAGCTAATTCCCAATCTTATTCCCCATTAATGTCTCAAAGTAGCTACACTCTAGACCAGGGTTTCTCTACTTCGGCTCCACTGGACTGGATAATTCTTTGTTGTGGGGGGTTGTCTTGTGCATTGTAGGATATTCAGCAGCATCTCTGCTCTGTCCTCTACCCACAAGATGCCAGTAGTTTTCCCACCCCCTCCAAGTTGTGACAACCAAAAATGTCTCCAGATATTGTTAAAGGTCCCCGGGGGTAAGATTCCTGGCCTAGACAAAAATGGGTCTCTTGTGGTTCCAAGGTTGTGCCTTAGGTATTCTGTGCCTGTACGTGTGTTTGCAGCAGGCCCTCTGCTTGGAATGCCGTCCCTACCATCTCTACCGAATCAAATCATATCCATCATTTCAGGTTTATCTCAAAAGCTCTGTTACCAAAGTCTTCTCTCTGTTTTAACAAGGCTCCCTGAATGGAAGCATTTCGCTTCAGTTTGGGGTCACTATAGCATTTAAGGTATTTCTTTTCACTGTTTTCTTTTTAATTTAGTGTTAAAAAATAAATTAAAAGTTTTGGCCCATTATTTAAATATGTAAATATTTATGACATGACTTATGAAAGCTACTCTCTATTCTGTTTGAATTTTACTTTCTATTTTTCTTTTTTCTTTTTTCTTTTTTTTTTTTTTTTTGCTTCTAACAAATCCATTCTAGCTCTTTGTATGAAATTTTTACTGGCGTGTAAATACTAAAAAATATAATCTTTATCTAATTATCTAAAAGTCGCTAATAAATGCAATAAATGTGAGGCACTCTTATCAAATGTGATAGAAAATAAACCACAGCCTCTTTAGAGAGAGGAAACAAACAAACAAAACCAACAAACTGGAGTTAACTGGACCCTGCAAACTGTCTGGTCTTCAGACTGCCCCTTTACTTGAGGAAACTGGAAACTTGGGAGGGTGACTGTCTTTCATAAAGTGGTGGACCCAGTAGTCTCTTATGGTCAAGATGAGCATCCAGGGCTTTTATTCAGAATTTATTGCACTAGGCCAGTTGATCCACATTTAGGGTCCTTGGGTCAGTACTTTGTGTACTCCTTAGAAACTTATTAGAAATGAAAATTCTGGGGCCCCACCCAAACTTACTGACTTAGGAACTCTTGGGGTTGGGGTCCATCTATCTATGTTTGGTCTAGTGCAGGAGTTCTCAAACCCCAGTGCATCAGAATGGCTCAGAGGAGCTGCTTAAGTACAGAGCAATCCATTCCACATGCAATGTTGGGGAAAAGGTAAATTGTGGGTTCTCAAGGCCAGACTATGAAAGGCGGCTGTGTTCAATATCAAATTAACCACCTGACCTACTTCCTGGAATTTACAACTTAATCCAGATTCCTCTGTTGACGTAGCAAAAAAAAAAAAAAAAAAAAAAAAAATTATTCTACTTGAATCACTCCACTTGAATCACTGCAGTGTCTGTTCCATCTTAATTAAGAGAGCATACTGAATTTGCAAGAAATTTAAGATAAAAATCCACTAAAATTCATTTACTTCTGATTTTTAACATGTAATTTATGGTGCAGAAATCTCCAGCACAGGCGTAAGCGGGGAAGAGAGAGAGATGAAAGCATGTTTTTGTCTTAGTAAAAAAAAGTTTAAAAATAACAAACAAACAGAGAGATTCAAGATGGCAGAGTAGATACACACGGTGCCTGCTTCCTTCCATGATCACATTAAAATCACAACTAAATTATAGAACAATCAACCTGGAGAACCATCTGAAAGTCTAGCCAAACAGAAGTTTTATAACTAAAGAAATAAAGAAGCCACGTCAAGACTAATAGGAATGGGCAGAGACGTAAAACGGGCTGGACCCAAACTGCCATGTGGTGGTTGAAAACTGGTAGAGATATCTCAGCCACAGAGGTTCACCCCAGAGGAGTGCGAGACCTCAGTCTCCCACACAAGGCTCCCCAGCCCAGAATACTGGTGCCAGAAAGAGGAGCCCCCACAACATCTGGCTGTGAAAAATGGTGGGGATTCCAATCATCCAGGTGGGACCAAAGTCAGCAGGAGACACAGGCGTCCTCTTAAACAGCCCACGCACAGATTCACTCGCTCGCAGCACTCACCTTGGGTTCCAGCGGAGGCACAGTAACTCAGGTGGTGTCAGAGGCATACAGGGTGCAGACTGAGGTGTGTGGCTTCGGAGCAGGGATGGAGTGCAGTCGCCATTTTCCCTGTGAGGGCGCCTTCTCCCATGCAGCCAGCAGGAAGGCAGACGCCATCTTTCCTGTGTTGAGCCCTCCCCCTATGCTTAGAGTCAAACCTGAATCTGATTGGCCTGGTGAGCTCTGCTTGCTCCACCCTGCTGACTCACTGAGACCCCGCCCCAACCCACTCCTCCAACACCATAGGCACTTTCTCAAGAGCAGCCAGCCCCACCAAAATTGCATTCTTTCTTGGAAAACTATTGAGTCTGTAGGCCCCAGGTGGGGGATGCTTGGCCTCAGTGTGCTCTGAGACTTTTGCTGAGTCACTCTAGGCTCAGCACTGGCACTGAAACAGAGTCTACATCAACCTGGTGAATACAACTCTTCCCACTCTAGTGATTCCCTAAGACCCTGCCTCACCCAACTCATGTACTACACAAGGTTTTATCACGGCCTGAACCTTAAAGGAGCTAGCAGGTGGCAGCAGACCTCGGGATGTCCTGGCTTTTTGTGAAGTTACCCCAGGATCCATACTGGTGGCAGCCATCCTCAGTTTGCAGCATGGCCTCTTCCACACACCTCCATGGTCAGCACAGGCAGCAAACGACTGTGGATCACTTTGTAGCTTCTACCAGGTATTCTCCTGCTGGTCACAGGCAGTGGTTGATCTGCACCTGCACCGGAGCCCCTCTCAAGAGGCCCCAGAACCAATGTACTTGGAGGTTGGCTTCAGACCACAGCAGAGCACTATCTAATTAGCCCCACAAGTGGCATACACAAAGGGTAGTCTCAACAGGTACCAGAGCCCACTAAGGTGAATCCCACTCGGGTGTTTAAGCCTCCCCACACAACAGTCTGTAAGCTGTGGACATGGCCAAACCCCAAAGCCAATCAATCTGAGCATCCATCCCACCCACTTGTGTGCCAATAGTAATCGAAGCTCAACAATAACAGGAGGGCATACACAACTCACACAAGGGACACTCCTGGAGCACCCAGAGCAGGTGACCAGAGAGACTGTGTCAGGACCCCACAGGGCACCTACTACATAGGCCACCTGGCCAAGACTGGGAGACATAGCAGAGCTACCTAATACATAGAAACAAACAGAGGGACAGCCAAAATGAGGAAACAAAGAAATACATCCCAAATGGAAGAATAGGGGGAAACTCCAGAAATGATACTAAACAAAATGGAAGCAAGCAACTTACTAGAGACAGAATTCAAAACAATGGTTATAGGGATGCTCACAGAACTTAGTGACAACTTCAACAAAGAGATAGCAAGCATAAGACAGGACATAGAAACCATAAATGAATCAGTCTGAAGTAAAGAATACAATAACTGAGATGAAGAATGCACTAGAACGAATCACCAACAGACTAGATGAAGCAGAGGATCGAGTCAGCAATATGGACAACAAGGTAGCAGAAACCACCTAGTCGGAACAGTGAAAAAAAAAAAAAAAAGAGGCTAGTTTAAGAGATTTCTAGGACAACTTCATAGGGGCACCAGAAGGAGAAGAGAGAAAGTAAGAGATTGAGAACCATTTGAAAAAATAATGACTGAAAACATGAACCCAAACAGGCCCACATCATGACACATTATAATTAGAATGGCAAAGGTAAAAGACAAAGAGAGAATAACTAGTTGCATTTTTCTTGCTGCTTTTAGGTTACTTATAAGGAGCTCCCAGAAGACTGTCAGCTGATTTCTCAAAAGAAACTTTGCAGGCCAGAAGGGATTGGCACAAAATATTCAATGGGATGAAAAGCAAGGACCAGCAACCAAGATTACCCTTCCCATCAAAGCTACCATTTAGAATTGAAGGACAAACAAAGAGCTTCCCAGACAAGAAAAAGCTAAAGGAGTTCATCACCACCAAACCAGTACTATAAGGAATGTTAGAGGGCCTTCTTTAAGATGGAAAAAAAAAAAGATCAAAATTATGAATAATAAAATGGCAATAGCTACATATCTACCAACAATTACTTTCAATGTAAATGGATTACATGCTCCAATCAAAAGACATAGGAGGGCTGAATGGATAAGAAAACAAAACCTTACACATGTTGCATACAAGAGAATCATTTCAGACTGAAAAACACACACAGATGGAAAGTAAACGGATGGGAAAAGATATTTCAGTAAAGTGGGAAAAAAACTGCAGTAGCAATACTTATAACAGACAAAATAATCTTTGAAACAAAGAGACAAAGAAGGACCCAGTAATCCCACTTCAGGGTATTCACCTGAAGAAACCAAAATGCTACTTTGAGGGGACGTGTATATCCATACTCATATGTTCACTGCAGCATTGTTTACAATGTCCAAGATGCAGAGGCAGCCTCGATGTCCATTAATGGATGAATGGATGAAGAAGAGGTGATACATATATACAATGGAATATTGCTTGCCCAGGGAAGGGAATGGGTTCTTGCCATCTGCGGCGACATGGATGGACCTGGAACATACTGTGCTGAGTGGTGCGTAAGACAGAGAAAGACAGATGCAATGTGATTTTGCTTATATATGGAATCTAAAGAAGAAAATGAACAAAACAGAAGCAAACTCATAGATACAGAGAACATATTGATGATTGCCAGATGGTGGCAGTTTGGGGGTGAATAAAAAGGGGAAGGGATTAAAAAGTACAAATTGGTTGTCACACCGTAATCATGGGGATGTAGGGTACAGCATAAGGAATATAGTCAGTAATATTGTAATAACTATGTATGGTGCCAGAGGGATAGTAGATTAGTCAGGATGATAGATGGGAGGGGAGTTGAGGACAGAGTGAAAAAGGTGAAGGGATTAAGAAGTACAAACTGGTAGTTACACAATAGTCATGGGTTTGTAAAGTAAAGCACAGGGAATATAGTCAATAATATGGTAATAACTATGTATAGTCCCAGGTGAATACTAGACTAGTCAGAGGGATCACTTCTTAAATTATATAAATGTCTAACTACTATGCTGTATACCTGAAATCAATACAAAATAATATTGAATGTCAACTATAATTGAAAAATTTAAAAAGAGGGGGTGAAAGGTGAAGGAGAATAAGAGGCACAAATTTCCAGGTATAAAACAAATAAGTCATGGGGATGTAATGTACAACATAGGGAATATAGTCCATAATATTGTGACAGCAGGTACAGTGTCAGATGGTTGCTGGACTTATCATGGTGATCACTTCTTTAGGTATATAAATGTTGAGTAAGTATGGTGTACATCTGAAACTAATATAATATTAGTTTGTTAGCTGTATTTTAATTAAAAAAATCTTTTTAAAAATGAAGTAATGATACAGGGTAGGGCACGGATGAATTTTGAAAACATTAGGCTAACTGAAAGAAGCTAGTCACAAAAGACCACATGGTATATGATTCCATTCATATGAAAGTCTTCAATAGGGAAATGTATAGAGACAGAAAGTAGATTAGTGGCTACTTAGGGCTGGAACGGGGGGCTAGAGAGGTGCTAAAGGATATAGTGTTTCTTGCTGAAGTGATGAAAACATTCTACAGTTGACTGTGGTGATGGTTGTTCTGTGACTATACCACAATTCATTCAATTATACACTTCAAATGGCTGAATTGTATGGTATGTGAATTGTATCTCAATAAAGGTTTAAAAAAAAGGGAAAAAAATAGATATAAATGCAAATAAGTTCTAGGCATTTTCGAATGATTGGTTTAAATACAATTGTTAAACATGTAAGGACAACCACTAAAACAAAAGAAATAGAATATATATTTATGTGCCAATAGAAGAAAAAGTAAGGCAAGTATCGCTACACAGTAAAGAACAAGAAAGAAAGAGAGAAGGAGCAAGGAAAATAGAAAACACGTCAATGTTCATAATAATCATAAATATTCTCCTGAAATTTGGTATAAAAATAGACATAAAACAATTACAAAGAAAGATGGAGATTAAAGGGAGAAACAGAGATATGCTGGGTAAGTTCTTAAACTAAAAGAGCATACCATGTTAATGTCTAACAAAAACTAATTCAAAGCAAAAACAGCATTATCTTATTTGTAAAGTTGCAATTCTCCAATAAGATTTAATAATCATTAACATGAATGCACCTAACAATATATCACTGAGATATACAGGAAACAAGTGCCATCAGAAATACAAGTAGAAATGGACTATTCCATCATGGTATAGACTTAAACCCATTTATCTCAGTAGTCAAGAGATTAAACAGATAAAAAGTATTTGAGGATATTGAATATTTGAATTATATAATTAACAGGCATATAAATGCATAGAATTTGAACCTACCAAAGGGCAAATAAATATACTTTTATTTCAAATAGTTTTGGCATGTTTACAGAAATTGGCCATTACATTTTAAAGAAAATAATGTATTACATATTTTATGACCACAGTTCAATAAAATTAGAAATTAAAAACAAAAGGGAAGAGATAACCTCCTCCTACAAAAATAAAACAATACAAAAAAATAAGCATTCAACTGAAGATTTTAAAAGACTTTTTTTAATAACCTTTGTAACCTTTATTACAAACTACTTAGACATTTTTAAAAAACATGAGAATGCTACGTATCCAAAACCTATGGATTTTGGCAAAAGTGGTATTCAGATGATATTTTATAAATGAATGCATTTATTATAAAACAAAGAAAAGAGGAATGGAAAAATGAACTATGTACTCAACTCAATAATCTTAAATAAGACCTAAAAAAGTGATATAGTCTCACTGTAAAAAATTGGAAATTGTAAATAAATTATGAAGAAAAAAATGAGAATTACCCACAACCCCACTATTTTTATTATTTCCTTTCCTGCAACCATAACACATATAATGGACAATAAATAATTCAGGCCAAATGTCCAAAATTATGTGATGTTTGTAGTTTCTGGGCTGAATTTCCCCTTTGATCTCACCAATATCAAAAGAGAGACTCGTTAAAACTACGGACTCTGGGAGACATCAGAGAATGCATTAGTTTTACGTGTGTATGTGCAAGTGGAGTGTGTGTGTGTGTGTGTGTGTGTGTGTGTGTGTGTGTGCGTGCGTGCTATGGCAGAGTGATGGGCAAAGTGAGTCTCCTCATAATTTTTTGTCAGGAATACTGCTTTCTTTTTAAAAGAATTTGTCAAAAGAAAATACATGGATCATTTTAGCAGATTTTCCAGAAAGATTTCAATGGCATGAAAATTTGGTAAAGATTCAGCCTGCAAAATGAAATGATGAAAACAGTGTGGGAACTAGTATCTGTAAGGAAGTGACAGAAAAAGAATTTCTTGGAATCCAAAGAGGGGACATCATTTTGGACAAGGAGGTTGTGGGGGGAGGTTTTCTCACACAAACAGCCCCGAGAAAAACATCTCCACCCTCTGTGAAAGGACAGGGCCACTCTTAGTTGGCTAGACGTTCCAGGAAGGGCCAAACTCTTGCTCTTGAGAAGCAATTGCTATGTTTGGGGTCAATGAAGCCATTCTGTTCAGCAGAAAGCTTCTGGGGCACCGAATGCGTTTCTTGTTTGAGCACTGACCTTACCAGGAGGTATGCCAGAAGATTACACTCTTTTCTCGGAAAGAATGAGAATAAGAAATGACCAGCATGTCCAAACAAGCTGTGAAATCCTATCCTTCTTGCCCCCTGAATAGAGTCCAATGCCCCAACATAAAGGAAATCCACTCTATAATCTGATAGATTTGTTACTGAGCATTTTGCCAAGAACAACGCCTTCCCTTCACGTAGCGCCAGGGTCCAGGTGCAGAAACTCCAACCGTATAAACTCCAGTACAAAAATAAATAAATAAATAAAACCCTTGACATTTAGTGCATATAACACAACAGGTAATGCTATGGGTGGAGAAGACTGCTCACATCTCTTGCACAGACACTGCAATGGAGGTCTTCTGGCTTGATTGCTAAGGTCAGAGCACAAATATAGAAATCTAAAATTAGATTACTGTAATTGTTGTTCTCATTCTCCCGCACTCCTCTGCAAGCCTTTGAAAAAGAGGACCTTTGAATCTCCAACATCTATCATCATTCCAGGTGCTTAATGCTGGGTGAATGTTTCCAAAATGGGAAGAGCTCTTTTTCTCTTTTTTGGACGGACTTAAATGTTTTGAATTTGGAATAAAGATTATCTATATTAGAAAATGAAAAATTGTTACCACAAGCATAAAACTAATGTGTATGTGCGTGTGTGTGTGCGTGTGTAGTACTTTATAATTTATGGAACACTTTTACAAAAAACTACCTCCTTTTAAATCTCACAAAATTCTGTTTTTATTCTTATTTTCCAGTGAGCACACCAAGGCTCAAAAGTCTTAAATATTTTGTGAAAGGCAATTTTTCTGCAGAAGATGGCTCAGGTTTACAAGTAATGTTTCACTAAGTGGGGTTAAATACATCCTACCCAGAAATAAAAAGATTGGGAAAAGTCAATTCTGGTGCACAAAACCTATAGGAATTTGAGAATTTCTTAGAATTGCAGATTTCTTCAGGGAAAATGTATATGCTAAATTATACATATACATAATTTTTCAAAAATTCTGCTACCAATGGTTTAACAACAACAACAACAAAATAAAATGTCAGTGGGGGACCAGGACGCTGGGCTGGACTGGGAGGGAGGCAGGGAGCTGGGTAAGATTTACAGGTATTGAGCATTTGGAAGTCCCCAAGATCTTGAAAACTAGAGAGTAAGATTTTCCTCTAAGAGTTAGACGGTAAAATCAAGGACGTGATGCATCAAAGCAGAGATATGTAGGACCTTTAAAGAAACAGAATGGAATTCTAGAAAACAAGAGCTGACAACCTGCACGTAAAAAAATGTGGCTGGTTCAGCTAGTGCTTTTTCTGAAACCAGACTGGCCATGTTGCTTAAGTGCCTACTGACACCAGCTACAGTCTTGGGGGGAGGGAAATGGAATTGAAGAACTTCCTTGAGTGTATAAGGCTGGAAATTTACACTTTAATAAATCTAGAATTTCCAGACCTTTGTACCTAGTCGTATGTAAAAACCACTGAGGGGACATTTCTTAAACACAGTGTTAAATGTCTGCTTGGCTCTGAGTTCAGATTGATTATTTCTGGGTTTTGGGGTTTTTTTTGTTGTTATTGTTGTTGTTGTTTGGGGTTATTTTGCTCTTGGCTTGTTTTTGTTTGGTTTTGCCCACTTTAACCCACAAGAAGAATTCAAATGCTCTTTGGGTTTTTCCAAAATAATTGAAAACTCTGCTATTGAGCAATGTTGGCTTTACAGAAAATTGTATATGGGAGATTGAGGAGGGGTTCTCAGCAAACACATCACAGGAAACATCTAATTGCTCTTGGAGGTCCTATTTCTATGAGGATTTCTTCCTCTTATCTTCCCCCACTAGGTTTATTCTTTTTACCTCCTGAAAACCATTAAGATGTTAAGCAAAACAAATGGCCATGTGGTTAGCAAGACCTTCCTTATTAGGAATGGGCAGCTTTATAACTGCACAGATTTCTTGTTATTTTTACATAATAATTGTGCCCCTAAGATGGACAGAGTAATCAACTCCTCGGAGTGGCTGTTACATACCACGAGGTACAAAGGTCTGGAAGTTCTAGATTCATGACAGTTAAACTTCCCAACCTTAGATATAAGGAAGTTCTCAGTTCCATTTTTGCAAGCACGTAGCTGGTTGTCAGTAGGTATTTAAATAACACAGCCAGTCTAGTTTTACAAATGGCACTGGCTGAATCAGCCGCGCTTTTTACCTGCAGGCTGCCAGCTCTCTCTCTGAAGGGGAAAATCCTTTCATATTTTATTCATATAAAGGACTTGTTTGTCTTGCAGAAAAACTCAGTGTAGGGCCCTCCTCACACAATGTAAAATGCAGAGAGGATGTACCTGGTCCGGCAAATCCAGAGAACAGACGGGGGCGTATTCACAGACAACAAACAGGATTGTATTCTTGCTCACCAGACACACCTTGTACCTTTGCATTTCCCTTTTTAAGTGAATTCTATATTGCACATAATTTCATGCAAATCAGTAACAGGAAATGGCAACCTAAGCACTTTTTGAACCATGCCAGCCGGCATGTGGGTTCAGGATTGACTTGTCTCGCAGAAGGATACTCCGAAGAAGAGGTAACTTCTGCAGCCCATCAGAAGGTGTAAAGAAGTGGACAGACTCTAAATGCTAAATGCTTTCTCTCCACTGAATACTGCAGTGGGATCACTGTTCAGGGGCGTCCCCTCCCCCACCTCTCCATGTGAAAGGAGCTGTTTATTGCAAGTAGCAACAGGATTTAAAAAAAAAAAAAAAAGAATTTTGTTAGCCTTCCCCACTAATTGCTTTTTTGGCATTCTCCTGTCCACTTCTTTTTATTATCCTACAAAATGATCATAAACCTATAGAATGTTTTAGACTAGCGAGTGCCTGAAGGCAGAGTGATTTCAAGTAGGACCCAGTGAGCCCAGATGGCCCAATCTGAACGTACACTGGAAAATGGACCTTGTTTTAACAGACCCCACATTCAAATGTCGAGAAGGAGCTGGAGAAATGTTGAGGTTCAGAAGAAAGCCTCACTCCCTTATCTTGGCAAATCTGGGCCTCACTTCAATTAAACCTCAAATGAAGACTCCTGTTTGAATAGTTCTAATGTTTCAAAATAGAAGGGAGCAGCAAGCTGTGGACTGAGCAAAAGTACACACTGTATTTCTAATCGAACGCAGCTTTTTATATAATTACATCCTTGTGCACTCTTTATTTTTGGTTCTTGAATAAAGTCACTCAGATGAAATTAAGAGTGTGCAGGAGAGGTGCTTCTTTCTGTTTCTATGGCAACTCTGGGGCATCTTCTTCAGCTGCCTCATTGACTGAGGTGCCCAAATAATGCAGGCTGCAACTTTCAGCCGATCCTGGATACGGCAGAGAGGAGGGCTTCGTGGTTTGATGGGCACCCAAAGAACTTCTGACAGGACCAAAGAAAACCTCTGGCATGTTGACTTGACTGTCCCTCCTTTTCGTACGAATGGTTGCCATCTGAGAGTGCTTTTGCCAAGAGTGTTCTGTACGGGATGTGTACACACTTGCCTTTGAACTTCCTCTGTTGGTAAATAATCTGTCTTTACGGGTCTGTGTCTGGGCGCCCAAGGCAGCTATTTTTAAGGACACTCTTATACACTATTCAGTAAAACACTCTCTTTGTTTGCAAGATCAAATAAAGAGTTGCTTAACTGGGATGTCAGATGTAGGTATATTATCAAAAATTTGAAAAAACAAAAGCCAAATAAAACTATACAGTGTGACACTTGATTCATTGGTTTGTTATACAGGCGTGAACCCAGGGGATGTCTTCCCACCCATGTGTCAGGATCGGGGAGACACTGAGGCAGAGATGATTTCACAGGGCAGAGCGGTCAGTTAGCGTGAAGAAATGAAAAAGCAGCATCCATGGGAGCAGAATTTTTCACAAAATCATGATTTTTACAAAATCATTCCCAGTAAGGCATTACGAAAATATGTGACTCCATGGTGACATCCCTGAAAAAAATATTTCTGTAAAGATATCTGTATATGGAGGGTCAGCACTGTATCTTTACACAGTATCTAATATACCATAAGTACTCAATAATTGGTAGTTATTGTAATACATAAATTTTGGTTTTCTCAATTGCAAGACAAAATGAATATACAACCATACTGCCCATATTCCAAACTGTGATCTATTGTCGACCAAGTCCACATAGAAAATTTTGAGTCACCAGCACCTTATAATTAATTCCTCAAGAAATTTTCCGTCAAATTGCATAGAATTTTCTAGACGTCAAACCCCTTAACAATTCCAGTCTTTTAGGATATAATCTCAAACCTGAAATAAAAAAAAATAAAAAAAATCTCAGGAAATGAGTAGAGTCACCACCAAAATCAAACCTTCCATTCAAGTCCTGTCTATTGCGTCTTACCTGCACATTTCTGGCCAGCCTGGTCTTCTGATATTGGTTATATAGACTTTACAACGGGTTATCTGATTTCCTCAGCAAAGCAGATCGGAAGCAAAAACCTAACTGGGACTTGGGGACTTCTGGTATTGGACAAAACAGCAAGTGATGGTTTAAAGGACAAACGTTGACAAGCACATTCTACCAAGAAGAGCTGCGCCTATTGGCTTGCGTCACACCGGGAAACCGTTTTTTTGAATAAGGCAGAGAATTGTACAATATTTTAGAAAACCATTCCTCCAAAACAATGACTGCCTTGACACAGCAAATTTGAGCTGTTCGGAGAGAGCCACTTATATGTAATTATTCATCGTTATTATTCTTACTAGTTAGTAACCCTCCTATGCAGAGTCTGGTTCACCTTTCTTTAAACTCCTCCACTTCCACATGCTTCCTAATTGTCCCTCTCCTCCCTTCTCCCTGAACATTCTAATTCTCCAGCTTCTGAAGTCGATAACTGACTTACCCCAGTTTGCCCAGAACTTTCCCAGTGTTAGTCTGCAAATCTGACATCCAGGGAAAGCCTGTCTGTCCCAGGAAGACCGGGGCAGTTGGTCACCCTGTTCCCCAGCCAGGTATTGTGATAGTCTTATTGCACCTGCCTCTTGCAGGTGTTACCTGGTAATTGTGTAATTTTTTAAGTCATTATAACAACCTTCCTCTACTGGCTCAAATCATCAGGTCGCTAAGATCCTTGGTCTGAACCTTTTTTTTTTTTTTTTTTTAACGTCTCTGGTGTCTTAAAACATGCTACTCATGGACTTGTTTTTTTTGTTTTTGTTTTTTTTTTTAAAGGAGAGCGCAGTGGCCCATGTGGGGATTGAACCAGCAACCTTCGTGTTATTGGCACCACGCTCTTACCAACTGAGTTAACCGGCCACCCCTCACTAGCCTTTTCTTCCTTTCTTTCTTTAATTTGGGGAAGCAAATCTGATAGATTTAATCAGTGTGCCAGCTCTAAAATGGAAATTGCTAGAGGAAAATTTACAAGTATTATCTGGAGAGCTGCTGCTTAAGAAGGCCAGAGTTTGAGGCCTTGTTGGGATGTCACTGAAAAGAACGCCTAAGCAGGACTCTGGAATGCCACCTGCCTTTTCTTCACATAATAAAAAATTTTAAAAAGTAGGAGTGAGGCCACGTGGCTTTCACTCGCTGCCTGGAGTTACCATTCTATATCTTGCATAATAGGACCGATCACCAAGAGGACCACACTACACCTTTGACAGCCATGGGGGGTGGAAGGCGGAGGCCTGCAACGTGGTCGGGCGTCTGCGTTTGGTTAGTAACTGAGTTTTGTGGTTTTGCCTCTGGGCAGGCCTAAGCAATTCCCAGTGAATTGAAATTCCTCTGAAGTTTGAAATGTACCAAATCCCACAACCAATGCTTCAATTTGTAATTAACCTACCCTTTGTGAGTTGTCGCCTCTCTCCAAGAACTAAAGGAGGAATTGTGGAGCCGATTATGAAGGAGGTGGGAATTCTGGGCTGATGCTCCCTGTGTGGAGAAAAAAGCATGTTCATCACCTACGAGAAGGAAAAATGGGAAGCAGGAAGGCAGGAGATTAAATAAATAGTAAAACTTTCGCCAAGAATGCCTCCAAACGGGAAGGATAGAGCAATTATTTAAAAACAAAACAAAAACAAAACAATAAAACACAGCCCAATGCTGAATGGCACCAGTTTGAATCTCAGTTCCAATAGCTACTAGCTGGGTGAGCTTGTATAAGATGCTCAACCTCTCTGAGCCTCAGTTTTTTTCATTTCTTAAATGGGGGTAATAATAGTGCCTCCTCCATAGGGTTGCTGTCAAGATTAACTTCTTTAGAATGTATTAAGAACCTAGAACCATGTTTTGGAACATAGTAAGTGCCATATGAATATTTGTTAAAGAAAAAATATTAAGGAGCGACCCATATCTCAGAATGCAGATTTTTCTCAGTATTCCCAATTGTGAAAAACAGTTACAGCAAATTTGCTAGAGAAGAAGTAGCACTTTTCTCTGAGACGGTATATCCAAGGAGTAACTTTGTGCCCTGAAACAGTATACAGCTTAGTGGATTAAACTAGGTTTGGAGGCAGATGAAACCTGAATTCTAGTATCACCTCAGTGATTCATTAACTTTAAAATCTACCCTCAGTTTCTTCATCAATAACAGAGGCCAATAAATTACAGGCCACGGGCCAAATCTATCCCACAACCTGCAGTTATAAAGTTTTATTGAAACACAGAGCCACACTATTTGTTTTCATGTTATCTGTGATTGCTTTCACTCTATAAGTGCAGAAGAAAAGACTCTGTTATGCAAACCCCAAATTCTTACTATCAGGCCCCAGTAGGAACACGTTTGCCAACTCCTGATCTATAATACGACAATAATATCCTGATTTGTTTCTGAGAAAACCAGGTTATATATATATATATATATATATATATATATATATATATATATATGGCAGAACACTACACAAATTCTAGGCTCCATGAAGAGAGACTATCATTAAACAAAAAAATCAAAATCTAAACCTTGTTATTTTTTGTTAGCTTTGTTTGCTTGTTTTTCCATCTTTTCTATCCCCTTGCTACCTAGGCCATTCTGTCCCAAAAGAAAATATGAGCTTGACTTCCTCTAACTTGGATTAAACTAATCTGCTGCCCCATAGCACCTGCCTGTTGAGGCAGTTTCTATGGCTCTATTCATCCAGATCACCAGGGTTTCTGTCCTATTGTTTGGGAACATTTGCTTTATATCTCAGTGATTTTACACAAGCAGACAGGAAGCCCAAAGATCTTGCACCGATTTGTTTTCAATGTTTAATTTTTTATTTAGAAATAATAAAATAAGACATAATATATAAAAATATGTACAATCCATAGTTTGTGCAGTACAATAGGAAGACTTTAGGTACAAAAGGACGGCAAACGGGAAAATAATAACTCTCACGATTGTCAAAGGCCGGGATTGTTCAATTCGCCAGAGCCCAGAGCTGAAACCCAACGTCACTAGAAAAGAGATCCTGGTTGGGATTGGGGACAAGACTGTGCAACACTTTTTTTTTTCCACCTTAATATTATTAGACACAGAGTGAAAAACGACTCACTCTACTTCTCAGAACAAGCTTTTTGTCTTTACTGAGTGGCTTATGATAAAATATGAACAGACATTTGTTATTTGCAAGGACGACATAATTTGGAAGATACAAACCCATCAAATAAACATCAAGGTTTGGGATGGGAGTTTGTAGGGAAGAAAGGAAACGAAGACATAATGCATTAATCGAATTTTTAAAAAAGGTAAAACAAACTTTCTCCAGGAATTTGGAAATGACTACAGTGCTATAGCGACATTCTTAAAAAATGTCGGATTCAAGTATCTGCTTAAAGTGATAGAAAACTATTCCTTTTTCAATAATCAAAATAGAATTCACTTTGTCTACTTTTTATTTAAAAACAAGATAACCAGGATTCTATGCCTCCTCCCCAAAATATAATGCCCAGCTGGACATGGGCAAAAGATTCTTTAAAAGGGAATAAATCCTAAGTAAATCCAACTGGGGGGTTTGCTTGCAACAGAGAAGCAACATGTGTCCAGGAATAGACATTCACGGTGGGTGAGTCTCTTCAATCTGCATTTTAATGACGTGTGCACTAATTAAGGAGACCCAGTCAATAAGGACAAATGTTTTGAAGGTAAAATGCAGCAAAAAAATGTTGTGCATTACCTGTGTCTTGGCTCTTGACAAAAAAAAAAAAAAAAAACCCACAAAAACAAAAATACAGCCATTTAAAGCTTGTAACTGTTAAAATACTAATAACTAGAAAAAGCTTTCAAATGAACAGTCCATGCTGAAATAAATAACAGAAGAACATAGCCATACAAACCTTATAAGGCTGGTAAATATTTGCTAAAACCATGCTAACCGGTAGCATATAGGTACTAGCTCTCAGAAATCGCTGCACTGAAATTATACTTTTTCTATGGCAATTTTGTTTCCTTTACAGACTTCTATTTACATTTGGCTTTAAATATGAAAATATCTGATAAACTTTATAAAATGTACATTTTAAAAACATAGCTTCTGCAAAATTTTCTTGGAAAAACAAACAAACAAACCTGTGCACCAGAAATTTTAGAATTTTTTTTTTCTCTTTTACAGAAAGAAGTTGAAAGATTTCCCTCCCTCATTCCTGCCCCCCGTACCCGCCCCTTTTCAATGATCTCGTCTTTTTAAGTGGCAGCACTGTGTGTTTGGGAGGAGGCTTCTCTGGGGTCACCCCAATTTGTCCACCATATCTTCATTTAATTTACATATCACTGAATACTCTTTGGTGTGATTATTTTCCTTTGCAAAATATCAAAATAGCAGCAGCTGAAGCCCTTGGTATCCTCTTACTGTCAACGGCCAAACCGTTGCGTCTTTTGTTGATTCTCTCGTCCACTCAATCCCAATACCACCAACTCTCTAAACAACTTCCCAAACCTGCTTTGCAATTTGGATTTAGAACAGCATCCACTTGCTTCACATCTCTATCACAGTTTCAATGAAAGTAACGCCACAGTTTGCAAACCCATCGACTCTGAAGGCTGACAACAGCAGAAACGGTGATATTGTTGCAGGCACTGCATTCAGCTATGGCTGTTCAAGAGACCATCACAAACATTGAGTCACGAAATACAGGATTCTAGAACAAGCTGTTTTTTAATGGCATACTGGGATATAATACCATAAGAGAGTTGATTTTGAGACTCCCATTAAAAAGAAAAGTCAGTAACCCCAGAATTCACAAATAGGGAACGTTAAACCAAAACAGAGCTTCATTACTGAGCTAGAGTTGGGGGAGAAAAATCATTGTTTTTAGCAAGTCAGGCAGCCTGGCAGGAGAGGCGTATGGAAAATAACATGTCCTTCAGTCACCTACGCTAGGGGTCCACAGGTGACAGGGATCAACTCAGATTCAATCAAGAGTGTGCATACAGAAATGGGAACTAACCCTTTTAGACCATTATCTCCTTCACTTATGATTGTGTTGTATTTTGTATGACTCTCGTTGACCCTAAAATACTAAGACATTTTCATTCCTACCCTCTAATATTTTTTTAAAAAAAAAAAAAACAGTAACTTTCCTCTCGCTCCTGAATACTTGAGTTGACGTCAAAGAGGCTTGTGCCCATCGAGCCACCTCCCCCACGTTGGCATTTGCAGCCCTCTCAGACACTGCAGGGCTCACTCCAGACAGACTGATCAGAATAACCAGTCTAGAGGTCTGGCGTGGCATCTTTTCTAAGGCAAAATCAATCGGGAAATGTCCTGGGAGTCAGGGAAACAAATTCAACTGCAAGGGTTTAAACCCAGTTATCTTCCATGTTGGATGGCTCAGTTCTGAGGATGCTGACTAAATTCAACCAAGGCCTTACCTTATGGAATAAATTTTGGAATGTGCAAAAGAGAGAAAACCCAGAAAAAGCTGAGAGCATGTCACTATCTCTCAACTTATGCGTTAGCCTGGCCAGCACTACCTTGCAGGAAAGATTTTTATTATGTGTGTGTGTGTGTGTGGGTGTGCGAATTTTACTTTCCCTTTCTTCTTCCTCTTATAATACAAAAGTTACGTGAAAGAACAAAATTTAAAAAGCACTGCACTTAACTGGACTCGGCGTGTATGATATCCTATTTTCTGAATAAGGTGCAAAAGGAGAGGGCAGTTCAAGGTCTTGGTGAGGTTCAAAGTTATTGTCTCTTGATTTCAAGGCAGCCGGGGAGCTTCTTTTCCTTTTTAGTATAAGCTCCACTGTGCAAAAATGTGCATTATCTTTGGTATTTACTTTAGGTAGTCTAACTTAAAATTTGAGATAACTCATTAACATCATGAAGGAAAAAAAAAAAAAACAACCCAGAGGCTACCATTTGGCTATTGTTACATAATGCCCTTATGTAACGAGAGAGAGAGAGAGAGAGAGAGAGAGAGAGAGAGAGAGAGAATCAATTCTAGCAAACAAATTACTGGCCTCAAAAAATCAGGCTCTCGTGTTGGCAGTTAACAGCCAAATACTTGCCACTTTGAAGCACATATCATGAGCTTTCAACAAAGTTCAACACTGACTTTTAAATTACAGGAAAGAAAAACTACACGGCAACAAAAATACAATTCGTGGTCATGTAGTTAGCAGCTTTTCAAAATTAAGGCAGAGTCTTGCCTTTGTTATGCCATTAAAAACATCCTTGTTCCCTAAAGAGAAGCATTCTGGATAAGTCAAACACCCAACCAAGGCTTGCCTGCAAGTTCAAGTTTTGTAAAAAACACAAAACAAAACATAAAAAAAAAAATAATAACCCCATAACTTATTCTACAACATATATGTGCCATTGGGTCACGGGGAGGCATGTTTAGTGCTTTGCATTAATCTCGGAGCTTAGAGTCTTTCTCTGAAACCATTGTGCTAGCCTCGGTCCCTTGTGGCCACTTGCCTTGACCCAGCTCTTCACCAGTACCGTCGTCTGAATAAGTGTTTTGGGCCTTTGACCAACAGGCTGTGTTGTAAAGCAAATATCCCAGAGAAGGAACCAGTCATATCTCCGATTCTCGCCGTAAGGGTCTGGGCTCTAGAGGTACACTTGCCTGGTTGTGAAGGTCAATGTCAGGGGGTGTGTCCGTACTCGTGCTTTCGGGAACCCCATTTTCACTGTCATCTTCCTCTTTGCTTGTGAGGGCAACTTCATTTTCATAGCAAAATGAATTCGCATTTGAGAGGATATATTTCTTTTCTGCTAAGTCTCTGGCACTACAAAGCGGGGTGTTGGGGACTTCGTAAGTCTTGTGGAACCTCGAGTAGTCCACTTTGTAGTAATGCTTCTCTTCAAAGAGTACAGGCTCGTAGCGGTGGCCCCAAAGGATTTCGTTGGCCAGGTACGAGCTGCGGCACTGTGTCGTCATGGCGGTGGCTTCCACCATGCCTTCCAGAATCACCACAATTTCAAAGTCCGCATTATCGACGTCCTGCTTACTCAAATCGTATAAAGGGCTGTCTTCATCTATTTCGTGGACGATGGTGATTGGGGACACCAGGAATATGCGGTCAATCCCACTGTCAAACCCGACGTTGATATCTATTTGATCCAGGGGGATGTACTCCCCTTCCGAAGTGATTCTGGATTTGAGGAGCTGCGCCCGCACGTGAGCTTCCACCAGATGGCTTTTCCGGAGGTTGCCCACGCGCCACATCAAACACAGCTTGCCATCGCGCATGGCGATGACCGCGTTGTGACTGAAGACGAGAGTCTCGTTTCTCTTCTTCGGCTTGGCCATCTTCGCCATGACGGCGCCGATGATGAAGGCATCGATGATGCAGCCCACAATGGACTGGAACACCACCATGAACACGGCGATGGGGCACTCGTCCGTGACGCAGCGGAACCCATAGCCTATGGTGGTCTGGGTCTCGATGGAGAAAAGGAAGGCAGCCGTGAAACTCTTGACTTCCGATACACAGGCTTTGCTCTCTTTAGCTGCATCCAGGTCCCCGTGGAGCAGAGCAATCAACCAAAACACACAGCCGAAAAACAGCCACGACAGAACGAAAGCCAGGCAGAAGATAACCAGCATCCACCGCCAGCGAATGTCCACGCACGTGGTAAAGATGTCTGCGAGGTACCGTTGTCCCTTCTCCCCCACGTTGATGAACTGGACATTACAGTGGCCGTCTTTCTTCACAAAGCGGCTCCTGCACTGCTGTCGGGTGTGGACTTTACTCTTCCCGTTCCCAAAGCCGTTGGCAACCGCCATGGTGGCCAGCTTCATGCCGTCTTCTTCTGAAGAGACAATGCTGTAGCGGTTGGTTCGCACACTGCCCATTGCTTCTGCCGTGGACGCCAGTGCTTCTGCTTTGGAAAACAGTCTGAGTTTTTGCAAAACCCTTTGGAGAAACAGTTTTGAATGTTCAGTGAGGACACACACGCAAAAAAAATAAAATAAGGAGAGATGGGGGTCTCCAGGAGTCTTGAAGTTCTACCAAAGTCTGTCTACTGACATGCAGAGTTACTTTAGTAACTCAGCTGACATCCAGAGAACAGGTCCTGTCAGAAAAAAAGACAATTCATTCATTACAAAAGAAGTCATTCTTAAAGGGTCTACTCCCTAAGGCAACATTTCCCAGCAGGACACAGAGTCAGATACAGATACACATATTCCACATTGAATTGTAGGGTTTTTAAAATACTTGCAGCCTAAAAATATTTATTTTCTTTCAAAGCACAGAATCATTCAGCACAGGAGAGTGAGTGGTTTGTGACCGTCTTTCAACCAAAATTTCAGGTCCCTTTTCTTCTATTTTTGGCAAGCAACCTAAAATATTCTAGTTCACAGGTCTCTCTCTCCGCTCTTATTCTCTTCTTTTGCTTGCTTTCCCTACTTGCTAGGATGCCAAGTTATTAAGCAGAAGCGAGACTTTCTAATTCCAACGTTTGTTGCGAAGCTTTAAGGACTCGGTCGTGTAGAGAACATTTCACACAAATGAAGAGTGTTCATATGAATTGAGTTGCAGGTGCATTGTGGGAGAACATTAGAACCCTTGATAACAAGGTTGACATCAGAAGGCACAGGGCTTTTTGTTTAAATGATAGAACTGAACAGACAGCCCTTAACACCATCTGAAATGGATCTCAATTTCTGGAGACTGTTTTTGGGAGATTGTGTGCTGCCTCACTTCGTGAACTTCAGCCACTGTGGAGAAATGCCTGACAACATCTCTGTGGGTGCAGCTGATTCTGACTTGAAGACACAAGTTAGCTCTGGGGGATAGGGAGTGATTCTGTTGCCTAGCAATAAGAGTCCTGAAATTCTCCGGAGATGGGATTGCTGTGTGTATAATGACAGGCTCGGAAGTAAGCACCTTTGTGCCAAAGGACCTGGTCTTTAGCGGATTGAGATAAGGCAGGAACTCATTTTATGTGAGGCCAATTCTGTGTTTTCCCAAACAGAGGCAACTCCGTAGGAATAGATCATAAATGTCAGTCAGCTTACTTTCACTTCAAGCGCTGTTGTTTGCCGTATGTTCCTATGGAGAAGCCACTCATCTTCACTAAATGTGAACAAACAGTCGTTTTGTTTTCTCTTCTTGCTTAATTCTCTAAGTAAAAACCATCTACTTACTCTTACTTTCCATCTTTGCTCCAAAGACTATTGTTTTCCTTTGACTAATTAACAAAAACCTAAGGATAAGTCGAGGGTGTTTGATCAAATATGAATTAGTGCAGCATAGAACCAAAAAAAAAAAAAAAAAGGGATTCGCAACATTTCAAACAACCAAACCTATCTTCTGGATGAAAGGTGAACAATGAACAACACATGAAAAAGATCAGAAATTTGGTGAAGCCCAGATAATGATAATGAGAACTCCACTTTTTCTTTCTCCCCCCAAGCCACATTAATGTTAAGCAGCTAACAAAACCCATTTCAGCCAAGCCAACTGCAAACAAATAAAGCAAATTATTTATCTTGTTTTGCACAGCCCCGGAAAGAGAGGTAAGGTGCATTGTCTTTGAAAAATGCCTTGCTACAGTCTTTTCACTTCTCCCTCTTCATCCAAGTTATTATGCAAGAATGTGCCCCAACACATTTTTCCTGTGATTAGTCATCTGTGAAAATTGCAATGTGTGTTACATTTTGGCAGCTTTTGACACCTAAATGATGCCCGATTTGAAAGTGTCTTTGAATTACTTTATAAAAAGAAGTTACTGTGCCTTCCCCGTCTTCCACCTGCTTGAATGTTTTGTCTGCTTCCCTGTGAAGTTTGCACTTGGACAAAAGAAACAAGACTCCTATTGCTCGGGGTTCTAGATCCTGGACATGGAAAGAATTTTTTTCAACAGGGATTTCAGCTTATTTGGCTCACATGAAATTGCCAAGCATTTATTTCTACACAGAAATAGATAGAGATAATAATATAATACCAAATGCAGGTGTATTTCCAAAAAAGGGGGGGTGGGGAGGGAGGCATCATTTAAATAGTACTTGTATCCTTTAGTTCTGATTGATTTTAGAATCTTATACTGTAAGCTGACACCAAGAAA
Source organism: Rhinolophus ferrumequinum (assembly GCF_004115265.2). Classification (NCBI taxonomy): domain Eukaryota; kingdom Metazoa; phylum Chordata; class Mammalia; order Chiroptera; family Rhinolophidae; genus Rhinolophus; species Rhinolophus ferrumequinum. The sequence goes on along the minus strand of NC_046304.1, from coordinate 46,491,220 downwards.
TTCCCTTTTCATCATTCAAAGCAATCCTTCATCTGAGTTACCATTAGAGACAGTCTCAAATTTATTTTGATTTACTTATACACTTTTGCCAGATTAAAGCATAACAACTGTATGAAATGTAAAGACTGAATTACGACTTTCCAAAAATCTTGACCCCAGGACATTCGTTTGAATTCCACAAAACACACAATACCAGCTTCCTCTGAATAGCTTTCCGCATTTAGAACCTTGAAAATAGCCTGTATTGAGCGACTATTATTGTCTTATTTCCATTGCTAATGACAGAATGTGCTCCAGATAGGGAGCATCATTTGCAAATTTTACCATTCCTGCCTGAAAAGGGAGGGAGGGGGGAGATTCTTTTGCAAAATGGAAACTTTTGTCACTGCGAATAAATGGTAAATATGTACACACACATTCTGTGTATTCAGACTTTTGTGGATGGAGCTGATTACATAGCAAAAACCTAGACCCTGCCAAATTTTGATAGGTTAGTTGTCTTCATATTGCACTCTGAAGAATACCTTTCCTATGAACCTGCCCACACACCAGAGTGGCTTTAGGCAAGCAGGAAACATTCTTGCCTGCTCTTCTATCAGTGAAAATCACCAACTCACGCGCTCCTGGCGAAAACATTCATTAGGAGGAGGGCTTTCGTACAACTTTATTTTAGGGAGAGATTCCAAATCATTTTTTTGAGAAACATTGGATTAGGAGTAGATGGGAACCCTAAATGATTTGACTCCTTGATGGGTACAACTCAGGAGAACTGATATTTGATTGGATGAACAATGTGTCAATTCCCCTATCCGCCAAAGTATTTAAGGGCCTGATGTAAATTTAAGAGACACAAATAATCATTTTTACCCAGGCTAGAACCAATGAGGTAGAAAATATTTCTGGGAAATTGAGAGGCAACATGTGGTGCCGTTCATGTTAAGACTATTTATAGGCTGAGCCAAAATTAAGCATAAGCAATGGAAAAAATAGTTCAGTGCTTCACTCTTAGGTAGTTGTTAAGGAAGAGAGAGCTAGGGATAAATAAAAGGTCAAGGGGGATAACATGGTATAAATGAGTGAATCTAAATCATTTTTACCATACAGGAAATATTTCGAATACAGATTAGTAAGAAAAAAGAAAAAGGTACTTATGAAGAATAACCAAGAATAAATGTATCCCATCAGATGGTCATGGTGTAGTGAATACGAAAGTTTCTAACTAAAGACAGGAAATAAGGATAGTAAAAGAAAGTTGTGCTGGGCTAGAGAGAGGTCTGCTAATGAGTATTTTAGAGCAGCTATTCCCCAGCTGACGCCATATAGACCAGCCTGAGTGTGCTCCGGGCACGTGTTGCTATGTGAGCACAACTGCTAGCAAAGCAACCTCTTAGACGTTCAGTAAACAGAGGAAGGGGGAGGGGAAGTACAGGAGGAGGGAATACCCATTTGTCTATGTGAGCATTATAATATTTATACTCAACAAGGTATGTAGCATCACTCAGCATGTGCAAATGCTGAAAATACATACATATTTGTAAGCAAACATATACACCAAGAAAAAAAAAAGAAACACTTAAAACGATTTATCTGTTCATGTAAAGAGGTAGTCAATCTTTCATGCTACTCAAAAGTTCATACAAGGACTCTCTACAGTGAACCAGAAAGTCTACATCCGGAGAGTCTAAAGGAAGTAGAAATATTGTGTGTGTGCGTGTTTTTTTAATGCCAAATTCACAAGAGTTTAGAACAAATATTCCTATGGACACCAATAACATAAAAGAAAGTGCCATCAAAACATGAGGGGGAAGGGCTGAAAGCAAAGTGAAATGACCTTGACCCCAACTCTCACCCCTCCCACCATCCTTGAAGTCACATCTCTTACTCCTGAACATGGAGATTTTTCCAGATAATGGCAAATATAAATAAAACACGTGGGGTAGGTGTGGAAGTGAGCAGGAAAAAAGCTAACAAGTGCACAGGTAATAATACACAGCAAACATACAATAGTGGTTAGTGAGGAAATAAGAAGTCGTAAAAGGCAATATGCATTTTGTGCGTACGCTAAACACATTTTCAAACAGTGCCTTACTTCCTAACAGGCAAATTCGGAGTTTATGAAAATCCCCAGGATTCACTGCCGTATCGTAGTTACCATCCCACTGATATGCTTACCCAGGCACAAACATTAAATAGCCCATTTCCTATCTCTTTTTTTTCTTCAATTGTCACGATGAGTCTATGTTATGATGCAATCTTTTTGCAGAAAAAAGTCGTTTTGACCACTGTGCTCCCTAGAAACCACGCTGTCTTCAAGCTAGGTATTAGTACTAATATTGCTATGAATTACAAGTTGGCTTAGGGGAGAGTGACATAATGATGTGAAAGTTTTGCGGTCTTGGGGCTCAATTCCCAACTCTGGCTCCTGCTCTGTTCCCCAGCAAAGCAACTTTGAGACACCCGGTCTGTTTGGAACTCGACGCTGCACTTGAAGCAGTGACAAAAAAAAAAAAAAAAAAAAAAAAAAGGCTGAGGATCGAGACTATCCCTGAGTACCAAGGTTTGCCAAGGTTTGAGACCAGCGCTGTAAATACACTCTCTCTCCCCCCGCACCCCCGCTGCCTTTTTTTGTCCTGAGAGCGAGAATCGAACGCAGACTCCCTTACTCTGGTCTCGAAACTCAGTATCTCGCTACAGCTGGTGCATTGGAAGTTATGAGCACAAACAGATGCTGCAGAGAAATGTTTCTATTGCTCAACTGTTCCAAGCATGTCTCCGTATTTTTAGCTCTGGGGATGTTCTGGTGCGCACACAAACTCTATAGGCATGATCCGGGACTCGAGAGCGTGGGTGAGCTCTACAGCAGCGTGACAGCTGGGCACCTCTGGAGCAGCGGGGCAAGGTAGAGTCAGGGGCCGCTGCCTGAGTCCGCTCCCCAGGACACACAGGCGGTGAGAGAGAAGGAGGGAAGAAAACACACAGCAGCGCTTACCTGTTGCCGGCGCAGGAGCATGGGGACATGAAGTGGAAGTGGGGGGGGGCACAGAGGCATGTAAGATCCAGTAGTTTGTAAAAGCGAATGAGCCAAAGCAAACCAGAATTCCCAAGACCCAGCTTGCCGGCGACCGGGAAGGCTGCGCGCTGGCCAAGGCTTCAGTGCGCTCTGCACTGTCCTGGGCTCTTTTGAGGCGGTCCCAGTACCGGCCTGCCTGGCTCCGCCCTCCGGCCTCTGCGGGCCAATCGCAGCGCGTCTGGCCGCGCTACCGGCTGCGGGAACCGCAGCGGGGAGGGGAGAATGCTACAGCCCTGGCCTCTGCCAACGAGGAGAACCTGCCGCCGCTTTCTCCGCCTCCAGCCTCGGAGCCTGGTCCGGGAGTCTAGCCCAGGCTGGGTAGGAGAAACTTGCGCCCCAGCTTGGACAGCAGCAGGTGGGAAGCTCTACTTCCGGACTTTGCAGCTGCCTAATTGCAGCCTGGCCTTGGGCAGAGTTTCCTAACCCTCTCCGAGCCCCACGCTTCCCCTTTTTTCTCCTCCGTGGCGACTTTGCCTTGCGTGCTCCTTGGGGGGCCTGCGTGCCGGTTTGCCAGCGCCGGGAAGAAACGTTTGCAGCCAGGGGGGATTGCATTTCAGCCCGGGCGCATCCCCCCTCTCCCCTCCCTCCCACCCAGAGCCCCACGCCCCCGAATCTCCCGCAGAACCCGTGGTGCGCGGAGCAACCGCGAATTACCTGGGGAAAGGGACCGGGACCCCGCGCAGAACCCAGCTGGATTTAGATGTGCGCAAGTGTTGCAACTACATAGCCGTTGGGCTCTTTCTTCTCCCGACTGTTCGTGAATTACTTGCAAAGCGCCTAGACTTCTCCGAAGGGTGAACAACTTGTTCCCTCTCGCATTGTCCTCCTTCAGTCTCTTTCTCCACCACCGCCCGGCACGCTCTGCTGATCTAAAATCAGAGCAATTAGTAATGAATTCTCTGGAACAGCAACTCCTACAGACACTCAAGCTCTGCCCTCGCGCCAGCGCCTCCCAGCCCTCTCCCAGCAACCAGGCAAGAGCATGTAGACCCTTTAAAAACCTATGTAAAATTCAGTGTTAACTGGCTCTGGATCCTGGAACTTGACAGATTAATAATCCGTGTGTGTGTGTGTGTGTGTGTGTGTATGTGTAAACTGAAAAGTGCAGTACTGTGGTGTCAAAACCAAGCTTTGCTCTTAAAGGAGTCTTTTCCTTACACCGAGTTTGAGTTTGAAATCCCTGTGTGTGTTTAATGTTTCCTCAACCGATCAAAGTGGTCTTTCGTGCCATTTATTTATCCCTTTAAAAGGCCTCCTAGAGTCGCCAAACTACTTCCACAATCTAGCTCGTGTTCTGGGCGGCGCAGCCCTGGTGGATTGGTGTGTGTGTGTGGGGGGGGGGGGGTTGGGGGGGGGGAGAGATGAAACTGACAATGTACGGAAACGGTTTGTGCCTATGCTCACCGCTGAGCCTCATACCCTCAGATGGCCCCTAGGAGGTGCTGGTGAAGTATGCTTAGGTTTTGCAGATACGAACTTCATCCTGCCTTAGCAAGTGTATCTCTTTTCCTAGCACGGAGCAAAATATTGGAATTAAAAGGGTGTCGAATAGATTGTGCACGCCGTGTGACTGCCGATAGCTAAACGCGTTGCTCTTCCCATTCCATTTGTTGAGATTACGCAGTACTCCAAACCCCGGTACCAACTATCTTGCCTTTTAAAGCCCTGAACGTGGGAATAACGCCTCTCACACAAGGGAGGTCCACCTTAACATTTATTTATTAAGTAATGTATTATTTATAAACAGCTTGAATAACTGTGCAAAATAGATGGGTGTATAAGGCACCCAGGCTGTAGCCCGAAGCTAAAAGAACCTGGAGATAGACAAGCTAACGCTATGTAGTCAAAGGACAGAGAAGGAGTAACAGCTCACTTAAGTGCAAAAACCTTCTTCTGAAATATGCTTCCTCGTGAATTTCTTCTAAAAAACAGGTGGGAGAGGGCTAATTAATTCCTTAAAACATATTAAGCCTAAATGGAAAGAGGAAATTAATCATTTATGTATGTTCTGTTCTTTTGTATGATTCAATCTGTGTATCGCTGGATGGCTAAGAATTTTCCAAACCATGCTAATTCAGAGAACACTTTTGTTTCCAGGCAGTGAGCTTTTTCTGAACATCAGTCACCGAGAAAGAAATGCCATTTCTCTGGAACTTGGATTGAAATGGCTTTAACACTCTAGTCTAAATAAACTGAATACACCACAGGCCAAGATAGTTTCAAATGATAGGAAAATCTTAAAAGAAATGAACACCAAGTCATAAGGTTATGGTTGGTTGTATAAATTTAGTTATGGGAGGGGGCAAATAAATATATGTATATATTTATGTCTGTCTCAACAACATCATTCTCACCCCCCACCCAGACAGATATGCCCCAAGGCTTATTTCTTGAAGTAGAAAGCTAGAGAAAAGTTGATTATTTTAATAAGCAGCTTCCCAATCTGATTTAGAATTTTTACGTTACTTAGCTAAATAATGAAACACGAAAGATTACATTTTATAAGTAACTGAAACTTGGTAAATGCATGATAACATCAATTAACTCCATTGCTTCATGTTATAAAGGAAAATATATAAATGTGTATTTTAATAAGTGATTTTTCCCAATGTCCCTATCAGGAAAATTCTAGTGTTCCAATACAGTCAGTGCTTGGGTAAATATACGCTTTGGACGATGTGTGATATAGATTTAGATATAGAGTATACCTTTTTTGGCTGAATCATTCCTTATTTAGCAAAAATCCCCATTAGTTTTGAACACCAATGCCGTTGGGTGTTGCGATCCATCTGTGGATTAAATTTTTCCAAGGAAATGACAATTATGCTCTTACTGATTCCTTCCACGGTCACCACCTATAATATGAGAGCCAAATATTAGTCACGTCTAGATCTGCAGTCAGATTATGAATGGTTGTTCGACACAGAAGGTGATTGTTCCACTAAGGACACCAATCTTTCTTTTGTACTTATATAAAGATCTCTAGCAATTAGATATATTTTCAGACTTCTATTAACCATTGATGCTGTCCAATTTTCACAATGATAAGAGATGAAAACCTGCTGGCATTTGCATCTACTAGGTATTAAGAACCACTTACTAATCTTCACAGTAATAATTAACAGTAATCAATAATAAATAAATAAATGCCAGATTGACTTGAAATGTAGACAGGATGTTTGCAATCTGTTGCTACCATATGAGGACAAGCCATCTATGATGGTATTTTAAGGCACTGAATATATCCTTATCTATTAGAAAACAACTTTGGTAATTTCATTTACTGCATTGGTAAGATTTAATCTTCAAATTAAATTCAATAATTGTGTTTGTTGCAGAGCTATTTTGCACTTTAGCTTATATGCTAGGTTATGACAAGGGAGACATAGAGCCTTGGGAGGAACAGTTCTTATCTTATGATAATTCACAGTCTCTAATTGAGAAGGCAAACAACACACAAGTGAGATCAAATGACCAAATGACAAGATAAGGCAGCCTTTAATTAAGTGCTAAAATGGATCATGCAAAAAACAAAAAAAATTCTGGAGTGTTTCTGAGAAGTGGAATGAAATGGAGTAGAATTTATGGGGAAGTCTTAGAATGAAAGACTTGATATGTATGATATACTATCAAGTGTAGTTGTGTTAAGGGTTCTGAGAGCAGACTACTTACTAGAGGACAATCCTGTTTTTGTCCTAAAAATGCCTGTTATGCCTCCAGATTTGTCTATCTATATGCATGTGATCGTGTGTATACATTATAAGCTGCTTCTAAGAATGGCATGTTATTGTTGCATGCCACTGTCTACACAAACATGATTTCCTCTAAAGCAGTGGGATTTATTCCGTAAGCCTTATTTCCCATCTGTCACCGCTGTAACACACACTGGTTATGCCTTATTTATCTGGCGTGCCTGGAACTGTCCATATCACATAACAGCTTTTCTAAATCATTGAACTTTCTTTGGGTGGGAATTGTTTTCTCTGATCTATTATATGCATCCTCCGTCTCTCCCATTGATTGCCCTTCTTGCACTCTGTATGTGTTTCCAGTATACCATATTTCGTTCCTCTCATGCTATTATAAATATTTTTTGTCTCTATTTGTTTCCACCTACCAATAGTGAGCTTTTCAAAAGCCACTACGGTGTCTTTTTTTTTTTTTTATCTTCATATCCTCATTGCCTTGCACACGGCTGAGTAAAAAAAAGAAGTCCGTCTCAATAAATGTCAGTTGAATGACTAAATAAATGAAAGTAACAATCTTTTTAGTATAAAAATAACTTTAGAATAATGACTCAGAATCATTTTAATAAACATAAGCTGTTGCATTATTACGTGCAGTAGAGCAAGGTACTGCAGTAGAGCAAGGTATCAGGGTACAGTCGGAGCGGTGTCTCCTACATTCATTCAGCCTAGACTTAGCTTATTTAAATTAAGCCTTCTGTTTTTCCCTTCTTCTCTGTCAGTGGCCGCCTTCACTTCTCATTTTTGCTTCTGCCAATGTACCTTAACATTTATCAGGCTGTCACCATGCTGTCTAATTTGTTGATTCTAATGTGCACTGGGCTGAGAAATTATGTAACCAAAGTTGTTAAAAAATAATGTATATCAAGTAAAAGCTAATAGGCTCTAAGGGGCGTAAGGTGGATGTAGATTTTTGAAATCGAATGAGCAGATGCTAACTTTGGGAGTTACCTTGGTTTGTTCAGTTCTCTTTTGGGTTAAAAAGCTTCATGATATGGATTTATGTCATCTATTTTAGCTTCTCAGAATACTGAAATGCTTTAGTCCTCCTATTTGCTGTGTTATGAATAGTTGAGGAAGACCTCTGGGGAAGTGAGGTCCCTGTGTGTTTGCAGATACGCACATGTTTACGTGTATATGTGCAACTACATCAGAGTCATTTATCGAGACGCAATCGAGGGCTTGCTGTGCCCGTTATTATATTCGTCTTCCATCAAATGTGTTCAAACCAACAACAATAAGTGGATTGTTCTTTAAGGATCTCATACGCCCAGAGCAGCCAAGTTAGGATTTAATGAATTACTTTTTCATGCGCTGGAAGACTTCATTCATCTCATGTGGGTGAGACAGTTACACTCGGAAAACAAAGAGGTAATTAGAGGATTTTGGGGACATGTGATAGCTGTATCTGGATGTATAGGTTGGTGTTAGACAAAAGGAGGAAAGTAAAATGTTTTTTCCAGTCGATGATCAGTATTTGAATACATTGATGAAAGAAGGGATATTAGAATTGAACATGAAATGTGGGCCAGATTTTTGACCCCTAAGACAAGCGTGAGGAGTTGACACTGTTTTAGACAGGGAAGGGTCTCCAGAAGAGAGAGTAGAAGGGTAAGAGGTCTGAGTAGGACATTAATCTGACTTCATTTCTTCATTTGTTGCCTCTGGCTGCAGCCCTCACATGTGCTCTTTTCTTCGTTTTTTTTTTTTTTTCTTCCTATGATTTCCTAAATCCCAATTTTCATTTATAAGAAAACAGAGATATAGAAATTATGTTCCATGACAGCTCCTCAGGTGAGTGGAACCTGTAGATATGAATTCTAAGCCTGCTGATTTCAAAGCCAGTGTTTCTTCCTTCGCTTTCTGCAGGATATAACGTTTCATAGCTTCTGCTGCTTAGCCAAATCTAGAAATCATACAATGGAACCTATATTTTTCACAGCACTTACTAATTCCCCCCAAATTATTTCTACCCTGACTACAATACACAAAGCTTGGCTTTTTACTCTTTACACAGAACTTAATTCCAAATGTTTGGCTCAGTTTTCATGCTTCTCTGTGGAAGAGTTTCTTCCATTTTAAAAATAAACTTGATCGGGACCTCAGGATTTGATTGAACCTTTTCCTCCCTCACTGACCAGTTTGTGTTCTGCAGGCATATATCCTCAATGGATATTTAATTCTAGGCTTTTGATAAATTTATGCGTTAATATTCAAAGCCTTTGTATATCAGTTACAAAGAAATAAAATTTGTGTTACAGCTATGCAAATAAAACTCTGTTCTTACCGTCACTAATAACGTTAATGACTAATGATAACAGAACAAATAACATTCATAGCATTATATGATTATTAAAAGTAAACACAAGTTATATCATTACTCATTTCATAGGTGCTGAATTAGATATTTCATTGTACTCATTAGGATCAAATCCAGATATCTTTCCTCCTGCATTTGGATTTGAGCTGTCAGTCTATTTCAAATGTTAAAGAAATTCAAATGAATTAGCACTGTAAACAAGTGTTTTAGAAAGTTATTTCTATGGTTAGCAATAGAGAAACTCTGAATTTATAACAGACAAATTGTCACTCGTGTTTCAGCTTTTGATGACCTTATCAGCAAAGAAAATCTCATTTCAAAACTTACATTTATACCGAAATCTATTCTTTTATATGGTTTGCATAACTGAGCCACCAAGTTGTAGCAAGGCAGGAACTGACACTATAAATAATGCTTTTTGGTAACCTAATTGTCTTCTGCCTGTATGCAAACTGAAATACTGCACCTGTTAAGTCAACTTGGGGGGAAACAAATCAAATGGGAGCACTAGGTTCCTGTTTACTGAGATTAAACCTCTTATCCATGTTAATACATGGAATAGTGCTTTCCAAACAAAATTCTTGAAAAATATTGGTATATTTCTCACCTGGACAAGAGTTAAACGCCAGAGCTATTGCTTTGAATGTCTATTATTTTTATGTAAAAATGTAGTGCTTCCTTAGTACAGGATTAAGTAAAGGAAGCATTGTACTTAATAAATTAGTTAGCAGAAAGCAAATCAAAGTAGACACATGCATATACAAAGAGTTATATCTGTTGACTCAATGGTGACACACGTCTAAAAATCTCGTAAGAGGATAAAAAGGGCTAAATTTTGATTTATACTTACTTATTTGAGACAGAAGATCTGTCCTCAGCATTGAGATTCCCTTTCTCACTAACTTGCTTTCCTGACTCTGATTTTATGATGTTTAGAGTTCAGTTATATTTTACAGTTTGCAATTAAAAAAAAATCATCTACTCACCCATTGCACACACATCTCTTATGCATTAGAATATGCAACACTCAAAGTAGATAATAGCAACTCAGTATTTTCCAAAAGTAGAATAATCCATTAAGCTCTGAGGCTAAACGGCTTCAGTGTTTTGGTATAACACTAGCAACATACACATAACGTAAGCAGTTTCCTCAGAGTAGAAGGCAATGAGACCGTTATTTGTATTTCCTTGCCGAAGTGATCAGAACGTCTACTGAGCAAAACATCATTTAGAGCAGAAGACTTAGTCGCAATGCCAGTCCAGGCAGTATCATGGAAATGTATGCAAGTCTCCTTACTCCTGGACCCCCAATGAATCAGTGCTCTTTCCTAAGCGAGTAAAGCACAGACTTAGGTTACTCCTCCCTATGTTCTATCTTCTTTCCTCATGCATTGCTTGCCTTGGTTCACGTGTCCTGTCCATGGCCCATACATTATTTCAGATCCGACAAAAAAGGGATTAGGACCCAAGCACAGCCAATGATCCAGGCAGCAGGCTCAGAATTATATTAGTACCGTAATTTGGCATTTGGTTCATCTCCAGAAACAGCTCAGGAGCTGCCTGATTCCAGCTCCACAGGCTCTATTAAAAAGCATAGCCTAACAAAACAGCATGCCAGAAAAGCACCAAGCACATTTGATAGTATAAAACCAATCCGTACCCTGCAGGTGAGACTGCCCAGTCGGAGGAGGGAGGGGAAACTGAAATCATTTTTGAATGATTGTTCCATAAGGGAAAGTAATTACGAACTGACTTACAGGCCATGACATAAAACCCAAAACAGAAAGAAAGAGAAGGAAAAAAGACAGAGTCCTGGGCACTGACAGATGTTCTGTTCTTTCTCCTATCTCCTGAACCCTCTTTGGAGTCTCCATCTGAAGGCAGCCTGAATTGCAGACCATTTCAAGCAACATAGGAACAGGAGATCTTCCTATAAAAGGTTTCACCCCTATCTCCACGGCAAACCCCCTCAGACCAAGAAAACTTTTTTCTCACAGGAGAGCTTGAAAGAGTCTATGAGTTCATGTTCAAAGTGAATTTCATAATTTCCTCTCTGTGCAAATACCAGGGTATTTATTTCTCTTACGTAATTTCCAGGGAGTCCGTTACATGACCCGACTTCTATTCTGTCGGTCGACGAAAGGACCTTACCGTCAATCACCCTTGGTGAGAACAACCCAAGGACTGATATATGACTGCAAAGGAACTTAACAATTCCTGGAAGGAAAAGGGTTAAGAGAGCCAGTAAAAACAGCATAAATTTACACATGACCTAGTGTGATTACACTTTGATTCTCTTCCTTGCAAGAAACCACAACAATGGCAACCTCCATAACTAATGCTTCTGGTCTAAAACACCTTCTTCCTATAGGCCACATTTCACCCACTACAGATGGTCTCAGCAACCTTCTGCTTAGAAAAGATCTCTAGACAGAGAGATGTACTTACTGGTGAGCTTTCTTTCCAAAGGATCTGAATGGTTCATTACATCATGGAAAGATAATCGCAACTGTTGGGCCGCAAAGGGAACAGCCTTGTATGATTGGTGTGTGATGGTTTGCTTCTAACTGACAATTTCTAGAATTATAATTAATTTGTCCCAATCCTAACTCACTAGGAAAGGGGATGGCTTGAATAGCCAGAGGACTTGGCTTCAGGAAGAATTAAGAGCAGATAAAAGCGATTGCACTAGCTTAAAAGTTTGTTTTGTTTTGTTTTGTTTTGTTTTTTTAAAAAAAAGAGAGAGAGAACTGGCCCTGATATTATTGTTTTTCATCAAGCAAGCAAGCCTCATGTTCTACCTTCTTTCTACAAAATATAGGAAAAGGGTTGTCTAAGCAAGGGGAATGTCATGGGGGAAAAACAGAGGACACACATTTGTTTTCCTATACAGATGCCATCAAATGCTCCAAAGAGACGGATGCCTCTGTCCGAACCCTGCAATAGATACAACCTCCCCTAAATGAGCAAGCTAGTTGCAAACTGAGCTCTCAGGACGGGGTTCAGTTGGGCCAGTAGAAAGTGGGCAGAATGGGGCTGTAACCTCTCCTTCTCCCCCCTTCAAATCCCTTAACTGCCCTCAAATCCCCTTTCCTTCCCCCCCCCCCTTTTCCCTTTCTCCTCTAGGTATTTTCCATCAGTTGGAGAGCAAAGACATCAGTTATCACACTGATGGGAAAAGTTGCACTTCATCCCTTGGCCATGGATACAGTTGGGTGGCCATGGATTTGCCTGTAGATCCCACTACAGCTAGAGTGGCATTCAGCAGCTGCTCTGGCAATGTCCCACCCACGTGCTCTGTGCTCCTACATCCCTCTCCTTATTCTTTGTTGTCTGCTCACAAATTCTTGGCAATGGAGCTCAAATATCTAGATCAGTAGAAATCTAGAAGAGCTGGTCTTGGGGACTTTTGCAGACTACTGATTGTATTAAAAGTACTGACGAATTGCAGAACTGGAATGGAAAAGGCAGCAACCCAGAAAAAAATACAGAGACATTTAGAGATGGCATCATTGGGAGATTTTTGCTTAAAAATCAATTCTTCAAAAAACTCAATGTGGTTTTTGAGGGAAAAAAAATATATCTGTTTATATCAGTGTCTGTATCTGCCTCTCTTTTTATATTTGTTGTCAGTGCCAGGATTAGGATGTGATAAGTAAGGGTCTGCGCATCTCAAGGGTGAATTTAAGAGGCACACACACAACAAAACATAGCTATCAAGTAATAGTTCAGTGCACTATTTGTTTTAAATAAATAATGCAAAATGATCCATAATAACCTAAATAGGTCATTATTGATACATATATATGTACATATATATGTATATATATATATTCTATTATAAAATGATTCAATATAACAATGTATTAACCAACATAGACCTATTTCTCTCTCGTGTAAAAACATCTGGAGATAGGCACTCCACAGCTGCTATGGTGGTGGCCCCTGGTATTCTTGATGGGTCCCATTCCCATATCTCAGCTTTAATATCATATATAACATAATCTGTAATGTAATATATAGTATATAATTCGTATAATTCATATAAATGATATATTTATATATAAATATAATTGATATAATAATATAATATACTTGGGAAATCTTTCACTGAGTTTAATAGGAAAAAAAATAGAATGTATATTTTCACCATAATTCAGTGTGCACCTTTTACCGCTGTGCCTCACAGATCCTGCTAAATTTTCTCTAGGTACCAATGTACAAAATCGCCAAAGACTTGTTCTCATTAGAAATTTCTAAGGATTAATAGAAGATTGGTCTTTTCTCCCTAAGCTACATAAGATATGTCTATGAGCCTAATTTAACCCTAATTTAATTCTGTCAGAGTTAAATTGTTGGTTCATTTTTATATCAAAAACTCAGTATTAAATAAATAAGGCTTTCAGACTTCTGCTCATTTGCATACTTTTTTAAAAAAGGAAATCAGAGCCCATCCCATCAATAACTCCCTTGCTCCTGGTTTGTCATTGCACATGCTAAACCCACAGATAGATCCCGAAAACCAGATCTTAACATGGGAAAGTCTTCCTGAAAATGTTCATTTTGAATGAGCTTGTTTCTCATAGGTTTGTCACCTGACCTTCATTTTCCTTAATGCAATTAGATAGAAGCACAATGGCTGTGCTTCCATAGAAAACAATTAGCCATCCAAACCATGTGGTATATGTGGGTAAAATGTTTAAAATTGCCTCTAGGAGTCAATTAAATATAAACACAAAAGGGGGAGGAGGAGAAATCAAATATAAGGATGGATGGGATTCAAAAACATAAATGATTGCATTTTATAAGTTCTAGGAAGAAAATTCATCAAACATTAAAAAGAAATAAAGCCAACTCATTCATTTTGGTGGAATTTTGAGTTTCAGAATCCACGCTAATGAAATGGAAATGGTGATATTAATGACTTCAAATAACATAGGATTTCCCCAAATCCTTTCTATTTAGTATTGATTATTTTTTTATTTAAAGAGGGATTTTAGTAATCTTTAAAGTTAAATACAGAGGGTGCCAAAAAATGTACACACATTTTAAGAAAGGAAAAAAAAAAACTGTATTGAAATTGTAATAATATATACTGACAACAAAAGATGAATACAAGTCATGTGTATACGTTTTTTTGGCACCCCTAGTATTCAAAACTTCATGGACAGAGATCCAAATGGTGGAATAGATAAACACCGTGCCTGTGTCCTTCCACGAACAAATTAATATTACAACTGAAACATAGAACAGTCAACCTGGAGAACCATCTGAAGTCTAGCTGAACAGAAGTCCTATAACTAAAAATATAAAGATGAAGCCACATCGAGGCTGGTAGGAGGGGCAGAGACATGAAAGAGGTCGGCCCCAAACCTTAGCGTGGTCGTTGATAATCAGGAGGGATATCTCGGCCATGGGCCGTGGAGGTTCCCCCTGGAGGCGCGAGGGACTGCAGTCCTCCACACTGGGATCTCCAACCTGGAGTACTGGTGCCAACCATTCATTTGGGAAGGATGCAAAGCTACAGGAAACCCAGATGTCCTCTTAAACAGCCCACGCACAGACTCACTTGTTCGCAGGCACTCACCTTGGGCTTCAGCGGAGGGATGGTGACTCGGGGGGCCTCAGAGACATATGGATGACAGACTGAGGAGTGCAGGTTCAGGGGGAAACTGGAGGACAGTCGCATTTTTCTGGTGAGAGGTCTTCCTCCTGTGCAGCTGGCAGGCGGGCACCATCTTTCCTATGTTGAGCCCGCCCCCACAGGCCAAATCTGATTCTGATTGGCCTGATGAGCTCCATTGCTCTGCCCTGCTGACAGCTGGGACCTCGCCCCACCCAACTCAGGCACAACTGGAAGCACTTTCACCCTGAGCAGCCAGGCCTTTCCACATCGCACTCTTTCTTGGAAAACTATTAAAGTCCATGGGCCCCAGGTGGGTGGTGACTGGCCTCAGTGTGCTCTGAGACTTTTGCTGAGTAGTTCCAGGCTCAGTACTGACACCAAATCAGAGTCTACATTAACCTGGTGACCACAACTATTCCCACTTTAGTGACTCCCTGAGACCCTTCATCACCCAACTCACGTACTGCATGAGGCTTTATCAGTGGCTGAACCTTAGTGGAGCCAGCAAGTGGCAGCAGGTCTCCGGATGTTCTGGCTTTTTGCGGAGTTACCCCAGGACCTGTACTGGTGGCAGCCATCCTCAGTTAGTGGTGTGGCCTCTTCCACACGCCTCCAGGTTTAGCACAGGAAACAAACAACTGCAGATAGCTTTGTAGCTCCTACCAGGTAGCTCCCAACCAGTCACAGGCAGTGGCTGACCTGAGCCTGCACCAGTACCCCTCCCAAGAGGCCTGAGAATCAACATACTTGGAGGTTTGCTTCAGACCACAGCAGATCACCATCCAATCATTCCCAAAAGTGGCACACACAAAGGATGGTCTCAACAGGCATCAGAGCACACTGGGGTGAATCCCACTCAGTGGGGTAGGCCTTCTGCACTGCAGCCAATAAGCTGTGGATGTGGACACACTCCACAGCTGGTCAGCCTGAGGGCCAATCCTACTCACTGATGGGCCAATAGCAACCAAAGCTCAGCTAGAACAGGAGAGCACACAAAACCCACAAGGGATACTCCTGGAGCCCCTGACTCAGTTGACCATGGAGAATGTCCCAGAACCCCACAGGGCACCTACTACATAGGCCACCATCAGTGGAAGAATGGATAAAGCAGAGGTGGTACATATATACAACGGAATATTGCTCTGCCATGGAAGAGAATGGGTTCTTGCCATCTCCTATGGCATGGATGGACCTGGAGGGTGCTGTGCTGAGTGGAGTGTTAGATAGAGAAAGACAGGTACAATGTGATTTCGCTTACATGTGGAATCTAAGAACAAAATTAACAAAACAGAAACAAACTCATAGGCACCGAAAACATTTTGATGGTTTGCCAGATGGGAGGGGGGTTGGGAGTGTAGGTGAAAAAAGGGGAAAGAATTAAGTATAAATTGGTTGTTACAAAGTAGTTATGGGGTTGTAGGGTATAGAATAAGGAATATAGTCAATAATATTGTAATTATGTGATTACGTATGGTGTCTAGAGGGGTCCTAGATTTCTTGGGGTGATAGATGGGAGGGGTGTTGGGGGTAGGGTGAGAAAGGTGAAGGGATTAAAAAGCACAAATTGGTACTTACAAAATAGTCATTAAGATTTAAAGTAAAGCACACAGAATATAGTCAATAATATGATAATAACTATGTACAGTGCCAGGTGGCTACTAGACTAGTCAGGGGGATCACTTCTTAAATTATATAAATGTCTAACCACTATGCTGTACACCTGAAATTAATATAAAATAATATTAAATGTCAATTGTAATTGAAAAATTAAAATGGCAAGGAAAAGGTGAAGCGGAATAAGAGGTTCAAATTTCCAGGTATAAAACAAATAAATCATAGTGATGTAATATACTACATAGGGAATATAGTCAATAATATTGTGATAGCATGGTATGATATCAGATGGTTGCTGGACTTATCATGGTGATCACTCCTTTAGGTATATAAATGTTGAATAACTATCCCTGTAACTGATATAATATTGTATGTTAACTATATTTTTAATAAAAATCTTATTAAAAATTTAAAAAAAAAGCACTTCATGGACAAATTCTCTTTTTGGCCTTGTTTTTTATTTTACAAACATGGAAGACAGCAAGGTCTTCCTTAAGGTTCCATCCAGAGTTATTTTTCTGTGACCTCTTTGACTAAATTAAAACGGCAGAAATTTTACCTTTTATTTTTTTTTCTTTTTTTTTTTTTTTTTTTTGGTCTTCTTAACAATTTCATCCACTAGAAGTAAAATTGTTATAATCAATTTAAAAAACTTCTACATCAATGTAAGCCCTCTGGGTGTCATACAATTTAAATGCTTATGATATAAACAAAGTTTATTATGAGTTATTACCTTGGTTCTCCATGCCCTGCATGGTTTCCACATTATGGCATTCAACACGACAGCATTATGTTAGGTTGGTGCAAAAGTAATTGCAGTTTTGGCAATTATTTGAACCTTTTAAACTGCAGTTTTATGCACCAACTTAATATTACTTCTTCTGTTTGTTTTTGAAGAGTTACTTTAATCTGATGATCTCTGAAGGTTGGTCTAAAGATGGTGTTACTATTATCAGCCTTATTACCATTGTAGTTTTCAGTACAAAGGATGCAAAGCTAGAGACCATGACTTTCTTCATAGCCAGTAATTGCCTATAAGTTTGAAAACAATAATGTCCTGTCTGTTCAACACAATGTTCTTACAGGACTATCAATTTCCATCATTCCGCCTCCTGGAAAATTTAAGTATAGCACCAGTTATCATTGCAAATAATCAGGAAACAAGGTAGTGCATTTTAAATGTTCAAGAGTGTTTCCTTTGCAAATATTTGTAACTGTGTATACCAACAAGTTTTCCTGAGTCTGTCTCTTGCTTATGTTATGATGGTCAACAAAAATCAACAGTTTACTGTAGCTATCTGATAAGTAGCAAGTTTACTCTAAACTAAATATAAATACATTCCTCATTCAAATATTACTATTGAATCTGCAATGACAAACACAAGGTATACATTAAATTAGAGTTTGTTTGCATCATTATTCATTAGTCAATACAGGAATGCATGTCCTAATATGCACCCAAACACAGCTTTACAAATACTTTATTTATTCACTAAAAAATCATCATCAGACTTGAAATCATCTCTCTGTCTTTATAACATGGCCAATGAAAAGTGAACCTGTTTAGTCTCTAGGCTCTGATAAGTTGATTAAATGGCCCTATTTAACATTACTTAGCTATGTGCTCTGTAATAGTGCATTTTTTTAAGTACGAAAAATAAATTTAAAAAGACTTTGTTCTAAAAGGATATCAAAGAATATGTCCCAAACCAAGGCAGCACCAAATACATTAAGCTCTGTCCCCTCAAAAAAAGTGGATATAGAAAGGGTCCATTGCAGAGGAAATCAAAAGCAACAGAGGGTATATAGATGGAGGTAGGGTTGGCATTAACTGAAAATACTAGTTTTCACCTTATATGTCAATACAGAAAAAAAAAATCAAATCCATGAATGGAAAAAAAAGAAGTGAAACTCTCATGAGGACAAACGAATGTTTGGTCGACAAGTTCGTTTCTCAGTTGATTGCCATGTCGCTCCGGCATCCACCCACAGGAGCCAGATGGCCACTGTTCCAGAGCAGTTTCAGTGTAAAACAAACTCGTGGTTCTCCAGCTCATGGCACTCAGCACTTAGCCCCTTCTGCTGTGCTTTAATACGATATACTCAAAAGCTTGTAAAATAGTATACAGACCCAACAGATAGGATAGAGTCCCGACACACTTTACACATTTCCCTTCAACAGTTGGTTGTAACGTATGACCAAACAGAGAAAAATAGGGAGAGCCGGCATATTGCAAAAGAGTTAGAGGTTTGTTCTCTTTGGTGTACTTAGGTGGTAAGATGTGGTTTGTGAGCCAAAAATGGTGATTTGGCCACTTGTGTCTAGATCCTCACAATTAATGTTGCAGATAAAATTAGTTATCTTTTTCATA
The DNA here is from genome assembly GCF_004115265.2 of Rhinolophus ferrumequinum. NCBI lineage: Eukaryota > Metazoa > Chordata > Mammalia > Chiroptera > Rhinolophidae > Rhinolophus > Rhinolophus ferrumequinum. Next base: position 46,472,472 of record NC_046304.1, on the reverse strand, counting down.
GAAAGCATGAGTGCATGTGCCGATTACCAAAATCAAACATGTTCATTTGGAAAGCTGGATGTTTTTGAACTGACAAGTTCTTGGGAGCTAAACTTTATGACAAATGCTATCGAGGCAGAAAAAGCACATAGCCATGCTGTCTCATGTTACATTAAATGTGTGGCCACAAACTTCCACGGGAGCTTGGAGACTGCCTGGCAGCCAGGTCAGTTACAATTCTTTAGTCTATTCACACTCGTAGTCTCTGAGTATTTGGACCTTTCCTATCTGCACTCAAATCTCTAATACCCTTCACTCCCTTGCTTCCCATTACACTGAAAAAATGAAAGCAGAAAGAACAGTCCCCTGTACCCCAAGATGAAATTCACCTCCACATCGCTACCTGTATATGGTGTTTTCCCTCCTGTATCTGCGGCTACAATGTCATCTCTCCCTCCACTTGTAGAATAGATGCCATCCCTTCCCAAATATTCAAGGACTCTAGTTCTTTAATTATCCCCTCTCTCCTACATTGTCTATTTTTTCCTCTGTATGGGATCATTCCCATCTGTTCATAAACATGCTGAACTACCTCCCACTTACAGAAAAAAAAAAAAAGAGGAAAATACAAAGAAATAAAATAAAAGGACCCTGTATCTCCCTCCCGCTGTTACTACATCACTGACCTTCTCCCCTTTATATGAAGACATTTGAAAAGTTGTCATGACTTTCTCACCTCTCATTCTCCCTCGAATCTCCTTGAATCAGGCATTTACCCGCCGGCATTCGCTCCAGAGTCTTCAATCTGAGTCCTATAGTCAAATCTGTTCTTTCACACGTGGCCTCTAAGTAGTGCTTGAGAGTCAATGATTTCTTGGATCACTTTCTGTACTTGGCTGTTAAGTAGCCACTCTCCTCTGCCTTTTCTTTTCTTTTCTTTTTTTTTTTTTTTTGGTATTTTTGTACCACCTCTTCTTTTTTTTTCTTTTTTATACCTCGCAGACTGCTTGCTCCTCATTCTCCTGTGATGAGTTTTCTTCGGTGTCAGCCTCACTAGACCACCCGGCTCTAGTACCATGTTCTCTTACCGCCATTCACCTGATGGCAGAGCTCAGGTAAGCCTACACCTTTAAAGGCATGTATATGGAGAGGGCTTCCAAACTGACATCCTAGGGTCTGACGTTCTTCCACAACTCCAGAGCACACAGACAACTTCCTATCGTTTTCTCCACTTGGGTAGCTAATAAGCATCTGAAACACACCGGGAAACACAACATGGAATTCCTCATCTTTGCTACCTCCCAAGACTCTCAAACTTCATTCTGCATCAGGGTCTCTGCACAGGCTTGGAACTCTATTTCACAGGTATCCATAGGATTTACTTTCTCTATTCTAGGTTTAGAATATTCTGTTCTAACAGGCTGAGCAAACGTCACCTCAGCTGAGGGGGCTTCCCTGACCACCCTATCTGAAATGGCACCCATCGCTCTTGGCACGGGCACATTCCTTATTTTGTTTTTCCATAGCGCTTAACTGTGCTTGGTATTAAATTATGTATTTGTTTCTTTCCTTGTTCTCTCTCCTCCTAGAATGTAAGTTCCAAAAGGGCAAGATCATTTTTCTGTTTTGCTCATTATTGCCTACACAATGTCTATGTAAGACTGGACACAAAGTAAATGCTGACTATATGAATGAATGAATGAATGAATGAATTTTAGAAAAATCAGATACTGTGACTTATTTCACTGATTGTGTTAATTCTAGTCTGACAAATAAAGAAACAATCAAATGGGAGGAAGGAAGGACTAGTCGGAAAAATAAAGTCATGGCTTAGAATGAGAATTATTGTTTATTTCAACAAACTGGGTGAGGATGTACAAGTAGAAATATGAATTCATGTATGGGTTCTGCGACTTAACTATGTGACTGTAGGCAAGATATTTCTGATTCTGAGCATTTCATTGATAAAGTGGTTAGAAGAGGCACGTGGGAGATTTTTCTGTTTGAAATCCTAGAGCTACGTCTCTAATTTGTAGTGACATCATACCTGTAAATGCGGCAACATTGGAGCATCTTACGATGACAGAGATTCGAATATTACGAATAGAGACCGTTTTAGACGGCCACCATGTATTGGCCATTTGCTTCTGTGCTAAGTATTATCTTAAGTACTTTCACATCCAATGTGTCACTTAATTGTCACAACAATGTATGAGGCAAGTGCCCCTATTTAACAGATAAGGAAACAGGTTTAGAAGTTGGAGTCACTTGCCCAAGGGTACACCACTAGTAATCCACAGAGCTAGGATTCAAATCCAAATCAGCTGACCTCCTAGATTTCAGTCTAAATTGAATTAGAGAAGTGTAATAAAGAGAGACACAAAGAGAAAGACAGGGAGACTAATATAGAGAGAATGAGAATAAGAGATAGAAAGAGACTGAGAGAGAAAGAGAGCGAGACAGAGAGAGAGACAGAGAGAGAGACAGAGAGAGAGACAGAGAGACAGAGAGAAATTGATAGCTATAAAGACAAAGAAACAGACCAAGAGACTGATGAAGAGACTTAAAACCTGGCAGTGCCTCTGTGAGAATTAATTAAAACTCTCTCTTTCTCTCTCTCTCTCTCATTCTCTCTCTCTACACACACACACACACAAAACACACTACATATAATGAAAGAATTGTTGGAACCTCATTTTTTTCTAATACCTTCATCCTTGATAAAAACTATATCCTTGATCAAACAAGCCCTGATAATATAAAACAGTGGCCATTAAATTCCTGAATTTGTTACAAAAGATATAATTTAGTCCCTAGCAGACAAGTACTCTGTGGGAAGACGGCCAATCCTGTCTTTCTCTGTTCTTCACATCTGGATGCTGACATAAGTGGAATTTAGAAAACAGAAAAATCCTTTAAACAAATATCACGACTCTTTGAAATGCATAAAAATTATGAGATTATAATGCCCATATTTACAAAGCAAATCTTTAGTCATCATTAAAATCGTGTTTATTAAGTTATTTCCATATATGCATTAACGTGATTATTCTAATACAGTATTAGTAATTGATACCTAAATTCTGGCTGCGTTTTCTTACTATAAAAAGATTGTTGGGTTATTTATTAGATTTCAGTGGACATGATCCAGACTTCCATGTCTCTATTTGTAGAATGGCAACCCAAATGAACTCCAATTTCATCTTCTAAATATATAATCCACATGGAGGTAGCAAAGGAAAAATCTCATCCTTGGAATCCCCATACTGAGACCAATACTATTGTTGCTTTTCAGGGCGGGTTATTTTTTGACTTGAGCGGCGCCCATTATATTTCTTTCAGAAGCCTTATTGGCAATGTAGTTGCCAAGTTACTCTTCCAAATATCATCCCATAGAAGTGGGAGGAGGGAGGGGCGGGGGATAAAAACGTGGATTCACTTCATGGAAAAAAAAACATGTGTTCCCTGGTGACCACAAGGTGGCACAATGGTGACCAAGAATACTCAACCTCCTAATAGAATTACCAGAGGCTTTTACGTAATTGCTACTATTAATAGTTGTTATTATTATCCTTATGGTATTTCAAAATACCAACGAATCACCCTAGCCTTTGGTGAAAAGATGAAGTGTTTCTATTTTTTTTTTATCTTCTTCTTTCTGCTGCAAAATCATTACTATTTTGCTTTCACTCAATCCCCAATCCCAGAAAGGACAAGTACGGATGCAGATCCTTCACTTTATTTATTGTCCAAAGCTTTTAAACAAAGAATAATAACTTGGGCAACACGTTATGTTTCCGGAAAAGGATAAACGAAACTTCATACTGTTTGATGGATCTGATGTTGTTCAAATCCATGATTTCATGACTATCCTCATAGTTATTTGTAATATAGAAATAATAAAGCCATTCTGAAAATTTTGGTTTACAGTAAAGGTTCAGATTTGTAATTTGCAAATTGTTATTTCCCTAGGTCCCACCGCAGCCATGAAACGATGATAATGGGAAGAGTGCCTAGAATATTCCAATGTGTTGTCCATTTATTTGTGATTATTTGGTGTTCATATTATAGACCATCTCTCTCATGCTCAGGGGACTAAGAGACCACTGGGGTCTGGACATCTAGGTGCTGCAGTCGTGGTCAGTTAGACATATTGGGAGGAGATTAAAAAGCAGACACATTTTCCCAACTCGAAACAAAACACTGCTTGGTCAGGTACAGTTGTTCAAGTCATTCACTGCACAGGTCACCAACCTGAAGATGCTGCTTTGAATAGTAACACAAAGGGTTAGTAGCACCCTTGGCTGAACATTTCCCCCCCAACTTTCATAGATTAAGTGTTCTGGCATTTCATAACATTTAACAGCATATTTGATGGCCTCTGTTAGATTTGTCATAAATTTAGGTTGCCCTCATCAGAATTTTAGTTACTGCATTTTTCATGCCACTACTTGCTTCCCGCCATTGCAATTACAAAAGCGATATTTCATCTTTAAAAAAAAAAAATCAGACTTGTGTCATTTTTAAATGCCTTAATTTATCCTGTTTAAAATAGGTCCAATTTTAGAAAAGGACAGTACTATCAGGTCTGAAAACTAAATTCAACAAATATTATTATTCTGAGTTCTTAATTTGTTATCGCAGGAAGTATATAAGTTAAAGAAGGGTTTTAAAAGAAGCAGATGATAGTATGAAAATAGAACTTTCCTGTTAAATTCAGAGAATACCATAATCACGAGAATAGAAAAGATTGCAGTAAATTACGTATGTTAGTAAATAAAGTATAAAAAGCCAATAAGAAACAAAAAAATCAGGACTAAAAGTACAGTGAGGGAAAATCATGTCTTGTGGCTGCAAGGAATCGTGAGGTAATTTCAATACCCATGCTGTAAGTGTTGGAAAACATTGGACCAGAGAGGTTGGGTAATCACCCCAAATCCCACAGCTCATTAGTGCCAGTGCTGACACTAGAATCAATTACTCTTGGGAGCAGAAGAGAATATACTTAGAAAGTTGACCTCAGACATCAGATAAAAGCATGGATATGTAGAAAAGAACTAACTTTGGGATAATTAGTAAAGCATTATTAGCCCACAGCTAATAATGCTTTGGCTTTCAAATTCCTTTGAATCATGCTACTATTAGTGATGTATAGAGAGAGGAGAAAAACAAGAAATATTCGTTTATAGGGCGACTCCTGTGTGACCATAGTTACGCATATGTATGTGTGTCTCTCTACACACATACACAGTCGGCCCTACACATTCCTGGGTTATACATTCTGGGGTTCAACCAACCACAGCTCTAAGATATTCAGGGAAAAAAGTTACATTTTTGCTGCTGTGTGCTATGTTGTTAAGCCTACCATGGTTGCGTCTGTACTGAACATGTACAGGATTTTTTTTCTTGTCATTATTTCCCATACAATATAGTATAATAGCTACTTACATAATATTTATATCATATTAGGTAGTATAATTAATCTAAAGATGATTTAAGTATACAGGATGATGTGCATAGGTTATATGCAAATTTTATGACATTTTATATAAGGGACTTTTGGATCCTCAGATTTTTGTATCCGCAGGGTCAGGGGGATGGGTCCTGGGATCAATCCCCCGTGGATACTAAGGGAGGACTATATACATATACATATATATGTATGCACGTGCATGTGTGTGTGGGGGGTATCCTGATATACTCTTTACAATTAGCCCACAAGGTAAATATTACCTCCATTTATATTGATGAAGAAATTGAAGCTCGGTGACAATTAAGATGTTGCCCAATTTCATACAGCTCTCAAGAGGCACACCTGGAATTTGAATCCACTTCTGACTGATTTGAAGTCCATGAAGCCCCTCCTGTCGCATGTCCTACATTAGAGAAGGAGAATTGTTCCTCCCTGTACCGATGAGTTCAGCACACTTCTTTGCTGGCCAGTGAGGTGTGGCCCTCAGGCTTCTGGGTGGTTTGCAGACCCACGGGCACGTCTGAGACCAGCAGGTTTTTCCAGGTTCAGTTAGTGGCAGCGTATTTGGGTTGTGATGGGTCATTTCTGGATAATGAGCCTGCTCCTCCCGGGACCCCTTTTAATTTACTGGAACATGTTGAGAAGTTTGCATACAGTGCATGGTATTGTTATATAAAATACTTCAACACTTTTTGAAACATCTTAAATTGAATGTCCAGTGGGGAGTTTACAGAGGGGGAGTATCCCATAGGACGTGCGGTCTGATTTCTCCTTGGTTTGGGCCAATTCGCTAAGCCTCTGTGTATCTTAGAGTCAAACTTTTATTCTCAAAGCACCATTTTACCGAATCCCGATGCCTCACAATGGAGAAAGTACGGTTTATGTCATCCAAAATGGTTTTGGTAAGATAGTACACAAAGCATTTACATTTGGCTGGCAATAATCTATATTCCTTCTACTGAATGATCACTCTTTTTCTCTCTGTCTCTCTCTCTCTATTTATTTCTTGGCTTAAGTCAATGTTAAAGGTTATGGACTGTAAATTAATGGACAAAACACTTAAAGAGATGAAGAGTTTGCAGCGGGCGGTAATAACAACACCTTGTACTTTATCAGCACTCATCGTGTGCCAGGTACTCTTCCAAGCACTTTGCAAATATTGTCTCACTTAATCCTCACAACAACTGTGAGGTGGGTACTCTTATTTTTCCTTACGTCACAGTTGAGAAAGCTGGGGCACAGAGAGGTTAGTTAGGTAAAGTGCCCAAAGTCGCACAGAAAGGAAATAGTAGAAATAAGATCCAAACCTAGGCAGTCTGATTTTTAAGCCTGCTCTCAGAATCGCAGCATCATACAGCAAGGCAAACCATAGATAAGGGGACTGAGAAGCAGAACACCGGCTAAGTTGCTCTTTGCTGTGCAATCACTAAGACGAGCACCCATGGTCAGTCGAGGTTTTTGTGACGCTCTCAGGTTGGGCTCCTTTCCTCACAGATCCTGCCTCAACAACGGACCGTGTCCATTTAACGGAGGAAAAGCCCCACCACTCATGGTGTTTAAGGCTGGCCGTGCCCCAGGACCAAACGTTCCTGCTCCCAAAGCGAGAGGCATGGTGATAGGGCACCACTACACAGAGGTGGGTCCCCCCGTGCCTGAGCCTTCCCCTGAGAAAAGGTGAGTCTTTTTCTTTTAAATTCTGTAATCTTTGTTTACATGTCGGATGAGATTATTCTTATCCATCATTGCTCTTACCGGATGCTTCCCACATTTTTTTGTCCCCTTACCCATACTCCACCCTCTCTAAATAGTTGATGAGTAGTTAACTTCTAGAAAAGAACAGGCTTTTATTTCACAAAGGGTCTTGAAATGATGGCTTTTCCCACTGAATGATTACAGAGTAAAAAATGTCTCAATTTCTGGCAGCATCAGGGCTGCTTAGCACCTGTGGTGATTCAAAGAGCTTTGGGTTGGTCTTTGGTAGCTTGTGTTTCTTTCGTCTGCTGTCCCTCCTTTGGTGGCTGTGTTTCTGGGGTCACATAGCTCCTCTAAGCGGGAGGGCTCCTCGTATGTAAAATGGAATCTGATTAAATGAACTAATGTTCGAAAAAATCTTTGGTTCTGGAATTGGCAGCTGGCAGAGGCTAGCTCTGTCCAACCCAACCCAATGGCTCGCCTCCCCTCCCCTGGCAAAGTGGTATCAGATACAATCAACAGGCAGCACAATAAATAATTGATTTACAACATGTGCTTCTAATTCAAAGAAAGAGCCCCAGTGCATAGTGCATGCGACTCAAGTATTTTATGTGGAAGTTTGAAGGTTTCTGATAACTTTCTGTAAAGAAGTTTCCACAGGGGCTAAACCTCTTGGGGCTCTTTCTGTTTCAAGTTCAAGTTACTTAGATAGTGATTAAGGATGTTTTATGGGCCCTGTGGTAAATGATAGCACAGGGGGAAAAGCATTCTTTGGCTATGTAATTTAGCAAGACTTAATCTGTTTGGGTTTTCATCCTCCCGGCTTGCTGAAAACTTGAAATGATTAACCTGTGTCTCTGTAGCCTGCCGAGGGTCCCAACTTTCCATCAAGGACCTGACTTCAGTGACTACCCAGCTCAGGTTACCTTACTGACTTAGAAGACCCTCAATCTCAGTCCAGCTGTGTTTTCTAGGGGTGACAGATAGACTCAAGATCCAGTATGCTTTTTCCTTTGCAGTGTTTATGAAACAGCATCCATCAATGAGACCAAACAGCAAAAGGCCATCGTTTATTTATTTTTAAATTTTCCCTGCTAGGTACTCAGTAATGAAGACTCTATTGAGCCATGTGGATTTAGTCTCCAGCCTGCACAACAGATCCCCAACCACAGGCATGGATATCCCGAGGAAAGGAGCACAGGGTGACAAGATGAGGCAAGAGGCTGCCTGTCCCCAGCCAGATCTCATGACCCAACCACACAGTGGGAAGAGGACTGTGTGAAATTGCTGAAGCAATCCAAAGTGAAAGAAAAACGTGAGAACTCGCCCGGACATAAGGTTTTACTGACTGAAGAAAAGCTGCAAAGCCACACAGGCCCGTGATGTTTTCCCGGCAGCACCGTGATTCTCTCTCTCCAGGAAAAGGCCCCTGTAGGAGGCCTTGCTTGCTCTCTGCCCAGTGATTTATCTGAACTGAATCTCAGTTACTAGCTCTCGTTTTCAAAGACCTCAGATCCAGAAGAGTCTTTGCAGACCATTTGCCAAGGGCCTCCCGGCTGCTTCCCCTGTGTCTGTGTTATTCCCACTTGCGTTATGTGTGTGGGGCCCAAAATTATTTTTTCCAGCAGATGGGTCATACTGCTCCTTTAAAAATGAAAGTGAGAGAGAGAGAGAGACTACACCAAATCTAGAATTAAGGCAGGGTCTCGTGATTTACAGAGTACCAGGGTGTGTAGGGGTGGTTTCTACAACTCCATAGGCAAAACTTACCTTTATAAAAACACAGTGGCTTATACACACCCTTGCGAAACACTCAGAGCAGAAGAGTCAATGCTTCTAATGAGTGGAGCTAATAGAATATTTTAATTTGGTTCCCAATCTTTTACATAGGAGCTTCCCAAAGTATCTACTTTGCACATATCCTGGCCAACCCAGAAGTAACCAAATACAAACATTTAATGTAAGGATGAAGGTTCCTTGGTCTATATTTAGAGTCTGCTTGAAAAGTTGATGCCGCTTGGTCTCCCTGGGGGTCTGAAGCCCTGCCCAAGATGTACAGTGCTTGCTTGCCGAAATCTCACTGGATTTCAGGTCCCCAACCCCAGTGACAGTCCCATCAAAACACGAATGTCATTCTGTGGGAGGGAAGGAAAAAGGTAAAGGGCAGTGGGACAGTAGGCTGGTCAATCATCTTATCAAGGTTACTCAGACGTCAGTGTCTCTGAGGGATTTCCAGGCCAAAAGGAATTCTTTTGTGTTTGTTTTACAATAATAGTGGCATTTCCTCATCTCCCCAGAAAACATGTGGTTTCCAAAGAGACCAACTGCATCGAATGCCGTGTACGAGCTGGACCTAATGGGTATATCGTTTTTTTCCTTACCAGCCTTTTGTTCCCTGCATAATTGCCTTTGGAGAGATCACTCACTGTGTCAGTTAGAAATCATATTTCTTTTCATTCTTGCAGAAGAAGTCTGGAGATATGCAATCGCGGGTTGCACTCTTTCCTCTCCTATGCTTCCTTTGGAAGGGGTGTCCTTGATTTTCATTCTCAGAAGACGGCTGCAGGGACTTCAACTACCAAGTATGAGGTCTAGGTCAGGAGAAGGATGTATGCAGGGAGCAAAAGGGCATGTGCCAGCTCGGTCAGACCCAGTAAAAGAGCTTTCTGAGAGGCCACACCCAGAGTTCTGATGACATCTCACGGTCCAGAACCATGCCACTTAAGCACACTCCCCCTGCCCCCAGGCACACGGGAGACCCAAAAGCATCACCGTAATTTTTTTTAAACCTGGGCACATTGTTGTTCCAGTTGGGACTCTGTCAGCCAGGAAGAAACAAAGAATGAGATATTTGATGACATGGAAATTTAAAATATCCACCTCACTGTTTTGGTGTCGGGATTAAGTGTATCTGTGCAAAGTACCTCATAAAGCTTGATGAACTGGTGGTCCACGAAAATGGCATTTCCGTCTCTCCCTGTGCTCCCTCACCCTGCAAGGGACTGCTCACAGGTGACAGCACACAGTGGGGCCATGCCTTGATGTCACAATTTCTTTTTCCATCTAATTAAGTTCACCGAATAATGTCATCTTCAGGGAGAAATAGATGCCATCGGAAAAAAATATTTGACTGACTTCTCATCCCGGACCGAGCATTCAAAACTAGAAATGCCATTTTGCACAGAGCCTACAAGTTGCAAAGCTAACAGAAGCACTTAATTGTTAATTCGGATACAGCTGTTCTACAAGCTGTTCTAAACCCATAAAAATGGGTTATAATTGTGCCAACATCCTAATTCTATGATGCAGCAACCTCATTTTACATCCTCAGAGTTTATGCTACTTGGAATATACACCTTTGGCATTATTGAAAGATCTTTATTACCAAATAACTCATTGGGGTGTCCGGGTATGTTATAAACCTAAACAAAAAGTTAGAGATAAATAGTACATGGGAATGCTGAGTTTACATTCCATCCTGGGGTAGATGATTTGACAACAGAATGTATGTATTGAATATTGCTGCCTCTATTCTGATATTCACGAAGCAAGATCATAGGTAGACAGAGTCCAGGAAGCAAAGAAAAGTGAAAAGAAACTAGATGTGTGTGAAACAAGCTAAGGATGGGGGTGCATGTTTGTTTGTGGTAGTGGGTGTTTTCTATATAGTAGGTGGTAGTACTTATTCTGCTGAGTAATTTCCACTACAAAATCTAAATCTACAGTGCAAGTGTAATTTAAACATGGATTTTGCATTCCTGAAGCAAATCAGAAAAAAAAGGCATTATTTATATCTGGTGTTAAGCTCCAGACAGTTTTGCAACTTGTAACCTGAACAAAACTCTGATCCAGAAAACAACAGGAATAAAAGATTTGCACACGAACATTTAAAAATGCTTTGTTACTCATAGGCAAAAGGAAGAAAGAAGGAAAGAAATAAGAAAAAAAAAGGGAGAGAGGGAAGGAAGAAGAGGGAAAGGAGGAAGGAAAAAGCGGGGGGAAGGATGAAAAACAAAAGAAAAACACTTTACATACCTACATATTAATATTTTACTTTTATTGCTAACCTTGAACTATGTGATTCAGGTCAATTTACTTGTATGCTTTAATTTAAATGGAAAAAGAGATAAAGATATTTTCAAGAAAAAGCAAAAACTATGTGTGTGTATATATTTAAACAAATTGAAAACTGTAGCATATATAATTATTGCCAACTCAGCAACAATGTTAAAAAAACACACAGGTAATTCTGAATGTAGCTAGTAACTTCAATTTATAAAGCTTAAAGTGACTCTTCATTCACAGGTGATCGAATTTGTGCTTAAAGTAATCATAATTAACATCGTCTAACATGGAAATAGATATACTGGATTGCAGTTCCTCAGGTGTAAGTAACTCTATAACCCTTAGTTTCTCCATTTAATAATATGCATTAAAATCTCCTTCATTATATTTCACAAAATCTTCAATTTAAACGATTGTTCCAAGTTCAGTGGAAGAGTTTCTTAAAATCCACAATTCAAGTCATTTATGTTTTATAAAATGACCAAGACAGGTAGCATACATAACTGCGTCTGGGTACAAATAAACACCTTTCCCCTCGCCCACCCCCCCCCCGGCCGAACCCCGCTTCCCCACCCCCCCAAATGCCCCTAGAAAAGTTTCCATCCCTATGCAGCCAGCCAGAGCTTGCAGGACACGTGGACATGTTTTCTCCCATAGAGTATGAGAGTGTTTATCACGGCTATCCATTCCGTCACCCCGTCTCTATGACCCCCTTCCTTCATCTTGTCTTTGGAGAAGCTGGAAGGTGGGCATCAAAAGCCCTCCCGTCAGAGAAACTACAAAGGTCAGGGTTGCCTCATTTCTGCTCTTCCATATAAAGCCATTTGCTGGCGCCAACTAGGGCACTTAAGAGAGAAACACTGCTCTGAATAATAATATAACTTTTCTCCTGCCTTATGGTTTAGAGAGAAAATAGCTTCTAGCACTCATTGATTATGACCGGGCAAGTGGCTGTGGAAGAACTGTCGGAATTGGTGGCATTGTCTATTTCTTACAGCCACTAACTCTTGCCTGCTGATACCAAGACACTATGAGGGGCAAACATAGTGACACAAATAGGCCAGTTGATGTCACAGTTCATTATTTCAACATTCAATTTACTGAATGCATGCCTTGCATATCTTGGTTAGGTGATATGATGTTTTTATGAGAAACCACTCCTTATACTATCAATTCTGATACACTAAAATGTTTATTATTCATGCTGGTTGCCTCTCCTATTTTTATTTATTCTAGTATCCTACCTTGTTCCCCCATTATTGAATATTACACCTCCAATTAAAGATACAAGTATACAGAATAATAAAAGCAGATGAAATTTATGTTAATCAATTAGGCTCTCAATAGCATCCCTAACACAAAAATTGCTAGCAAAAAAAAAAAAAAGTTTAAACAATTGGATACTATGTGATTTTTAGATTATCTCTGATCAAGTTTAACCTGCTCTTCTTACTCCCATCAGCGTCAAACATAGCTATCACATTCTTTTAAAGCCCTGTTTACAACTACTTGCCTTAAGGTGATTGGCTCCATAGTAAAATGATTGAGTGGTAGCCCTTGTAATTGCACTTTGGGACTACATTTGGGATTCTACAGAGATTCTATTTAAAGTCAGGAGAGCTTTCTGATAAGATGTTTCCTTACACTCGTCCATGGCAGAAGTGGTGGTCTCCTCCGGGCTTTCACAGCTGCTGACAATGGCAACTGCACTGAATGACCTTCTCCTGACCTTGGTGTCTGCCATGCAGGCTCCTCGGCCTGGCGGGGCTTTTTCCATGCTGTGGAGCTGCTGGTCTTTCCAATCCAGTTGTTTGGCACTGCAGAAGGGAGCATACACTTCGACACTTCCCTCAAACTCTAAGCAGTTCACTTTGTAGTACTTTCTCTTCACTTCCAAGACATCATTAAACCTGTGACCCCAGAGAATTTCTCGGGGAATATAGGAACTTCTGGACTGGTGGGAAGTCCCCGTGGAATCACCGGTATAGATAAATGTCACCAAAATCTCAAAGTTATCTTTGGCCACTGCTTTCCGGTCAAGGGCATACAGAGGGCTCTCGTGATCAATCTCATGAACAATGGTTACTGGCGTGACGAGGATAATCTGGTCATTGACCAACTTGAGGTCTTTAAAGGCCATGGTCATGCGCCCTTCGCTGTCTTCCGTGTAGCGGAGGAGCTGGGCTCGCACTGTGCCCTCGACCACGTGGTTTGGCCGGAAGTCCCCGACGCGCCACATGAGGCACAGCTTCCCATCGCGCATGCCTATGAGCGCAAAATAGCTGAAGCGGATGGTTTGCGCTCTCTTTCGAGCGGTGGCCATTTTGGCCAGGGCGGCGCCGATGATGAACGTATTGATGATGCAGCTTAAGATGGACTGAAGGATCACGGTGAGCACGGCCACCGAGCATTCTTCCGTGACACAGCGGTAGCCGTAGCCGATGGTGGTCTGCGTCTCCAGGGAGAAGAGAAACGCGCCGGTGAAAGAATGGACGTTGTCCACGCAAGGCGTGATGTCTGGGTTATTTAACAGGTCTCCGTGATGAAAGGCTATCAGCCAAAAGATAGAGCCGAAGATCAACCAGGAGAGGATGTAAGACAGAGAGAAGATCACAAACATGTGGCGCCACTTGGTGTCTACGAGGGTGGTGAAAATGTCCACCACGTAGCTCCCCCACTCCCCAAAGATGTGCTTGAAGTACACGTTGCAACTGCCATCTTTGTGGAGCAGGCGTCTCCTGGCTCTTCTCTTCTCGGACACGATGTGCTCGGGCGGGTAGCCTGGGTATTTGGCGTCCACGTTCACAATCGGATAGCTGCTGCCGTAATAGCTCATTCTTTCCTACGCCCTGGGCATCCAGGTGAGTCGTGTAGTTCTGGGTGCGTGGCCTTGTGGTGGTCTGGGGTTGTCGGTTGAAACCTGAGAGAAAGAAAAGGAAACCCACTTTAGCTGTTATTTTCCACCTTTACAGCTGTTTGCCAAATTTGAAGCAATGTTATGCCGTCTGAAATAGCTAAGACTTCATTTGACCCATAGAGACTCAATATCGATGACTCATTTCAGGTTAGAATGCAACTCCGTCATTATAGGAACGCAATATGCAAGTAGAGAAGACAACGTTTTTATAAATGCATAAGGCTTGAGTAAACACTGTGCTTATCCCAAATGAAGCCTCACTACCGTTTCTGAACTGACATTAGAAATAAAATAAAATAAAATTGTCTTATTTTTGGCGACTCTCCCAGCATGAGGGCATTTAGAAAACCAAATAATCAATCATGTAACAAGGCAAAATATAAGTCAGATATTTGTCTAGCAGTCTTATAAGCTTTCTGTTTAAAGCAGATGGTCTTCCTTAAAAGAAGGAGGCAATGAAGAGTTTCTACCTTCATGTTAAAATGTAATTTCCAGACTGGTTGCTATCATAGGCCGTCCCTCACCTTCCGCACCCGTAGCTTCCTCTCTCTTCCACGGAGGTTCTTCTTCCTTGTATACTTCCCAGGACCAAACAGAACTGATAGGGACACTATTTCAGATTCAGCTCCTTTACCCTAGCTCTCTTCAGTGGAGAGAGGGGAAAAAAATCTTTCTTAACCCCAGAGGAGTTAAAACCACTCCCAGTTCAGCTTTCAATAAGGTATAAAATTGCTTGTGCCTTTGTCTCATAACATCCATCCTTTTTTTTTTTTTTTTTTGGCACTGGAAGCTCTTCTCTTTCCCTCTGAATAGAAGCAGACAATTTGCCAAAGTTGCTAATCTTATTTCCCTCTTAAAGGGAGCATATTCCAATGGACCCTCCACCCCGCCTCCAGCTCTTTAGTATCCCTGATGCTTTCACAGCCATGCCAAGGAAAAGTCATTTTTCTTCCTCCCAATTCAGTCTTTAAAAAAAAAAAAAAAATTAAGGCAGCACACACAGGTCTTATCATGTGTAGCATTCATGGTACACAGGCCAATGGGTTTCCCAGCTCAAGCCTGAAAGTACATTTTAAAAATCCAATGTTAAGTGGTGTTTAGTTATTTCTATGCTACATTAAGAAGTCACTGCAGCCCAATTTTAATGGTTTGGTAAATCTTAGAATATGTTTTCCACATAGTTTACCTGTGCTAGATAGGGGAAGCGAGTGTAAGAAGAAGGGACCGCTTCAGACTGGAGGATCCTGCCACTCTGTTGCACTGAAAAATAGAGTAGGTGTTATTACTGTTCCTGACATCGAGACCCATCCCCTCTTGAAACCAACCAAGGAAATTGATCACTAAGTACTTATTTAGTGCCTTTCCCTGGCTGCTAAAGGGAGGAAAGAGTTAATTTCCCTCCAGTCAAAAGGAATCATTTTTCTTACTCTCCGGGGATCAGGCCCACTTTACAATAAACACTTTGTTTGGTGGACCACTGTGAAGACGGACACGCTGCTTACGGCCAGAAAATCCTGCAAGGCCTGTGTGAGTTTCTCTCTGTCCATCCCCCGGACCCTCCCCCACCCTGGCCACTTCACCCTCCCTCCACCCCATCTACTTTGAATAGTTACATCCTCTCCTTTGTCAGCACTTCAACCATGTTTGCGGGGAGACAGTTGTATAATTTCAGGGTGTGACCCAGGGCTGAGAAAACGCTCATTGGAATGTCAAATGTAAAATCTTTCCACAAATTTTGTCCACAACATACATCATTCCTCAGAGGTTCCAGTCTGATTTGTCACCGAATGGTAGTTGCTCAGGACTGAGAATGCCACTCTTTCACCTGATCACTCAAGGCATGAGAATTGGACCAGTTATAATCAAAGGCCCATATGATTTCTAATTAAAAAGCAGATTTGGAGATAGGCTTGTTTTCTTGTTAAACTCTTCCAACCCAGTTCCTTAAAGGGAACTGCACACATCATGGGAGTCTGAGAATAAGAAAGCACAGTTCATAAATCAAGAGCTACTGTGTGACTCTGCTCTTTTCTGCTGCCAAAAGAAAAAAGATTTTTATTTGAAATGGCATTCCGTTGGCATCGTTTTAAATTCCAGTAGTGCCAACAACTTTTATAAACAAGCCATTTTTAAGACACCTTCAGCAGTATGCTAATTGGTGTATGACATTTCAATTAATACAAGCAACAAGTGAGCAAATTTGAATGTGTGGAAAATCTATTTCTGAGTAATGGAACCATTTTAGGGATACAAGTTACAGCTGTGAGAATTCTGCCACAAACCCACCATACCCTTGGCTGCGGTTCATTCTTGCGATCATTTCAGTGTTTCCAGAAAAAAGCTTTCAGATTCTGTACAGGTACATACACTTTGTTCATCTAGTCTTTGATTCTCCAACCATGTTAAGGATGCATTTTCTAAAAGGAGACTGTTTCTCAGCTAAATGATAGATTATAACCAAACTCATTTTATTTAGTCTTACCCATTTCTTGGGCTCCACAAGGAGCAAAGACATTTATGGAGGCCCTTGTCAAAAATGACGAGGCAAAATAAATATTTATAAATCTCCTGTTTCATATATTGTGTTAATTGGAGCACTTTTCCAGTTGTTTGCCATTAAATAGTAGAGGATCACGCTTGTGGATTGACTGGACAGTCTCTATTTAACATTTGTGTTTGTCAGGATTCAAACCCAGTTTTAAAAAGTGCCTTAAAGCTTTCAAAATCGTCTTGTCACCATCAATTCCATCAAGAAAAAGCATTTCAACTGTCCCTACTTCTGTATTTTCCTTTTGCATGTTGTGCTCCTTGCTCTCCAGAAACTGACAGTGGCCATTTCATTGATTGCAAAGTTTTTTGTTTTTTTTTAATTAAAAACGGAAATTTGATCATGGTAATTACAACACAGTGGAGTATAAAGTTCAGAAGTAAAAGCTGAAGCGGGTAAAGTCCCCCTGCTGCACCAGCTCCAAATTGTTTCACCAGGTGATTAATGGCAGAGGTGGGAAGAGGACTGCAGTTTCTTTGCCATGACATTGAGTTCTTTTATAAGGGGTTGGAGTAAGAGGCAGGGCATGGCCGGGATGCTGGCTGTTCCCTGGGAATGCCACGAAAGCCCATTATAATGCGCAGACCCTTAGGAGAGCACTGCCCAGACGACCCAGTTCATGCCATCCCACAGAGGTACCTGAGCGAGAGATACCCAGAGGGCTCAGCAGACCCAGTCCTGACAACGACTTTTTCTCAGACCTTCCTCCTGGTATTAAGTTCAGACAATTCAAAAACATTCCTTAAGCTACTTCGACCAGTGAGATCTGCTTTTCGTCCTCAGTTTTCTAGATCTTTGTATGAATTCCAGGAGAACTCTTTACTGATTCATCTTATTTCGAACGGGTGATACACATCCCGGGGAATGTTTCCAAGAAAACAGACAATGTCCTGCGTGTCTGTCTCCATTTCTCGATTTGCAAAAGTGCCTCAGTCAGACTCAACAGTGTCCAAGCCATTTCTCTGCCACTTTGCCATAGCCTGTCAAATTCAGCTGTTTACCAAGCAGACTGCTCTTGTACATCAAGCTTAAGCGTTTCATTAGCATGTTGAGGATACAACACAACGGTTAAGTCTTTGTAATCCTGTCACTTTGATAATAAAATCAGGTCTTGTCTCTATATCTACTTAGTACCAATATAGTAATAATAACCACAAATAAATGGTCTAAAATATCTGGTAAAATTCATTTATTAATGCCCATGGCCTTTCAGATTAACAGGTCCCTTTTTTTATCATGTAAATGACTTAGATGAACTTGTCAGTAATCAAGTTACTTTCCTGGCAACTATTAGATAAGATAAATTTTAGTGGAAACTTGAGAGCTGGTGGGGTAGAAAGTAGAAAAGGTGGCCTAAATTCCAAGTACAGGTCATTGTTTTTGAAGACAGGCTTGGGTGACGTGTGGGGAGGGGGCCGGGAGGGTCAGTGAGAGGAGGTATAGTCAGATGGCACATGGGGGGTGGGATCTGGTTGCCAGGGAGGAAAGGAAGAGGGGTTTCATGAGTTAGCACAGAACCCAAACAAGTTAGGTTATTTTGCTCAAAATTCATCCTACAGCTGGTTGCCTGGGAATTATGCCTGAGGGGTATCATGCCTGGAAGCCTCCTAAGACCTTGGGACACACTTAGGTGGAGTTCTTCCTGGAGCCAATGAAGACCTGCTTCAGCCACACCTGCTACGTACTGTCCGGACTTCTCCGAATACTCCCTGTCTCCCCCATTTCAAGCAGTTTGTCCTGTGTTGACAAATCATGGCCGTGTCATGTTTCCTTCTCAGCTGCTATCATCATCCCCAGAGCAGGCCGTGGCTTCACTTACAGCTTTTGTCCCCTCTGCGTCCTCTTCTCCCTCCCAACCCTGGTCTAACTTCTCAAAAACCATTGGCTTTACTTTTCGTGATACAACCCGACAATGTCTCCTTCTGAATCAATTTTTTAAAAAAGTTGTGTGTCAGTGATGATAGGAAAGGAGTTATATATACTGTGTTATGGGAAAACAGCTAAGCTGAAAGCTGGTGCTAGGAAGGAGAAGCTGACATCTCAAGTTGCTGGAACTTTTCTCTGGAGCTTTTCTTTCTAGCCCACCTTTTCTTAAGTCATAGCTACACCCTAATTGTAAACCCTGCCTCACCCAAAATGATGCTGTGTTTTAAAAGTAGAAGAAACCTGGCGCAAGGGGTTATGTTTCTTCATTTTCTGGATGTCAAGCTAGTACCAAAATAACACAGATTATAATCCCAAATTATTCAGGTTTAAAAATCAAATTACCTCAATAAGAAACAGTCTGCAATAAAATGGGTTTTCTTTTCTTTTTTTTTGGATATTGTACAGAACCCATGAATTGGGAAGCAGACTCCAGTTCTGGGTCTGTCCTGAATGTCCTGAGTGGCTTGTGTAAGTATCTTGTCCATGAACCTCTGTGTCCCATCCACGATATGGGAGTAATACCTATGTCACCGAGTTACTGTGGTTTGAATGGGATCATTAAAGGGAAGCCATCTTTCACTCTGCCGCACTCATAGCAGCTGTTGAATAATTATTACTCAAATCTGAATCCCATGAGGACTCAGTTTCCCCCTGTAAAATATCAGAGCATCCGTTTTAACCCCCTCAGAAGGCTTACCACTGCATGACATCAGGGCAGACAATATGTGGTTCCCAGTAGATATTTTAAGTTCACGGACGGTGC
Source organism: Rhinolophus ferrumequinum (assembly GCF_004115265.2). Lineage (NCBI taxonomy): Eukaryota > Metazoa > Chordata > Mammalia > Chiroptera > Rhinolophidae > Rhinolophus > Rhinolophus ferrumequinum. Next base: position 46,453,109 of record NC_046304.1, on the reverse strand, counting down.
TACTCACGGTTTCCTACCACTGAGCCACCTGCGCTACTCCTCTGTTCTTCCTCCAACCCCCATGGCCTGGGTCACGTTCCTTTCCTTTTCACAACTGTTAACAAATGGGAGATCCCCTAGTCCTTGTTTTCAACACACACACGCACACATACACTTCTACTTTAAGAATTGTATTGCAATTGACTCTGAGCGACCAACCTAAAGGGAACAAGGCTGACAAGCTTGGAGCATTTAACAAGTTAAAGAAATTCACAAGGTAACTACGGGTGGAGGGAAAAAGGGGTCCTGTGAAAAGTAACCTCACAGGGCGATCTGATCATGAATGTCTAACTGAGCAGGTCATGGTGGGTATCACTCCCCAGTCAAATAACTTCTTTGCTAAAAAAGCTTCTCTTTGCCTCAAGCAGCCCTGTCCTGTTTCTGAGCATCTAGGTAAACACACCTCTGAAATACCAGAAGTAAAACCCTTCAAAGGGAGTCTTAACCCTCAAGAGAGCACACAGTCTTGTTAACTATCCTGTAATCCAGGCCCCCTAGGGCTTTCTCCAACTTTCCTTCCATCCCCTCCTTCATTTCAAATGCATAAAAGAAGCTGCAAAACTTACTCTCTGGAGCATCTGAGATCTTGTTCCCTGGCATATGTCGTCAGTTTGGCTCAACTCTTATAAAAATTCTCTACAGGTTTGGACGTTTCTGACTTCAACGTTATGATGCTTATTCTTTGTCCAAAGTGGTAGGTATACGTTTTACGAAGGTGGCTCTGAAGCTTTCTCTGGTTCTTATCTTGACAATCAGCCTGCCCATCCTACTCTGGCTGGCACGCCAGCTCCAGCCGAGAGTTTACCTGGAGCTGAAAGTGGGTTGCTGCACAAATTGGATTTCATGAGATCTTATGTCCCTTTGAGAAACCAGCTCAGTGTCCCCTTATTGTGCCAGGAAAGTGTTTCCTCCAGTGGTCTCTAAAATTCTCCGATGGAGAATTTGTTACTGATGGTTTATATTCTTGTTTAGTTTTTATTCCTTTTTTAAAAAAATTTTAATTGAGCTCCTATTGTGTGCCAGACCCACCCGGTTTTAGGAGTTAGTGAACAGAGTGCCACCTGTGTGGAATTTGCATTTGCAAGGTGGGCATGGATAAACATGAAAACAATAAAATTAGATAAGCGCTGAGAGGAGTAAGTACCAAGGAGGAAGGCGAATGAAGTACTAATAGGGAAAACGGAGGGTGCCATTTAACAAAGGTGGGGAAAGTTTAATCCAGGACCTGACGTTCAGGCTGAGAGCACCTCCTTACTTTTCCCGGCTCTAGCCTTAGCTAAAATGTTATCAACTCAGGGGCCTTGTTCTCCATCCTATTTTTGTTTGCTTGAGGCACCTCACTATCTGGTTGTTAGGGTGCTCACTATTTATAGGTGTAATTTGGCTGCTGCATCCTTTATTCTAATTTTAAGGCCTGGTTCTCACGAGGACTTATCATTACAGGAACTCATCTGCATTTTATCACTGAATTCAGGCTCTCCTGATCTGGTAAAAAAAAACAGGTTTGACCCGGTTTATGTAACAGCCTTCTAACTCTTCTCTTGCCACTTTTATCCAGAGTGGTTATTCTAACCTGAAATGCAAACATCCCTTCTCCTGCTACCTTAGGCTACAGTCCACACTCCATCTGGTCCAACGGTTTCACTGTTAAAGGGCAGGACTATGGAGATCAGAGACTTGGACAGGATTCTAGTTATGCTTCCACCACATTTTAGATGTATGCGAATGATATCAGCATCTGACGAATACAGAGGGTGCCAAAAAATGTATACACATGTTAAGAAAGGAAAACTGTATTAAAATTATAATACTTGATGTATACCGATAACAAAAGATAAATACAAGTCACATTTGACTTCTGCAATTATAAGAGGTGCTCAAAGTGGTTACCATCAGCGTCCAGACACTTCTGATCACAGCGAACTACTGCTTGAGCAACATTGACCAAAGTGTCCACTTGTATATATATTTTTTGGCACCCCTAGTATTTTTAGGCTTCTTTGTGTTTAGTTAAAACATAGGGACAATAGTTGACATCTCAAAAGGCTTTGTAAGGAATAAATGACAACATAAAAAGAGTACAACGGCTAGCGCCTTGAAAGTTCTCCTTTAACCCCTACTTTGAGCAAATATTTCTCCTCTGTTTCTTGCAATAGCTTATACTACTGGGTTCTTATGTAGTCTGAGAGGGATGGATATCTGAGCTACAGTCTGTAAGGTGAATACCAGTTAGTTAAATAAGAAAAAAGAAAAAGACTTTTCCAGGCAGAGGAATAGCATTTCTGAAGGCTCTGTGCTTCGAACATGCGCAGGACGCCCTTTCCAAAGAAGTGAAACTGAGGCAGAGGGCGGACAGGTTGGGGAGTTGATCCCAGATAGAGAGACAGAGGCACAACATAAATGACCTAGTGGGTAGAACTATAGACTTGGGTCTTTCTCCCAAGAGTAGTGAACGCAAATGAAGTACCGTAACCAAGGGCACAGCCTAATGAGGTTGCATTTTTAAAAGATCACTGTAACTGTCCAGTGGAAAACTGGTTGGAGAAATTGTAAAAGCAGACGTGGGGAGATAAGCCAGGAAGGTATTTCAATGACCAGGTAAGAGATGATGGTGTCTGGGGCTAGGATGATGCCAGTGGAGGTGGCAGAGCCACCTCTCACTAGTGTTTCTTCACCCTGCACCTGGCATAAGGTCACGTGACCTTGGTGTGGCCAATCAGAGGTCCAGGAACAAGACTCTGAATCTTGAGGAAGCAACACAAGGGTGCCTAATCCTATTATTCCAGGCAAGTAAAAGGAGTCAAGAGGGCAGGGTGTGATGGTGCATCTAGGTCCCCGCCTTCCCCAGGACACAAGTCACAGCTTCTAGAGAGACTGCCCTGAGATAAGATTTCCATTTTGCTTTGCCTCGTTTCTGCTCAAATCAGGTTCTCTCTCTTCATAGTACGTCCTTTGATACTGACTGTAAGCTACCTGATATCTTTTCAATAATATTTTCTTTTGCTTGTTCTAACCAGGAATAGTTTTTGTTGCTTGAAATAGAAAAAAATTCAGTTACAAGAAAGTTTAATTTACATTTTTAAAATATCTCCAATATGCAAGACTATGACCTAATCACGCTCCTTTAACTTCCATCCTGTAAACTGTAGCAAGTCCTGTTGGTTCGACTTCCAAGGAGATCTGAGAGCTAATCATGTTTCATCGTAGTCAAAACCCCCATGTCTTCAAAGGACCACAGCAGCTTCATAAGAGATCTTCTCTTTCTGCCCTCCCTGTACTTTAATCTACTCCTTTTAAAAAGAAAATCAAAACATGTCACTCCCCTGCTTCAAACCCTCCAGTATCTTTCCATTGCAATTAGAGTAAATTGCATAATCTGTATTTTATGCAGATGGTCTACGTCTGACCTCGGCCCATCTCTGCTAAGTACCTCCTATATTCTCCTTCTCACTGTTCACTGTCTAGCATCCCTGCATCTGCCTTTTTCACTAACACAGGGGTCAGAAAACTACAGCCTAAAGGGCAGTCTGGTTCACTGTTTGCTTTTGTTTGCTTAAATAAATCGTTTTATTTAAACACATTCAGACTGTTTATATAGTGTCCGTGGCTCCTTACTCTCACACTATCTATCACTGCAGACTCAGTACTTACAACAGAGACCACACATGGTTCACAAAGCCAAAAATATTTACTATGTGGCTCTTTAAAGGAAAAGTTTGCCAAATTCCACTCTGACACACAAGGGTGTGCCTGCCCCAGGGCCTTTGCACTTCCTTTCCTACCTGCAGGGCCTCTTATCAGCCCTGAAATCTTACCTTTAATGTCACCTTTTTAAAAGAGGCCAAAGGAGGTTTGGGAACACAGCTTTGTATTGCTCAGGAATACACAGACATGGCACTGAGTTCAGATGCTTGCTTGCTCACTAGGAAGACTAACTGCACTTCTGCCTAAGTTACTCAACTTCTTTGAGCCTCCAATTGTTCATCGCAGAGGATATATTAACTAAAACCCTCCCCCACACCATTGTTTTCTGTCTCATTAACATGATTTATTCATTTTAAAATACCGCTACTGATTGAATTCCTTGTTTGTTGGCTGGCTTGCCCCATGGAATAGATCGTAAGCTCCAGGAGAAAAGGTTTGTCTTACTAGCACTGTATCCCCAGCAGCTAGAGCAGTACGTGGCATGTAAGCACTCATTAATTGTATTTTGAAGGAATGAATTAATAAATCATTGAACAATACCAACGGAGCAATACAATCTTCTCAAGGAGATTTCAGTCCTAGTAAGAGAATCAGCATTGTGAGAACTGTAAAAACATCAATGCTGGCAGTTCTCCAAACACCAGCTCCCAGTTCCTTCCATTTACCTTGCCTCTCCCCTGTCCGAGCTGCCAGTTCATACATAGTTGTTTTTTTTTTTTTTTTTAAAGTAATACTTACTACTTTTGCTTATAAGCTTTCCTAGAACTGTAGAGTTCAGTATGATGACTGCATGTAACTACGCTGGAGAACTCTGGAAATCTGGAGTTGAAAAAAAAAGTGGGCTTGGCACTAAAAAGTATTTAATAAAATTTGTTAATGATTGAATTATTAGCAATGTGGTTCTCCTTACACTGATGCATGTCATTACATTGTCATTTTGGAAATATATTCAAATATAATGTATATAGATTTAATTTGAACAATTTCTGGAGATATATTGGCTCTATGTGACAATCATCTATAAATTTGGCACAGCCTCCAATCCAGCAGTTCCACTTGTAGCAATTTACCCTACAGAAAGGATCACGGATGAGCATAGAGACATAGTTAATTTGTAGGACTATTTCTAGTAGCAAATGTTGGCTATGGCCTGGCCAGCTAATAAATGTGGGATTGTTTTATAGGTAATGGTACACTCATTACTTTTAATGTAGCCAGTAAAAGCGATGAAGTAAAAGAATGACAGGAAAAATGAAAACATATTGTTTCATGGAAAAAAATAAAACAGCTTGTACGATATTATTTTTTTAAGTTTCACTAAATATAAGCATGGAGAAAAGACAGAATGACGTACAACAAAATATTAATTGTGGCCTCCTCTGTTTGTTATGATTTTTTTTCCTCTTCCTTTTTCTTCAGTTTCGCTTATTCATATTTTCTAAAATTTTACAGTGAACATGCATTAGTTTTGCAAAAAAAAGGAAACAGGTATTTTCAGCCAGTACTGTTGGAGTGGACCAATTCTAAGGCTGCATCAAGGGAAAGCAAACCCATAGCAATTTAAAAGCATTTATTAGCGTGTTTAAAAGGCAACTATAAATAGCCTAGAGAGGCAGACAGTCTTACAGACGTTTAAAGTCAGACATTGATGCTGTAATTTTTGCTGGAACAATTCACAGAAACAAATATAGTGACATTTAATTCATCTAAGTAAAACCAGATCTCTTTAAAACAAGGAAGCGGGGTGGGGTGGGGGAGAGGGAGTAGGGTCTGATTTGGCCACTGGAGACCAATTGGAGAAATCATGAAAGCGGTTGGGAACAAATCAGGGGTACATAAAGCAGAGTTAAAATTAAACAGGCATCAAATACAATTCTCCCCTCTCAGTGCCCCCCTTCCTCCCTCGCCCATTCCAAAACCTATTAAAGTGCTAATACCTTCATTTCTTGGCTTGGTATACCAAAGTCTGTCTTAGGAATCTTTCTTTTATCTTACTATTTTCAATAACTTTGGAAAGAAAAATGTTAAAAACTGTGCTATTTTGCAACTTTAAGGTCTATGTTAATAGACGTTTGAGACCAGAGGAAATGGTCCTTTGAAATGGATGCTTTTGAGGAGGGCAATTAGATATTCATGATGCCGATCTGCCCTAGCCAGTTCTTAATAATTCATATCGATGAACTCCAAAACCTCATTCAGGTACCCCTACAAGCAGTGTCCTACGTTAGCACTGTTCAAAGGGTAGCCTACTAACAACCTGCTTCCGAAATCTTAGGGGAGCACGTTGCACCTACACACAGACCCTTGGATTTCACCCCAACCACTCCGATTTCCTTGCCCCCAGTTGATTATTTTTAATTGAAGTTTATTGGGGTGACAATTGTTAGTAAAGTTACATAGATTTCAGGTGTACAACTCTGTATTCCATCATCTATAAATCCCATGGTGTGTTCACCACCCAGAGTCAGTTCTCCTTCCATCACCATATATTTGATCCCCCTTACCCTCATCTCCCACCCCCCCAACCCCCGTACCCTCTGGTAACCACTAAACTAGTGTCTGTGTTGATTCTTATACATCCTGAAGATGGAAATCTACTCTCTCACAGTTTCAAGAATTGAGACACTGGGTTCTCGCAGACGTGGCACTGAGTTCAGATGCTTGCTTGCTCACTAGGAAGACTAACAGCACTTCTGCCTAAGTTACTCAACTTCTCTGAGCCTCCGATTGTTCATCGGAAACTGCAGGGAGGGTTAAAGAAAGCTGTGTTCCCAAACCTCCTTTTGGAGAACCAGTATTTAATACATATGTACTTGCAATGCTTACAGCTATGACTACAGTTCATTCAAATATGGATCCAAATTGGGGGTGGGGGGGGAGAAAGAGAATCTGCCTTTTTTTTTTCCCACCATACATTATTAGATTGCCAATTTCCCAGACTTGTTTAAAAGTTCCCTTCTGGCACCTCCTTGCCTTGACAGCACCTTCAGGGAGATACGACAGAGCTGCATAGAAAAAGCACACGTATCATTACGAACAGAAGTCATTTTGTACCAGTCCCCCACTTTGCTTTCTAAATGCCAGTTTACCTGTGAGCGACCTTTAATAGCTCCCATACAGTCTGGTTTGGGAGCTGTTTTGGTTGAATCTAACTAACCGTTCATTCCGAAATAAATGTAATTTATGGAAAGCACATGTGCCGTGGCTCTTGACCTTCTCCAAGTTTGGTATTCCAAGAGAAAACCAAATCCTATCTCTCTGTTGCCATTTTCCCATTTTGTGAGAACTGCCTGCAAATTGTCCTCTTTGGCAATTTACAGGGCATCTATTTGTTAGACTATTCAATCTGCAGAGAATCATTGAAGTCATAAATGTGATTTGCTAGTAGATAGGGACCTCCTGGATAGGTCTACGGCTTCTTTGATCTTTAAATGATTGAGTTTCTGCATTAAGCTGTCAAAATGAAAACTCAGGACAGCTTTTATTGGGGAGGAAATAAAGCAACGGTATTGGCTGATAGCTCAGTTCCCATTTTCCCTTATGGATACAGAGAAATTGAGAAGGCCTTCAAATACGAAAGATCACCCTAGGAAGATGCAGCTAGCCTGCTGAGACGACACCTGAGGCTGCCCATCACATGACATTGGCTTCCTATTAACCTGCACCAGCTCTCAAGGGCACTTGGCAAAAAAGCATCGCCACTTAACACAGATAACAGAAAATTTAGATAGCTGACAGAAGTGAGTGTATTAGATAGACTTGTGAATTTCCATGCATTTCATTTTCGCTACTTTCTCTCCCACTATATCTCTGAGTCCTACACAAGAAATGAATCATCCTGCCTGAGTTGGAAGGTTTGAGTCCATGAGTTATGAGAGTTGGTAACGGTTCTCTTCCAATGAGAAGTGATACGGTTCCCAGCATTTCTTAGGTTGGACTATTCCTTGGGATGGACAGTGGGGAGTTGAGGGTGGGAGAGAAGGGGGCCCTTTTCTCTTAAACCTCATGGTAAAATGTTTCAACCTTCACAGAAGGAGACTCTTCTCATTTAGCTCAGTATACCAACGCATGTGATGAGCTGGAAAAGATCATGGAAACAGCCTCTGTGTATTCTTCAATTCAATCAACACTTAAATATATCTGAGCCATTGTGAGGATGCTCCCACCCTTGAGAGCTCAAGCTTGCAATGCCAAGTACAACACACACATTCTGTCAAGACAGCCTGCTGAGGGCACACGCTCTATGGCAGGAGAACATCAACGTGTCATGGCGTAGGTCCAAAATAAAGGTGGTTAAGTGTGAGATGTTTTCCCAGCATGTAAAGGTGCTTCCCCAGCATTCTGCTTTTAATTCTCGATTTTCTAGGCTAATGAAGGAAGATGGTGCCCTAGATAAGCCACAGGAGGAAAGTGGGGAGAAAACTGATTTGTATTGGCTTGGGATAATCATTTGCTTTGGAAAGAAAGTCCCTTTTCTGTACATTTGCTGGCCATTAAAGTGATTTTCTGTTCCCTGAATTCAAGCTGTCAGACAGGCAGGATGTAATCAAAGGGATCCTTGTGGATAGTGGAGCAAAAGGCAGTTTAGGAGTTGTTATTTTTAATTCCTTGGGCTAATTCATCCAGCAGATAATCTGCCTATGGAAATTTGAGTGGTGCTTTGCTTGAACAAAAGATTGCATACATCCAAATCAAAATTCATTCTTAGCCAAGAACGTAGCACTATGGAGAAAGATTTCCAATATATTTTGAAAATTCAACAATCTTTAGCTACTGATTTTATGAAAAATTATTCATAATTGTAACTGTAGCCAGCATGGCCTCGCTTTTTATTTGAGGCTGACTAGAGGAGAGGATGGAGAGAAATGTTTTCTCTGGTAATAAAATTACCTTTTTCCCCCCAACTTAATCAAAATGCCACTTTGCACCCATGTAGGGCAGATAACATGAAGAATTCATTCAACAGAGAGCCTTGGCAGTACTACAGAAGTTAAAAATCTTAATGGAAAGAATATGCTATGAACTAAAATAGCTTTTTCCATTCATAGAGCTCAGGACTAGAGGAAGAAGTATTGGCTTTTAGCTGAAAAATGTAAACATCATTGGCATCTGAACTCCCAAATCTCATGGAACCTCTCTGTAGAAAGATAGATGGGATGCCCTCATGGAAAAACAGGAGAAACCCATCCTCAATGAGATTTTCAACAATTCGTGAATATCTCATGCCAGCTTCTATATCCACAAACATCTAAGAGAAGAGACATAATAGGCTAAGAGAATATTTGGCTTGTTAGTCACTCAGATTTGGCTAAATGGCACCAAAATCTTGTGCAAATCAAAGTATAAGCCTCCGCTCCTTCCTTCCCTGCACCTCCAACCCAGCGTTTCCACTTGGTTCTTGAGTTCTTGGTCCCAGGGTTGCCTAAGTGTGAAAATACAATATATGTCTGTGCCATTAAGCAAAGCAGGTCTCCACTTCCTGCCCCCCGCTGGGCTGTTCATGGCCTCTATTCTTGTCATTTGAAGCAAACGATGCTCTTTGAGTGGAAGCAACACAGTGGGCTTCGTGACCTCGCCCCTCTGTGGGCATATTTCCCCAGTCCTTTTCCCCAAGGAGATTTGACTGTCAGTTCAATAGAACAGCACTGATTAGAATCTCAACTATTTAAATAGTGATGGCCAGGAAGTCGGAAAGAATCACCACGTGGTTCAGTGTGGTACAACCTGGAGGTCCAACTCATAGGAAATTTGTGACGCTCATCAAGGTTCCTCTATGTGCTCCCACCTTCCACCTTTAGTGACATCTGCCCCTCTGTCCAGCTGGACCTCTTCTTTCAAGGCCACAGAGCTATGTCCTCTCCCTTAACCCTCACAATAATCCTGAAAAGGAGGCTTTATTACATCGTGTACGTCTTGCAAATTCACAAGCTAAGTCTTAGAGAAATGAAATCTTCACTGTATGTCACAAAGTTGGAAAGTGAAAGAAGTGGGACTGGAATGCAGGTTTCTGGAACTGGATTATACATGGTGCATAAGGATTACTGTCATGCTCTTGTATGTGCATATCTTTTGTATATAAAGCTCCCACCCAATTTTCTAGAATTAAGATTATATGCTATTCCTGTGACTCTAAACACCAGTTGCAGGGAGATATTTTGGCACCTGTGGTTGGTTTCAAGCTTTCTCAAGATGTGTCTACCCAGTCTACTGATAAGATCAGCTCCCGAAGGGCTTATCAGTATACAAAAGCACAAGTGACTGTCATCCAGCAAAAGCCCACGTGATCGAAACATTAAGAATCTAAAGAAGTGTCAGCATGGAAAGAGGCCAAAGGAAACATCCAATGAGAGCTAATTGGGTGATGCATTTTCACGGAGAAGAAGACTTCCTATTGTGAGATTATGCAGCCAATGGGTGGACTGAAGGGAGGCTCGTTGCCTTCAGATGCCCTTTGGAATTAAGCCAAAGTGTCAAACACAAAAAGAAAAGCGATGGAGCGTGGTTGATGTCACAGAGCATCCTGAAGATAAAGCTTCTGACTACTTGGATCCAAAGAACGCAGACGTTTTGGCTTTAATTCCTTCTGCAGCCAGAAGCTTGACTCTTATGGAAGGATTAGTCCTAAACATAAAGTCTCAGTGCTGAAAAGGAAGGTGTGTGTGTGTGTGTGTGTGTGTGTGTGTGTGTGTGTGTGTGCGCGCGCGCGCGCGCGTGCATGTGCATGCGTGTATGTGCGTGTGAGTGTGTAAGTGTGGTTCCTGACATGGGAATCAGAGAATCAGCATCCCCGCCTCCTCCACGGGTGCTCTAGGTTGTTTATGAAATCACTGTAATGAGGCAAAGGCCATCTTCACCGAGGTAGACAGAAATCTGGCTTGCTCTCCTCAGGACACTCTAGCTGTGATCAGAAATCAGCCTTTTCCTATAATAATAATGGTGATTCTGGTCTGCTCTGGCTGCAGAGAGACTGCCCGATTTTATTCTAAGAGGGCTGAATCTTAGAGACAACAAAGGACCAGCCTGGAGCACGCTTTTGATACATTAACTAATCCGGAGCCATACCTTCTCCATTTTGCCTGTACACCCAAGGAGGCCATATTCTTCTGTCTTAATCATTCCAGAGCAACTAGGGACCACACTTCTAGCCCAAAGTCCACCCCAAGTATTCAAACCAGCCAATCCTATGCTATACACCCTGCCTTGCCTTTCCTTTCCTGTGCAAATACTGACAGAGGCTGGGCCTCAGCCTTCCCCTCACTTCTGTCTTCTGCCTCCTGTCTACACTGGTGTCTTTCCCACATGGTCTCATGTGGCATCCTGTCTCGAGGACCTATGTGTATAATAAACTATGTTCCTGAGCCCTGACACCGTCTCCTCTTGTGGCTGTATCTGACCCTCTCATAAAAGAATACAAAACAAGCTAAGGTTCGGGTGGAGAGAAACACATTTCCATCTTCATTTGAGAAGAAACTGCACGTGGGGAAAGAATGTATGATCATTAGAGTTGAGATTTTGTTAGGCGGGAGTAGGGCCTTGCACTCTGGAGAGGTACCTGGTAACACTGCAGACAGAGGATAGCCAGTATAGAGTCCTTCTGCCTTGGGAGGTCATTGCTAAGGCCCCTCTTGCAGCTGGCTATGGAATACAGCTTCTTGCCCTGCAGCATGTGGGCCCGGCGAGTTGCGAGGGTCACCCCAATGTCTGGGAGCACTGATTTAGCAAGAAGGTATATGTGGATTCATATGCAATGTTATGATGAAACTCCTAAAGTCAAAAGCCAAGGATTTAGAATTGACCTGGAGTTGGGCATTTGCTGTGCTTTGGATGCAGGTCTAGCTATGGCTGTGGAAGGATGGGAGTTCAATTAAGCTGCTGGAGGACAGAGCAGAGGAAAAGAGTGATGGGTTCTAACGAATCAGCTTACCAGCTACTCAGTGAGAGGCCAAGGGACAAGAAGGAAGGGGAACACAGAGCTGGGAGCTTAGGAGAAGGGAGAGCAGATAACGTGTTCAGGCAGCCAGGCCTTGCACATCAAAGACATATGGCCAAAAGTAACTGGACCTAGGAATGCAGGTGTGAATCAGGACCTGGACTCCAGACTAAGTGAGGAGAAGGGTCGGATGCAATCATCAGCCTGACAAGAACACTTCTCAAGTGCCAGGCTCTTGACACCCATGAGTGTGTTTAATTTCTCTCCAAATCCTGAAAACCAGGTATCAATATTATCCCCATTTTAAGGATGAAGAATTGAAGCTTAACTAGTTTGGTAGATTTATCCAGGGTAACAATAGGTAGTAAATGTTCGGGGGAAAAAGGACAACAAGAAATTCATCTCATTCCATAACTAAAGTTTTAAGCCTTAATGAGAAGAGCTGTTGCGCAGAATCAGGATAAGGTGGGTCTTGAGACCTGGTCTCAGGAGAAAAGAGGAAACCCAGTCCCTGGGACTGAGATGTGTTTTAGAGCCACTTCAGTGTTGTACGGATTGACCCAACCAGGAGCCAAAGGGGCTTCCATGTGGGGTCAAATGCCCTTAGCTTTACGGTCCAGAGAAACTCACAGCAGGGAAACTGAGGCAACTGATTCACTATAAACTGCTCAGTCTCAAGCCCAGAAGGGCAGCAAAGATGCGCAGCCATGCGAAAGGGAGGAGTAGCAAGTGAACTTAAGAATGGATCTTTCCCAGACCATCAAGGAAAAGATTCAACACAAGGAGTTTCTTATCCACACAGAGTTTCGAGGGAAAGTGGTAAAAGTTAATTTAATTGGAGATATTGTCTATCGAAAGTGTAATGTTCTTGCTTTCTAAGAGAAGTCACGACAACGGTGAGAAAGTGGAGCTGAAGACAGAACAGGACGAAGAAAATAGTAAAGGAAATATACACTCAGGTATTCAAAACTCAGTATAGTTCAACTGTATTTCCCGTACCATGATCGGGACGTGCTGAGATGGTTAAAACATGCTGTTGCTCCTCGTATGTCACACCCCTGAGTGCAAAGATGGGACACGTACGCCTGTATGTTTCATGCAGTGGAAAAGGGGCCCAGCTGTGCGATGTTACAGAGGCTGCACTCAGGCTGTGCGTGGGACTTACAGAGAGGTAGATTGAGTATCTGTATCCAGAAGAATGTTTTCATCGTCAGTATGACTACCAATCCAGTGTGTGTGTGTGTGTGTGCGCGCGCGTGCATGTGCATGCGTGTATGTGCGTGTGAGTGTGTAAGTGTGGTTCCTGACATGGGAATCAGAGAATCAGCATCCCCGCCTCCTCCACGGGTGCTCTAGGTTGTTTATGAAATCACTGTAATGAGGCAAAGGCCATCTTCACCGAGGTAGACAGAAATCTGGCAGTCTTCACTCAGAACCTGGATGATGAACTTGACCATTACATGGAAGCGTTTCCTGAGTATTTGGGTGGCTGAACTACACAATTCTGAAGGTCTCTTTGTAAAGGTTTTAGATGATGTTATTTTTCATTAACCAATAAATAGCACTTACTCCAATTTTATGAGATGAACAGTGGTGAAAGACTGTCCAAGAGGATTACAAATAAACAACGTCCAAAAGACCTCATCTTCTCATTAAAACACTTGAGACTTCTATTTTTTTTAAAAAAATTGTGAGCCATGTTGTCATGCCAATAGGAAAGATCATACTGACCCATGTTTTTGTATCTGTGCCTTTGTTCAATTTTAGCTGATCTGTTTTCATTTTAATCTTGCATTTCTGTGTATGCCCAAAACTTAAAAAAAAAAAAAACCCTCACACAGGATTATGAATTTTCTCCATGAGAAATTAGGAGAAACCCAAGCTAATGGCTGACAGGGAGTTCTCAAAGGCAGGAGACACTTCTAGATCAGTTACTCTTGTGTTCCAGGGTGCCCCTGCAACCCACTGTGAGGTTGGACATACCACCTTTTGAAGGTTTTGATGACCTTAGTCCCAGGAGGGGCCTATCAGGTTCTTATCACAACCCATCATTCCAGAGATATTACTTACGTAATGCAAACAAAATGGGCCTTTAATCACTTAGATTTGACTTTTGAAGTCAGACAGATGTCCCTTTGAATCTCATCTTTACCACCTACCCAAGTGAATTCAGACCAGTCATTTGACCTCTTTGATCCGCATCCCCTTGAGAAGGGTGATGATGAGATCAAATCAGATAACACTGTGACATAGCCCTGGGCATGTCAGTAGTTGCCACCTGAAGCTTACCACTCGGACAAAACAGGAACGGTGCCTTAGCTGATCTGAAGCAGCCACTTATGATAATGACAGAGGCAGCTGGTGGGCTTTTAAAAGATCACGGCGTGAAATGACTGCTGTGTCTTTATTAAACTATGGATACACAAAAGAATGTCCCTGGCTCTAACTCTCTTCTTGAACCTCAGTATCCCTCGGGCAAGCCCCATCCCAACATGTCTACCCTGACTTCAGCAGCATCCTGGCCTGCAGAGATTGGGCTCATCAGAGGGGCGAGGCCCAGGGATGGGAGGTGGGTGTCTGAAAGCTGAACACTGCTGCTCAGAAAACCGTTACCAGAAGCAGATCAGAGCTGGTATATAAATTGCCAGAACTACCTCTGATATTGTGACAGTATTCCACCTTCCTCATTACAAAACTGCAATTGGCTTGTATTTTCTCAAACCTGAGGACAAGAGGTGTATTCCTTGGAGTTAGGCATTGGAGACATTATTCTGAGCTTCGCTCTTAACCCATGTCACTTTCTAAATCAGAGTTTCCCTCCTCTCTCAAATGGAGTGAATAACAATTGTCTCCATTTCGGTTCTATGCTCCGGGTACTATAGAACTGGAGCATAGTTCTATATACATAGTACTACAGAAATGGAGCATAGAACTCCATTTCGGTTCTATGCTCCGGGTACTATATCGAATGAGATTAGATAATATCTGAGGGGCAGGTATTAGTAAAGGCTTAGGAAAAAAAGGCAGAGAGGAGCTAAGTAACTTGGGAAGGTTATCTGGCTAATAAGTAGCCAGTTGGGGTTCTAGCATCGGGATTATGGGCTTTCAGAACCTCTGGGTATATTGCCTCCTAGCTCCCTCTGAATTCTCAGAATTATTTCAAGGTTCATAGGAAAATAAAAGAAGGGGGGGGCTTTTTTCATATAAAGAAAAGCTTAAAGAGTTTATAAATAAGGCGTAGTTCTGGTTAAGCCCTGGTCATGCAGTTCTGGAACTTCCCAGCAGACAGGCTGCATTATCTCAGCCTCTGCTCCTTCCATGAGTGACATGGAAACCTGAAGGCTTGGGCTGTAACAGATGTTATTTACTCCATAGCAACAGTTCAGATTGCAAATCGAAAGGCAGCAATCAGTAGAAGAAAAACATTAAAAATCAGAAAGCACAGTGCTTTTATGACTAATCAGACTTCAATGCTTGAGGAGCTTATTATTTATTGAAGTTACCTTTCAGCAGCTTTTTTCCCCCCTCATGGGGCATCACAGTATTTCTGTCTAGAGTTTTAGTTGTAAAGACATAATTGATTATAAATCAAGGTCAGCACATTTTATCGCACAGTTTCAAACTCTCAGTGCCACTTTGTTGTCATTTTGGAACAGTGGCAGAGTGACAAAGACACACAAAAAGACGGTATCCTGAATGGTTGCTTCCACAGGAAATTAAAGACTCATCCTTTCCCACATTGTCCCATGTCAGTAAGTCATGTTCGGCTGGCCACGTCATCGTGCTTTTTGTCTCTTTCTCTCTAAATGTTACTTCCCTTAAGTGATCTATAAATGGCATGCACATTCTTCATCTGTTTGGTTCAGCACTCCCCAGAGACTATGGGAGAGAAAGAAGGACTATTCCCAGCCACACAGCAATAAAGCATGACTACCGAGCGAGAGGAAGGACCGTAAAGGTGTCTATTAGTAGCATACACACGAAAAAGAATGAACTTACGGCTGCAGGAGAGCGATGAGCTCAGGCTTAATTCACTTTGTCAACCACCAACCGGTCTTACCTTAGTTACGGGACATGAAGTTCAGCTCCGAACCCCGTGTCCTTTTCATCTCATGTCCTTTTCAACTCCGAGCCGGACACCTCGGAGTTCTTTTCTCTCTGCCCCTCCGTGCTTTCTCTCAAGCTGTCAGCACCTACCGCCATGGAGATGGGAAACCCCACGGGAGCATCTCGCCCTTCTTTGACTTTCCGGACACATTCAGCACACACAAAGGCTACTGCGTTCTCGGCTTCATGCTAGTGAATCAACACTTTCTCTAACTGGTTCCCATGCCTACAAGGAGTAGACAGTCTTGCCAATGGTGGCTTACAGGAAACAAGAATCAAGAAGAAATAGCCTTCTTCCCTGCCCATCTACATATCCGTCTTTCCATCAAACCTTTGGGAGCTGATTCAATAACAAGGAGCTCCCCAAATTACGAAACGGCCAACAATTGCCCCTGAATTTCTTCCAGTCCCAGAAGGTTGGATTTCCTCTCACTGACAACTTCAGGACTCATACAACTCCTTCCAAGTGTGTCCTTCTTAAATGTAGGTGCTCTATCAGCATTATAGAGATTTTTCTGTGTAAATACACACCCTGACTATGTAATCCCTACGCCTAAGGCAAACAGCTTCTTGCCCAAAATCATTTCATTTGCGTTCTGAGGAAGAGTGTACTACTAGACCACTGGCAACCTCAGTAGTGGCTCCGATGACAAAGACGTTTCTCTGAGCAATTGGTTTTGTTTTGTGGCTTGTTTCTTTGCCTCTTCTAAGCGTGGGATAAGGGAGGGCATAAGTTTCTTACTCAATGTCCATTTTTCACCTATAAGGAAGTTTTATAATTTGGATGAGCTAGTCACGAAAAGGTGGACATTTATGAGAAATTGAGTGAATGCTGGTGTCATTTACTGAGATGATGGAACTTGAAGTGGGGGACTCAATGGCTGAGGGTTTGTGGTGGTAACTGATAGACTCTCTGACATCTAAATGAAGTGTCAGGTAGATAATACGATTTTCTGCAGTTGAAAGGGGAGGTCCAGAATGGAGGTACAGGATTGGAAGTTATCAGCATATATGTGGTGTTTAAAACTATGAACATGGATGAGACCACACAAGAAGAGAGGTTAGTTAGAAAAGAGATCTGTTCCAATGACTAACTTCTGGGACAACCCAATCTGAGATTGGGAAGATGAGGAGGACACAACAAAGGAGATGGAGGAGAACTGCTGGAAATAGAAGGAAGACCATGATGTGTGGTGTAAAGAAAGTGTAACAAGATGAAGAGAGTGATCATCTGTCAGAGATTAATGACAGGTAAAATGCGGACTGAGAATTAACCATAGGATGAGGCAATGTGACGTCACTGGTGACTTTGATGAAAGAGGTCTCAATAGAGTTTTGGAGACTAGGAACAAGTGGGAACGGTGAGGGGAAGTGAAGACAACATCCACCCCAGTTGTAAGCAGTTCTGCTGTCTAATGGAGTAGAAAGAGGTGAGGATGGATGGGAAGGGCTGGAGGTGTCAAGAGAGTTTTTTGCTTTGTTTTTTTCAGGAAGAGAGTTTTTATTTTGTCTTGTTTTAATGTGGGAGATGTTACACTTGGTCACATAAGATGTTGCTAAATTATTCATTTTTAATTAAGTAAATATCCAATTACTCTGGTGTGTCATTGCTATTAAGAATAAATATTTTGGGTAGACTTGCAGAAGGTGTCCTGTTTGGTCTCATGGTTTCACTACAAAATCCACATGATAACCAAACTGATGAATTTAGGAAAGTAATTTGAAATAGAGAAAAACAGTCTTTTATGTGGGATAAGGTAGGCACTAGGTAATAGACAGAATTGTTTACTTAATCTGATTTTCCATACCCGATGAAATATTTCAAGTTGTTTCATACAGCCTCAGCTGCAGCTGAAACGATGCCTTCAGATAGACCTAAGCAAACTTCACGGATACCATTGCTGGCCAGAGGGTTTCCTGTTACCCTAACTGCCTGGCTACCATAGGATACGGAGGAAGCATATGAAATCCTCACTACTGAACAGCGTGTTCCTGTTCCACCTACGATTCTAAAGTTACTTGATACTCACTGACTTATTTTCTTCTCTTTGGCCAAACTGTGCTAAAGTGAAATTGATTATCCGAACAGATTTCCAAATCCGGAATCAGAAATAAATCAGTAGTAAGTTAGCATGTACTTCCTCTCAAATTAGTGATAATTATATTAATTTTAAAATTGAACCAGGATAATCAGTAAGAGTTTCTGTTTGGGTCACTCTTTGTCTGAATTTGAACGAATTGTTTTTCTGGCTGGTTGTTATGCCAACTCCCAAACACACACATCACCAAGCAAAGACCCTGTGAGAACTGCCAAGACGTCTGAGTCAGGTATTATCAGAGGAGGATTCAACTCAAAATATGAATCTTCAGAAGGGCATTAACACAACAAGAGTTCATTGCCTGAGCTCCTGTACAATATCGCCTCAAGTTGGTCCCCAGTCTCTGCCTGAACATGTTCATTGACAAGAAACTCCCCAACCTCCTGTCTCCCCAGGCGTTTGTTCCTATTTGATGATTATTCAACTCTACAGATGAGGAAGTCCTTCTCAGATAAAAATGTGTCACCTTTGAGCTTTCCTAAGACTTTCCTGTCCTCATGCTGTCCCTTTGCAAAACATGCGTTGTACTACTTCCAACAGCCTGTTCTGCAGACAAAAGAGAAAAAGATAAGAATCTTATAGTTGCTTCTTACCATCTAACTCAATCCTCACTTCTTCCAGTGAAAAAAAATCTACAAAGCATCCTATTATTCCTGATATGCATATTGATTATTTGTCACTTTTGAAGGTGAAAAGAATAGGGACGAATGCTAAAAGGATGACAACATGAAGACAACAGGTGTCAACCAGGGCTGCCAGGACATTTGGTCAACTTAACTTACAGGCAGTGGTGTGCTGGCAAATTGTAATAGCGGGCTCTCTGGGGGAAAAAAAGGGCTGATTGGTAAAGTTTGCCAATGTCTGTGGTGTAAATACTCCCACCATAGCCGATTTCATGTTACTGATGTGATGTGTCAAAATGTGGAATTGCCAAGAGGCGCTCAACTGGCTCCTGTGAGCTGATACGAGTTGGCTCCAGAGCAGCGCTGTGTGATAAGCTTTGGTTTAGGGATTGCTCAACGTGCTGGTTGTTCTCCTCTGATTCTCTTTTAACAGTCCAGTCCAGAATCAGTCTAGATTCCACTTCAAAGGTCCAATTCCA
Organism: Rhinolophus ferrumequinum; assembly: GCF_004115265.2. Taxonomy (NCBI): domain Eukaryota; kingdom Metazoa; phylum Chordata; class Mammalia; order Chiroptera; family Rhinolophidae; genus Rhinolophus; species Rhinolophus ferrumequinum. The sequence continues at coordinate 46,434,127 of NC_046304.1, read as the reverse complement.
TCAAAATTCAAGTTCAAAGCATCTATGAATGAGGAGAGGATCCCCATTCACAGTCACAGAGAAAGCCTCTAGCTTCTAATATTTGGGTCAGGAAAAAAAATTTGGTCTTTAGCGTCTGTATTGGAAATAAAATTGGGCAAAGTTGATATATTAGGGTACATTCTCATTAAATTATATATTCCACTAAGCAATTATTATATACCACTAAGCCTTAATTAAAGTTGTCATTTGTTTAATGGAATGGAAAAGAAACTGGGTTTAAAACCACCGGCTTATTAAGAAGGATACTGCAAAAAAATGATTTAGAGTTTTAAATGTTTCTATATAATTCAGTAAGCACTTATTAAGTCCTTATCATGCATTAAGGAAACTACAAATAGTCAATTTAAAATTCTACTAATGAATAATCTTGTTTTCATGTTGAGCCTTTTTCGCTCTTGGATAGGCTCCCACTTTCATAAAAACCATGGATGTGTTTGTTTTTGTTCTTCAGTGAATCCATTCTGCAGTAGTTACTTCTGAGTCACATTTCCCAAAGGGTGTAATTTATACCCTTACTCTAGTCATACTGAATGCAACTGGTTAAGACAAACTGTGTTAGCACTGACTAGGAGTTAGCAGGAAAAATAAAAATGTTTATTTGGCTTGATCATAGGATCTGGGATGGTGAAAAGTATGAGACAGAGAGAGTTGGAGTGGTGAGCAGCATGGTAAGTCAGGTTAAAGAATTTGGATGATTCTAAGGCAGGATTAAAAGCCTCTGACCATGGGAGGAGACACTCTGGTTAGCATGTAAGAGAATATATTCTGGTAGTGGTGGTGAGAATGGATTGGCCAGACACCAGATACGGACGGCAGTAAGGAAGACACTGCAAAACCTAGAGGAAGAAAGCAAAGGGAACGGATTCGGGAGATGTTTGAAAGTGTGAATCCACAATGATCAGAAATCCATCAGGAAAGGATCGGGGAAGGGAAAGGAGAAAGGAAGAAAGAGATTCAAGGATAGTTCCACGGAAAGAATGTATACAGCTGTAATCAAGTCTATACGTTGGGTGAAAATAGGTCGGTGATTGTACTTCCCTGTTAAGTAATGGGGTGGTGGGTAGTGGAGACAGGAACAGAGATTGAAAGAGAATGGAAAACCTTTGAAACCGTCCTCGTAGGGAAGCTGAGGAACGTGTTAGGTTGGGGATGCAGGGAGGGCCTATTCTTCATAACATTTCCTCAGCTATCTAATTGCATTTGTGTACATGGAAATAGTATTCCAGGTGCTCCTGAAAGGTCTGCCCACTTCGCTGGAAAGACCTGTTCCTCCCATTTCTAATGACACCCACCAAACAAAACAAACACGTTTTCATTTTCTAATTTTAACAAGGTAACTCGTTCCATTCTTGGTTTCCAGATTGACCACGAAATGGCTTTTGCGACAAAAACAATGAAATGCCACAAAATATTTGTTCCAAAAACATTTGCTGGAGACCCCCTCCTCACCCCTATCCACCACCAAACAAATCCCTGACATCAGCGAGGAGACGGGAACCCACAAACAGTGCCATTGATGCTGTTCTGTGTGCAACTCCGAAATTTAGTCAAGGAACAAACCTCAGTGAGGTCATGTCTCGTTTGGGACTAAATAGCTAACTCCTATTCTGTGATCACATGAGGAAAAATGCACATAAAATGCCCAGGAATTTTTCCTTTGTTTGATTCAGAAATTAAACTTGCACACGTCACGTCTGCAAAATGAGCATTTCACCATGTCAGATGCTTTCTTTGACGGCAATGGGATGTAAAAGAGACAAGAGGACATGCTATCTTCTTCAGCTGGCTGTGTCATGTACCTTACAGCATCTCTGGAGTTACGGATTCTAAGGACAGATTTGTCTATACTCTAAAGAGTCAAGTTAATATCCCAAAACTTTAACCAAGTTACTAGCTGTAACTTGCTCTGCCAATTGAGGCCCTAGAGAGGACTGAGGTTAAGACACATTCCTGCTGGCCTTGAGAGGACTGAGGTTAAGATCATTCCTGTTCTGAGAGGCCTAGTTTCCAGTACAGCACAAGGCGTACTCCTGAATTATGAAGGTAAATGCCTTCATTCTCCACACGATGTAATGCACATATTGTCTTAGATAGCAGAGCTTCTCTGGTAACTAATACAATCTGAAAAACTAGCAAGTTCCCAGCAGTTTCCAAATTTTGGCTCCAAATGTTCCATGTTGTCACGTCAGAGATAAAAAGGTTGTTGACTTGGAAATACAAGCACCTATTTTGATGTCATAATCATAGTTACTACTTATTCAATACATATTACATTTCAGGACTTTGGTAACTGTTTTACAGAAATTACCTGTTTTAATTCTTAAGCGATCCATACGATAGGTACTATTGTTACTAGCAATTTGTAAATACGATTTAAATATGCTGACAGATTCTCCCAAAGTCTCGTTACGAATAAAAGTAATCGGCAGGATTAGAATTGAAACTTGCCAATATCAAAGCCCACACAATTCTCAGTGAATAACGGTAAAACAGACCTCCTTAAAGAAATAGAGCCCATTTGAGCTAATCACGGGTGACTGTCCCATTACTCTGAGTAGTTCCACAGAGAAAAGCACCCCCAAACCGGGACGTGTGCAGGAGACTCACAGGCAGCGAGACCTTGGCTGCGATGATTTGTAAAGAGAACTGAGTAACACAAGCACCAAATCATCACGGATCTGAGCTAGGTCAAAGGAATCCTGATCCAAGTTTGAACCAGTTCCAATAATGTTTCTAGCTGTCAAAGACGATTGGCACTACCCTTCCTATCCAGTGGCCCCAAGGGACTTCTCACCTTTGGCAGGCTCATCTTGCCATGTAAAGGTTGCTATATACAAATTATAATACTGTAGAAATAAACACAGACCACCCCAATGAAAACAAGCAGGGGCTCTCCCTCAGTTTGCCATAGCAAAGGGAGTCAGCCATCATTGCTGGTGTTTAGCAGAGGCGCAAAAAGAGACAGAGATGGGGAAAGCTTCCAAGTGAGAAACAGGAAGGCTTCAGGTCTGCTCTGATCTGTGGCTGCTGGCAGGAGACGCTGGAATCAGGTTAACTGAAAGTGGGGCATCGATTGGTTTGTGATGCACATTTTGCTTTCTTTGGTAGATGCAACTTAGGGGGACAAATTAGGGAAGGTGGCAGTCAATGGCCAGGCCTTGACCATTTGGGGCTCATGGCCACAAAGGATGTGGTTTGTCTTCCAGGCTGTCTGTGATAGAGGTTGTGGGTCAGAGTTGTATTGTCCAATGTTGTCTTGGCCATTGTTCGTTTGTATATTCAGCCTCTCAAAATAAACAACATGATATGGTAGTAAATGAAAGGTGGGACAGCAACCTCACAGGAATACACTTCTTGATCCCGTAGCATCTATACCAATACTTATAAATGGAATCATTTGTGAATAAAGCCCTCCAAATCAATGATTCATATTTTTCTATGATCTGAGTCAAAAAAAGCATTTCTCTCTCTCTCTCTCTCTCTCTCTCTCTCTCCCAGGGCAGCTTGGTTTTCTTAGAAATCTAATTATCTATTAGCCAACATATTAAAGCTGGACTGAATTCACTGTAATTGAATCTTTCTGATCTTCATGAAGACTAATATAACAAACTCTCAGTGATAACTGTTCTTCTGTGGAGAACTGCACGCCCTTGCTGTGTAGGATCTTGAGAACAATAGTCCCTGCCATCTCTCAGGACTGGTAAACTGTAGCAAGTTGGATGCCCCGTGTTCTTGGAAACATGGCATCGTGCCCATTTTGCATTTACTTTCAAGTGTGACTCTATTTGACCAGTCCAAAATTATTTTAAACCTAGGGGGTGACAGTGTATAATAAATTTCAGCTTTGTCAAATCTACCAATTTGCAGCTGTTTTAGTGACAAAAAGTAAGGTGAATGTATTTTTACCATTCCCCCCACCCCCACCACCACCTTCCCTGCTGGCTATATTTCTCTGGCTTATTACCTCCTTGGCTAATAAAGCACAGTGGATGGATGTGGTCATTTCAATATTTTGCCAGCCCATGCTTTCAACCTAGATGGTGTCTGTGTGTGCGATACACACTTTCACTAATTGTTAGCAGCTCAAGTTCTTTTAGCTTTTGTAACTTTCTGAAACTCACAAAGGCAACACTGACTAGTTAGTAGTCTTTCCACCGGGGAGATGTTTTCATTCACATACAGATTCATATGATAGCCACACCGTTCCACCCACCTCCCCCCTGCTTGAAAATACTGCTATCACTGCCATGAAAATAAGGACCAAACGACAGCCTTGGCCAAAATAGTTGAGTCAGTTATTCCATGCAGACACTCCTTGAAGGTTACTATTATTTTCACTTTGATTTTTTTTCAAGCCTTAAGTAAATGCAAATGTTACTATTGTTATTTCTCTTTAGGCTAGGAAGTCTGGAAAATATAGCGGAAGCTTCGGAACACAGAGCTGTCTGGGGTACAAGAGAAGTTATGGAAGAAAATCTGAGTCAGACCCAAATCTCTATTTTCTTCGTGTTTATAGGATAACTATTTCTGAAAATACTTCATGTCTTTCACTTTTCCTCAATCAACAGTGCACTGTTCCTTTTATTTTCCCTTTTGATTTGACCTTTCCCTTCCACATTGTGAAACAGGTTCTTCTGTTTTGTTTATTATCAGCACTAAAGTTACCTGCTCACTGACAGCTAATCAAATTCCAATAGTTATGGCGATTTAGAGAGGAACGAGTCAGACCATGCCTCTTCAAAGGGATGAAAGATTCAAAACAATAAGTAGAAAAATGTTTCCATCTAATATTATCTTATGATTCCATCATAGCCATGTAAAAGCACAACCCTAGAGGAATTATTAAGAAAAGGAAAGTCAAGGGACTTTTCATTTCATGGTGTTTCTCTCTTCTTTCCCAAGGAAGGTATGGAGTCTCTCATTTCTTTGCCATTATCATCTGTTATGGGTTGAACGGTGCCCTCCCCAAAGAAGCCCTGACCTCTGGTACCTGTGAACGTGACCTTATTTGGAAATAGGGTCTTTGCAGAGGTCATCAAGTTGAGATGAGGTCATCAGGGTGGGCCCTAATCCAATGTGACTGGTGTCCTTACAAGAAGAAAGGAGGGTTGGGGAATGCCTTGTGAAGAAGGAGGCAGAGATGGGAGTGACCCGCCACAAGCTAAGAATGCCTGGGGCTACCAGAAGAAAAGCAAGAGAGGTGCCTCCTCCAAAGGCTCTGGAGGGAGAGTGGCCATGGTTTCAGACTTCCAGCCTCCTGAACTGGGAGAGAACACATTTCTGTTGTTTTAAGCTACCCCGTTCTGGAAACCTCAGGAAACTAAATACGACATCCTTGCTTGCCTTTGAAAGGTTATTTCATATCTTTTAAAAATTTCTTCTCTCTATTCCTTCCTCTCTGAGGACTCTTTTACTACCTTTCAACCTTTGCAAATTTATGGACTACTAAATAGCTCAATTATTTCCAACTATAAAACTAGCTGCCTGATAAAAGTCAGGTTCTCTTTGTTTTCCCAAAATGCCATTCTAGATGTTAAGCTTACTCTTAGATTGTAACATTTCACATTATCCAGAGGTGATGGAAATCTTAAAAAGTGGCTCTTCAACTGTACATGGTACCTAAAGATCACCAGATGGATATTTCTGGGGGTTTAAATCTGCTTACATAGTTTATTCCATTATTCTGAATGTACCGGCTAAAGGAAACAAACACATATGTGGGAGATGCTGTTTAGTTATTCTGATCCTATATATCAACAAAAGTGAAAGAAAAACAATTAAAAGCCTGCTATGGGTTCACCCAAATGTGTTTGTTAACAGATATTTTAGGATTCTCTTATTTATGGTGCAGATCAAATTTTAGACTTGTCAGTGTTGTCTAACACCTGTTTTCCTGACCTATGAATGAAGCTCTGCTCAAACTGTGCACGTCACCACCCTTGCCACCCACCTTAAATGAACCCCCCAACCCCCAGGACATCATAGCATATTCCACGTATTGGCGTTATTTCGCTGTGTAGGTTGATGCACCCAAGAATATCAAATTAAATGTAAATATTATATGTGAGAGTAAAATAAGTTAGAAGTGACTCTTCCTGGAGTAGGAGATCAGGATGATTCGAGAATATAGGTTGACATCAAATGAAGTGTCCCCTAAGGGTCTCATAAAGGTCTCCCTGTGTAATAGCAGGAAACTGAAGACTTACTTACCCAGGGCCACGCAAAGAATGAGGCCTGCAACCAAGAGACTATATAAAGTGAAAGCATCAGAAGGAACATCTGACTGTGCTAAATACACCCAATGAACAGGCAAGTCAGTCTGTAAGTAGGGCTGTGGGGCTGACGTACGTCCCTAATTCAGCCCAGAAAAGTACCTGGGAAAATAAAGTCAGAGTGTTTCCATCGACCTCAATTACCCAAATCATGTGTGCAATTTTATCCAGCCAGAGAGTAACAAAGATGATCTGTTTTCAACTAGCTAAAGGTTTGTGAGAAGGCACACAGTGTTTTCAGGTAGACTTTTCCCCTTATCTTACAGTTTTCAAGCCTGCAGAATTTTCTTTCAAGGCAAAAACAAAAAACCCGGAACAATTGCCTCATTCAATTATAAAGTCACGGCCATCAGCCTTTCTACCCCTGCTTGTGGACAGAAGCAGAAACAACAGGTTCTGCCTAGATCGAGTTGCCCTGTTTAACCAGCACAAATACTTTCACAGGAAGATAAGTCAGTGATTAGATCTGAGGTGGAGCCTAAGAAAATACATGCTTGAGCAAATCGTTGACCAGCTTTTTTGCGGTGGGGTGAGACAGGACAGAAGTGGACCCCATCAACTCCCATCAGTTAAGATGCTTGCCTAGAGCAGCAATGCAGGAGGGTTAGGCCCAGGGTTATGAAGTCTTAGTGGATCATATTCTGCCTTTATCTTGAGTGTCAGGGAACAAGAGATTCTAAACAGAGTTAATCAGAGCTCTGTGTTCTATGTAAATACTGGAGTAACTAGCTTTTAATTTTTTTATCTACATGTAAATTTGGTAAACAGAGACAGGGTAACCTTTTGAAAATATGTTACATGAGCTGTAAGTCTAGTTTATAGATAAATATTCCCCCCTCTTCCTAGTGAGTTAAGGTGATTTATTAGAGTGCCCTCTGGTTATAGACAAACACAATTATAAAAACCCTGTCATTTTACACCTTAGTAACATTAGGGATTGTTTTTTTTCTCACTGACTCCGCCAAATCAGGAATCGTACCTTTTGGGAACTATTGAAACAAATAACAACAGCAAAAAACATGGCTTTGGGTGGTTATTTCTCTTCAGACTTCAGGAAATGAGGCACAGTGAGAGTTTAATGAAAGCAGGTATAACACCGCTCTCTTTCCTGGTAGTTAAAACTCATGTACAGATTATGCAAGACTCTTATTTCAATCTAGAAACAAAACCTTAGGTAGCTCACTGGTGTGGTTTAAATCCCCCCAATTCCTGTTACAAAACACCTCCCACCCTCCCAATAAAAATAAAAAAAATGAGGATAGGGCAACCAGAAACATACAGCATAATGCCTGGCACATGGTAGATATTTAACACATGTTCTCTACTTTTGTAGGTCCAAGAAGAGAACAAACGGAATCAGAAGCAGAAACTGGCATGATTTTCCTGTTCATAAGCCTATATACTACATGATCCTTACTTAGTATTTTCAGCTCGATAATAAGAATCCTACTGCGGCTACTCTCACTTGTCTCACAGAGTTGTTTGAAGATAAAATGTGATAATTGCTGTAAAAGAATTTTCTAAGCTTTGAAGTGATGCCACAAATGTTGTTTGTCATTTTCATTAGGAATCAAATCAGAAAAGAGTAAAGATGAACAAAACAAGAAAAACAAAAATATGTCAGAGAATGATCTGGACTTTAGTTTAAAAGCTGGGACTACGTAAAAGGAAATGCCAGACACAGCAAGCAAAGAAGTTTATTAGAACTTTCAGGAGTTCAGTCACCTCTCAGATGAATGCACTAACAATTTTCAGGGTAGGGCAACTGTCAAATTTTTTCCAACAGTTCTTTTTTTTTTTTAACTTAAAAAGCAAACATCCTATGTCTTTCTTCTAGAGACATTCTTTTAATAAATATTGAACAAGTGATTAATAAACTTATTTTGATGTAATTATTTTCTAAATAGTAAAAATTTGAATAGCAAAACAAAAATTGTAAAAACTAAGGCTTCTTCATGAAAATTTTCATTGTAAATATTTGCATATCAAGAGCAGTAATTTCTAACTAAGTTTGTATTCACTGGCACAAAGAAAAGGGGCTATTTTATATTGGATTAATTAAGAAGAAACTTCTCACTAAACGAAGAAATCTGTCAAGGCCCACTGGGCTCTCCTTGTATCTACAAATGGCTTATTTGGTATTAGTTCAATATTTAGTATTAATGCCAACAGACTTCCATATGTGCTTGGGACCATAAGGAATGATTGCATGTTCCCCCATCAATGATATATTACTTTCCTTTGATTGGATATTATACTTGCTCAGTGAAGTGAAATCCATAGTGATTTACATTTTTAAAGTTCTGCTTGTGTTTATTAGATTTTGACAAACCTCTGTGCTCGCACAGCTGGGGCTCTGCCCATTAATCGAGTGCATACATCTTTTGTTTCTGATTTGCTTGTTCTTATTCTTCAAACGCCTTGATAGAGAAGGTACAAGGTAATCCTTGGCACGCAAAATAGAATACTTCAAATAATCAGAGATCCAAGAGCCGGTTCAGGTAGTAGGGTTTGATTCTATTTTATCATTTCAATGCCTGAGCATTTCTCAGGCTTTCACTTTGAGTGTGTGTGCAAAGGTTTCTTGACTAGTGGGTATATAATTCAAAGCATGTGTTAATACAATTTAGGATCCCAGTAATCACACAGATATGAATTTATGGGGAATTGAAGTTCTTTAGAGGGCACAGATGAGTGGTTAGAAACACATAATATAGAGAGAGATTGCCTGGTCCAAAATCGGCTATGCCATTTTCTAGCTCTGTGACCTTGGGGATAGTACATGGCCTCTCTGTGCCCCTGCTTCCTTTTCTGTAAAAATAAAGTTCATCATGGGGATGAAAATATTTGTAAGCACTTAAAATGATGCATGGCATGTAGTTAGCATCCTGTGTTTGTTAAACAAAGATCAATCAGTAAATTGAAAATATGTCTGCTGTGAAAAGAGACATGTTCCTTTGCCTTTGGTAGATGAAAGTTTTTTATAACTTTCTCCATACAGTCTCATTCACGAAAGATTTAGCAAAAACAGCTTCTTTTCATGACTTTGGTAACAGAACACTTGGGATGTGAAAACAAATTCTTCAAAGAAAAAGTGAAACCACCTATAATCTGACACTATCTTTGTGATACACAGAAAACATGAAGTCTTTGAAATATACCAAATCTACTCTACTACAGAGCATCAAAGGAACAGAAACTGAGACAGAAGATTAAGGTGAAAGAGTTAGTCACACATAATCTAATAAAGAAATAGTAGGGAAAATCTATATAAGACCATGCTGAAAAGCAAGTAGTTTTCATGTAACATTTTGAGGCTACTTCCTATCTTCGATGCTTTCCTTTTAATAGTGGACAAGGAATTTTGCTACTATTTCTTAATCAACCTCTTACTTTTCTTAGCTTAAAAGAGGGGTAAGTTATATTTAAGCAGGATAAACATTGTGCCTGGAAAAAATGGTTGGTGACAAACACGCAGGCGTGATTACATGAGCAAAAGGCTCTGGATTAGCGTGGGGATTTGGTTGCTATCCGTTCAGCACCACCACTCTCCCAAGTGAAGTAAGACAAAGACCAAGGGATCTTAGGGAACCTCAACTTATTAAAAATATCTAGAATGAATTTATTTCCCAGTGTTTCTTTTAAAAATAGAGGTGATCTAATATCAAATAACCCAAATGAGACTCTGAAAAACCATTAAAAAAGTAACACTTCTGAAGCTTGTTCAAGTGCATTAATCTCACTTTATGCTTGTAAAAGAGGCAAAGCAGTTCTAGTAGTAGAATGCATATCAGGGTGAATTAAGACTCTCTCCTGCCACATAGTTGCCTATTTGGAGGCAGGAACTATGTCTCAATCATTTGTTTTATATGCTGAATGGCAGGTGGCAGATTTGGATTGTATTAGTTTCACTAAACTAGGACTACATGTCCCAGAATTCCATTCCCTTCTTAGTTCCAAGTTATCTTGGGCCATGGCAGACATTTTGCATGACATCTGTAAGGCAAAGGTGAAACTATAGCCATATTCTCTTTATATCAGAAGGCTGGGGAAGGGCATGAGGTACTGTGGCAACTCACACAGGTTGTCACTGTTCCTGCAGTTCCCTCTGGGTCTCCACCTCCAGCGTTTATGGCTCCTGGGTTACATGAGACAGGCCACCATTTTCCCCTATGGGGCACCCCCATTACCTAATTGAAGGCTCAAAGAGATGGACATGGGCTCCATTTCATCCCGGTGGCTTCCAGCCAATATTCACTGGTTTCCATTTGTTGTATTGCTCCAATTCACATCCATCTCTTCTTCTGACTACCTGCCTCACAGCTTCAGGCTCCAGCGCCAGAACCAGCTTCACAAAGACTGTGCGACCCATTACATAAGGTCAAATCTTATCATACTCTTATGAAAAGAAATATTTAATAGGCTCAGTCATCAGAGCTGGATTAGAGGAGCAGAACCACTAGGGAAATTCATGTTTATTTTATAGACGAGGAAACTGACTATGGAGAATTACTTACTGTCAAATAATAATAAATGTATAATAACAGTAAGACTGAAGCTGAGTCTTACTTCTGGCACTGAGAGCAATGTTCTTTCCACTGCACCATGATGCTTCTTTTAGTCTATTTAGCCATTCCTTGGTGAGAAACTGAGCCTTTGTAGGTGAATTCCTAAAACCATCTTAAGCACTCCATTCAGGTGTGAATAATATTCTGAGCACCTACTCCATAAATAGAGTGGAATCAAGTTAACACTAATGCAGTTTAGGACAATAAAACACAGGGGATGGACCACTTCAGAAGAAAACAGAGTCCTGATACATAATGATCAAGTTCTCTGTGTCAAAGATAGTTTCACTTACTGGAAAACCCACTTTGCATTGGAACCAAAATGTCCTCTATAAAGTAGAAAAATATCACTAATTTGCTTCGTCTACCTCTTCCGTGCTCTCCACATTTCCCTTTAAGCCCTCCTCCTTTCTCAGAATCAGTCCCGGGTTACGGGGAACTAGCTCAGTTTTAGAACTATAGACTGAGTGATTTGGTGGAGAGGGATGAACATCGTAAGCATCCTTCCACGTAAGCTACGACGTAGGTCATACCCTCTTCTTTATTCCACTTGTTGCTCCTCTGCCTCCATCCTCACACCAAGAACCCTACACACGAACCACATGAAACTGTGCACATTTCCCTAAATACATCAGGTTCTTTATAAATCTGGCAGATAGCTCTTCGTTCTTCAAGCTAAAACACAAATATCACATCCACTGTAAGCCTCCCTTCAATCCCCCAGGCTCAGTGGCTTCTCCGCTTGTGTCCTCCTTTGCCAGGCCTTGACTTTCCCAATGCTGTGGAATGGATGGATTTCTCTTATATACCTAGTGCCCAATGCAATGAGCAGTACACACCTACTTAGAAGAAAGGAGCTGCCATTTGTTCAATCCATGAAACCAAAGTGTAAAAGATGACACTATTCTGTTTACTGCATGGCTACGGGGTTACTGAATGCTATTATTCTGATGCCTAAAATAACCAGGTCCACGGTAAGGTAATAATGGTATAGTGATTACCATGGTATTGCTTTGTGCATAACTAATACAGTCACTTGTGCTCCACGCACAAAAACCATGGTGACTGGAAACAGCTAGTGTCTACAGGGCACAAGATGGACTTCTCATCTCCTGGCTCTGCTCTCTCGGTACTGCTGTGCTTCTGTTGTACAAGCTGTCCCAACAGATCACACATGTCACGCACACCTGGAGAAAAGGTGTCCACTCTTTCCACCAGCAAATTACAGGAAGAAGGTAACAATGTCCTGATTTCTGTTGTACTAAATTCCTGTGGGTTAAAAGCACAGCACGTTTTGCTTCTGTTTGGTTTTGTTTGGGTCTGCTCGTTTGTGATCTTGCTTTGTTCAGTTTTATTTCTCTGAATGTTTCTCGAGCTTTGAAACTCCTGATGAAAATGGTGTAATCTTATCTTCAGCTCAATATTGTTATCTAATACAGTTAACTAAAATTTTAGTCATAAGGAAATGAACCTTCTATTCCCACAAAGCCTAAATTTAACAATGTCTATCGCGTTAAGTCTTAGATAATTTGCTCAAGTTAGCCACACGACTTTCTCCTTGAGTGTTCTCTAACCACCACAAGTTGGCTCAATTCTGACCTAAACAAAAGGCAAGCTAAACATGCAAAAGGAGCAGGCTCTTGATGTGACAATCCTGGTGTATAGTTCACAGTCTCTAATACTCTGGCACCTTCTCAAATTTTAGTTGCAAGTCCAGGGAGGGATGTTATTGTGCCATCTATGAATAGAACTCAGTACATTCTGAGAACACTAAAAGGTCAGTTAATAACAGCTCATCACGGATGGTTGAGCGTGACTTTCAGGTAAGTGCTAGTGGTGAGAGCTGTGAAGATCTCGTTCGGCCGACTCAGTGTGCTGGCTTCTGTCCAGGAGAACCTTGAACCAGAGATCTACCAAACAATTCCTGTGGTCCAGCCACTATGCCAGGTGCCTTGTTTTGTGAAGTTACTTTGGAATTATTTTCCCAAACTAGACACAGAATGTCCTGAATTACCATGGCTTGGAACAATCTCACGTGTAATGAGAAGAGTATGGAGTTGTGAAAAGACTGGCCGTGTTTGTGAGTGAGTAGATATTTTCTGGGGCAGGGCCAACTAACTAATCAAGTAAGTAACCTAACCCAAGAATTTAGTCTCACAAAAATCATTCTTTAATAGCGCTTCTGCAAATTTTCCATCCAAAACAACAACAAAACAACCTGAGAAAACAGAAGAGAAATGAGCCCATTACACTTATTCCTAACGCAAAACCCTTGGGGATCAAGGATATAACACAAAGGACGGGGTCCAAGCTCAACCTATTCTAGTCTATGATTTTCCTTTACAATATATGTTGGTTTTGAAGTCTGGTATATCAGCATACCTGCATTATAAAAATAATTATTTAAACTGCTTATCAGTTAAATTATTTCATTCCTCTTACTCTCCATGAAAATTGTTGAGTTGAATTAATGCCTCTAAAAAGTACACCACATGTATCTTGTGGCTTCCCATAGTTCCCAGCACATTGCTACTACTCAGATACAAAAACAAACAAACAAACAAAAAACAATAAACAAAAAAAACCTATATAAAAATATACAAGAGAATACATAAAATATGTGGTACAGAAAGCAAAGTTCACACAAGAGGAGACAATGCCATCAGGACTGGCCTGTGGGAGTCTTTTAACAATAACTTATCCTTTGTTTCAATTGTAAGAAACCACTTCCTCTTTGACCAAACTCCACTTTCCAATTTAGACAAGACTGAGTTTGAATCTTTGAGTCAAAGGAGTTACATGACTTTCCTAAGATGAAACAGCCAGAAAGTGGAAACTCTAAGCTTCATCTATAAAATGAACGCGATAGCTCCTTTCACATGAGATGACCCAGTGATATAGTATTGAAGCTCCCAGAACACAATAAACACTAAAATGCTTATTTTTCCACCTTACCATAGAAATATTTATAGTCTATGTGATACCTGGAATAATGAAAGTGTCCATCCACCTACTTCTAAAGCTAGGTTTGAGGCCAGGTTTCCCAGAACAAGGAAGTAACATTGACTACTCAAGGATAAATACATATGGGACAAAAGCTGAACAGTTTGTTCAAATGATGGGTTTTACAAATTCAAAAAAGACGACGTTCAACTAAATATATGGGTTATTGTGATACCAAATACTCACTCTAAATATCCTTTATACATCTATCATTTTCCAGAGAACTATACTTTTTTTTTTTTGACAATTCCTAATTTTCAACTAATTTATATCCAAGTCTTAACTTGGACTCATCACTAACTCGTATAATGGAAGAAACATATTTTTTTTCTATGTCCTTGAAAACTCTTGTTCTCTTGCAAGTCCAAAAATACTTATTTAGGAAAATGCATTAAAATAGCATATCGATGTCCCTCCCACTCTAGTATTTCTTCCAGTTCCAAATGTTGTCAGGGTCTTGTTTTGTATGAGACTCATGTCTTGGATTTACCACAATTCTCACATTCTAAAAGTAAACTTAAGCAGCAATTATATCTGTCAGTTACTTTAGTTCTTTCACTGTCTGTCTCTTTCTCTGTCTCTCTCTCTTTTTCGCTTTCTGCTGATTTGAATTGAATTCAACCCTGGACTCTCTTCACTCTTGAACTTCTTTTTGGCTTAATTTCAGAACTGCTTAAATGGTTTAGATGCTTCATGTCACTTTATTGGTTAAAATCTGAGAGAGAGAGTGGCTGCCTCACATTTCCCAAAGTAAAGTGGCACACATACATAAATACGTTCTTTCTTCGTAAGAGTCTGGCTCTTGTAGCTGTAAGGGTAATATTCAGCAGAAATAATCCAGTTCAGTTTTCCTAAATACCTTTCAGCTCAGATGACTCTGTAAGAGTGCAAAGACTACACATGCTCAAAAATCCGGTTTATAGAAAAGCTCGTTTACCACATACACCCACTGACAAGGGAAACAATTCAATTACATATGTTACAAAATTCATGGTAGCCAGACAGAAAGGTTCTGACAGATCTACACTTTTCTGAATACATACTCAAAGACAAAAATTCTAAGATTTTACTGAGTAAGAAAAAAAGCTTGAGAGAGATTAAGGTGAACCAACAGGAGAAAATTATTGACTTCTAATATATGTTAAAATCAGTCTAGAAAATGCATGTTTTTATTCTTTCTCACATCATATACAATTCTCAGAAAAAGATAGCCTTTTTTTCTTGAAATTTTTTTAAGAGGGTATGTAAATACATATTTCAATGCTTGAAGCTATATGTTCACAAAAGTGTACATATACACAGGATGCAATAATTTGCTTTTGAAAGAAATTACAGAATATTCCATCTGGTATTGAATATGGAATATGATGAAGTCACTTTTAGATATCTACATATATACTGGCAAGTAAGAGCTGTTTAATAAATCCTGCAAAGACCAAATTTGAAAACTTTGACCAAATCTTCAATAGAACTCAAGGAACGTGACGCATTGGCTCCTACTTAAAGCACTTGGATAGGAAATTAAATTATCTTTATTGCATTTAATTCAACATTGTTATTTACATGGCTGGATACAAGCGTGGCTGCTCTCTAAACAGAATCCAGCATGAGCAAATCATAGGCTGAATGTCCTTGTATAATAATAAAAACAGAGCAAAACTTACCTTATTCACTCTCCCCATGGAAGATCAATGAACTCAGTGCTCACAGCTGAGCAATGGTAAAAAATTCTTTGGTTAATAATAAAGGAAAGAAAAGCTCCAGACACCAAGAACCTGGGTTAACCATTGACATTAGTTGTTCCTACAATTCCACCCTGGGAATCTACATAGGTAGCCCTTGGCATCTGGTAAAGCAGGCGACAGCCAGTCAGCTGAGACGAAGGTTACCTCACTGCCTCTGCCTCTGGATAAGGTACAGAGTGAAGGTCATTCAAGCACACCCTGCCTAAGTTTTCACTCGGTCACGGATACAAAGGAGGAAGATTTCCTGGGCCAGAAATATGCTCAACACAATGCCTGAAAGTGACTCAAATATTTACAAACAGGGTTGTTGGGAGCTGACCTATGGAAATCCTCCTGCCTGTTTTCAGGCTTTGTCTGAGCAATTCAAAGAAACACTTTTTACCAGAACTCTTTGTCTACATCTTAACAGGTGAGGGTTGAGAGTGCATGCCAATGAAAACTGAGACAAGACAACGAGAAATAGCTAAGCATCCATTCATACCTTTATGCAACAAGCCTGTAATGATTATTTACTGACTACAGCCCAGATCCAGAGACCTGGCATCCACAGTTGAATACACCCTGATAAATAGAACACGGCGATTAAGGCTGGAGGGCCCTCCCTCCACCAGCCCCAAGAATCAGAGCTGAAGACAGAGAGGATAAATAAATACGGCTGTGGGCCTGAACCAGAACGTACAGTCTGCGTACAGAGGTCACTCCACCCCAGCAACAGATCCTAAGGGGTGCGAGGAATGGCTGAGGTGGTCCTGTGGGCAAGCTGGCTGACCGGAAGTCAGAACATTGAATGATAAGTGAAGAGGTGGCTTTAACATGGTAGTGCCAAGAGAAAAGTCCAGAAAATGTGAAAGGCAGCCACAAGAAACTAAGTGATGACCCCAAGCAATTCAGACCCTGGTGGGCCTGTATGCAGGAGAGCTCAAAAGGAGGATTGTGCTGGCAAGGAATCAGTATTTTTCTTTATTCCAAAGAGGATTGGTCGCCGGGGCCACCATCCAGTTTGGTTAACCTTCCAAATTGAAGGCGCCATTTCTAGGTTCTGATGATAGTTGTTGTTTGGTTTTTGTTTTCATTTTTAAAAGCATGAACACTTGAGGAAGCTAGGTTGGATTTCAATGCTGGTGTTGTTGCTTATTAGCTTTGTGACATTAGGAGCTGCATGCCAGTTTTCCTCATCTGTAAAATGGGGATAATAACAACATCAAAAACAACACAAAAACACCTACCTCGGGGAGCTACTTAGTGTTCCAAACCTGTTAGCTATCATTCAGGTTTTAACATTCTGATGGGAGAACATGATTTGCAACCTGTTACACAGTAACAAGTACGAGAGTTTGAACTCTCCAAGGGACCTATCATTTTCTATCACCCATAAAAGTCAGGGAAGCAGTGAACCTAGAGGTTAACTTTTTTGCAAAGAAATGTGAAGACTCAAGAAAAGTCTGCATTTCCATACTAATCGAGGTGACATTCATTGTGGTTTATCTATGGATAAGCCTGCCTTGCTTATTCAGTGAGTATTATCAATTATTCGGCTTAGTTACTGGCTTGTTAGAAAGCTGAGCTCCCTTTATTAGTGTTCTGTCTGAAAGGACTTTTTAAAAAGAACAAAGCACACATAACTCCCTCTGCTCTGCTCAGGGACGGTGGCTTTGTTTGGATTAGTATTTGGGTTGATCTGAGAGGATGAGGCATCTTAACTGCACAGCATTAAAAAAAAAAAAAAAAAAAAAAAAAGACCACAGAGAAGGGCAGGACAGGAGGCAAGATGGGGAAACTGGATGGTTTCCCAACTCCAACTGAGTCAGACCATCTCAGCGTGGCTTCATTCCTTTGTTTGAAGTAAATTCCCAGACCATCAGACACACCCATACTCACATGTAAGTAGAAAAACACTTTTTAAAGCCAAATAAAAATGATTATCTGGGTTGGCTTTTCTGTTGAATGTCTAGGCCTCCCAAATCTACCTTAAGTGAAAATGAACTGTAGTGAAGTTCAACTGCATTGAACTGTAATTACCTCCCCCTCCCCTACACAGGGAGAAACTGAGGCACATTGAAGGGGAATGTTGGTTTGAAGATTTGCCCAATGCCAAGATGATGCAAGAATTCATTAATTGAATGTAGAACCTTGAAGTGAAACCTCATTCTCTTTTTCAAGAATCTGTCCTTTATTGCTGTACAGCGATTTTAGTAATGGTTTAAAAAGAAGTCGGGCTACACAAAGGGACTGCCTATGACATAGAACTGAGGCATGATTACTCCAGCGCTGCTATCTGCAGACTGTTTTTGTTTGTTCGGCTTGGTTCCTGTGTTTGTAAGACCATGAGCTAAGAAGTTGTTACATTTTTAAATGATGAAGAAAAATTTAAAGAAGAATATTTTGTGATGTGAAAATAACATGAAATTCACATTTCAGTCTATTACAGTTTTACTGGGACACAGCCATGCTTCTTCATTCATTTACATATTGTTGATGACTGTTTTCAACTGGTAACAGTGACCTTCAGGGTCTTGAACAGGGACCACGAGGCCCTCAAAGCCTAAAATATTCAGTATCTGACCCATTACAGAAAAATGCTTTCCAGTCCCTAAGCTGGCGAAACCACACAATTCACTGTTCTCCAAAGATGGTGTTCCTCTCTTTGGATTACTGATTAACACGTAATTAACTTTAAGTCAACTGAATTTCTATAACATGAAATCTCATCTTTCTACAGATGATCCAGCAATCGTGCTCCTTGGTCTTTACTCAAAAAGTTTTTAACGTATGTCCACACAAAAACCTGCACACGGGTATTTACAGCAGCTTTACCCATAATTGCCCAAACGGGAGACACCCTTCAGTAGGTGAATAAACTGTGGTCCATCCAGACAATGGACTATCCATTCAGTGCTAAAAAAGGAAATGAGCTAGCCAGCCATGAAAAGACATGAAAAAATATATGTTACTATGTGACGTTCTGGAAAACTATGGCGACCAGAAGAAAATCAGGGGTTGGCAGAAGGCAGATGGAGATGAGGGAGCAGAGCTCCGAGGATTTTTTGGGCAGGAGAATTAGTCTCTATGGTATTAAAACGATGCATATGAGTCGTTATACATTTGTCCAAACCCACTGAATGCACATCAAGAGTGAAGCCTAATGGAAACTATGGGTTTTGGGTGATTGTCATTTGTCCCCATGTAGGTTCATCCTGGGTAAAAAATGTACCATTGTGGTGAATGGTGTTGGTAATGGGGGAGGCTATGTGTGTCTGGGGGCAGGCGGTACATGGGGAATCTGTGTACCTCCCCTCAAATTTACTGTAAATCTAAAACTGCTCTAAAAACATAGCCTTTTTTAAAAAAAAAAAAACCCTATCTTTCCTTCAAGGTTCCTTTCACTAATTCCTTCCTTGCCTGCTATACACATCAACTTATAGTTATTTTTTAAATATTTTTTTAAATGAACAAACTTTTTAAAGTTACTCTCTCTTTCGATCTCTACGTTATGGTTCTTTGTTGCATGCATCATTTCTTTCAAATTTTAAATCCCACTGGGTAAGGAGTGACGGAATCTTATCCATCTTTGAATCCAATAAAGTGTCTAGCAGGAAACGAATACAGTAGATGCTAAGAAATAAATGCTTTTCTTAATGAAGCAAGCATACCATGTTTGGAGAGCAAAACGTTATTTTCTGTTATTTTCCTCTCCTTGAGCCTTTTCTTCCGTTCACTGTCTTAAAGAGCTTCCTCTCATCCCGTGGCCACTTCCCGCCTCTCCTGGTGTCCCAAAACCCCTTGCTGCCCAGAGACACCACCTAACATCGTAACTACTAGATGGTGCCTGCTTTGTTTCTCTTCATCACCCCAGCTCTCCAAAATTTCCTTCACTGTGTCTCATTTCCACTTGAAGGAATCTGTGTGTTTTAGAATTTTCCAAGCCCTCTAGAATATACATGATAAGAGGCAAAGGAAAAAAGAAAAAAAAAAAAAAGAGTTAACTTGAAATTGCTTCCTCAAGGAGCAATCCAGTCCGGGCTCTTATTAGCTGGTGCGTGATATTTCAGCAAAGGACTTAAATCAAAATTATAAAACTGATTGTATGATTTGAAAGAGCTTCATACGTTGACTGAACCACGCTAACAAGTTAAAAGCTGCATTATACTCCCCAACAGTGGAAAAAAAATGGGAAGAATACTTTAAAAATCTCTCTTGGATGTAAAGGTTGTATATGTTTATTGTAGAGAATATGAGTAAGAGTAGAAAGAAGGCAGTACAAATCAATGATAAGCCTCAGTTTCCTTTGGCAAAGTTATTTCCAGTCTTTTTCCTTACTGCATTAAGATAAAATCGAGATGCAATTATGTTTGCAATTTTGAATCTTGCTTTAATCTCTGTCAAGGAGCTGTCGTCTTAATGCAAAAGAATGCATTTAGTAGCCATGGAATTCCCAACATCCGGGATGGGCGAGTCCAGCAGACCCTTTGAAGAGGGGGTGTTGGCTCCCCAGGGCTCCCCGTCATGTCCCCATTGACTGATAAGGTTCACACTGCGCTGTGGCCGTGAACTGAAACCCGGCCTTGGGAGAGCTTCATGAAGCGGCAGGTGTGCCACAGATGGGACGTGACATTTAAACGTGTGCCCAAACATTCGGGAAACCCCATTCCTCTGTCACAAGGCTTGCAAACTGGAAAGTTGTCACCCTCCTCAAGAATGCATGCGTTCAGGAGAATGCGAACAGCAACAAAGGTGGTTGGCTGGATTTCAAAGAAGGCCCTCACTTTAAAGACTCTTTTGTTTTTATTCATCTGTCTTTACCTGAAGAGCTCAAGCCCCAAACCTCCAACTATGTCCCTTCCCACACTGATGACTTCGTTAGGAAATATTTGAGGGAGATTCATTTACCTGCATAATTTCCTCAGCTCTTCTTCAGTTTTCATATGGAGGCATGATCCTCTCCTCCCCTCCGTCTGCCCCTCTCAGATGCTTTCAAACTGCAGGAATTAATTGTAAAAAGGAAGGTCCTTGTTGCCTCCCTCCCTTCGAAGGCATTTTTTTTTCCTAATGCTTTCTTTCCCCCCAAAATAAGAATTAAAAGTGGTATTTCTTTTGACAGCTGGTAACTAATCCCACCTTAGCAGGAAGGAGAACAGGAAGCCAGCAAAGGAATTTTCCATTCCTATGTCTCTTTTAATTTTTTTCCACATCAGGTACTTTTCAAAATCTAGACATTTCCAGGGAGTCTGTGTATCTTCTTGTTTTGTCTAGCAGAGTCACGTGTTTTTGAACTTGTCCTGTGCCGAGGACAAACCTGACTGAACTGATGTTTATGTTTGGAGGAGGGAGAACTTGAGAACTTCTGAATCTCCAAAGGAAATCTGACTGTAATGTGATGCCTTTGCTTATGCAAACGGGATTTTTCCTGGGTAAAGATAAAGTTCACACAGCTAGCCCCTCAAACCACAAATCAAAAGCCTCATCTTGTAATAACTACGACTTCGACTCTTAAAATAAGTCTCTATTCAACTATCTTTTGCTTAACAGACTGTCTTCCTTCCTCTCCTTCCTTCCCCTCCTTCTTTCTCACTTCCTCCCTCTCCTTTGTGCCTCTTCTTTATCCCTTCCTTCCTTCCTTCTTCTTTCCTTCCTTCTCTTTTCTTTCTTTCTTTTTTTCCCTCCCTCCCTTCTTCCTTCCCTCTCTTCCTTCTTCCCTCCTTTCCTTCCTTCCTTCTTTCCTTCCTCCTTTCCTCCCTTCCTCACTTCTTTCCTCCCTCCTTCCCCCCCTTCCTCCTTCCCTCCCTCCCTCATTTCTTCTTTTCTTTTCTGTTTAAATACTAAAGGGCTTTGTGTATTTTACTATGTTCCAAGCCCACCAGAGTATAGGTTGGCTGTGTTTTGGGGTACCTGTAATGAAGCAAAGACAGAAAAAGGTGCTTGTGGCCAGATCCTGGAAGAAGTGCATCAGCAGCTGAGGATACTGCACTCCATTGGGTAGGCAGTGATGGGCCACTGAAGCCCAGGATCAGAAATGGGAGTCTGGCCCGTACGTGGGAGAGTCAGAAAAAGACAGACCGGGGTGTGTGTGTGTGGTGGGGGGTGGGGGGTAGAAAAAGGGAGGAATAACTTAGAAGGAGTAGGTTAGTAACGAGACTTGAGTTTATTGGGTGGACAGAGAATGCAGTTGCAAAGGGAACAGCATGCCTTATGTTACTGAGCAGCTGATTAGGGGAGAAATAAGGAGTCACCTGAGTATGTGGGAGGAATTTTTCTGAAGATTCTTCACTTAATGAGAAGAGTATTCTTCGAAGGCATCAACTAAGTATAAGCAGTTTATTGTAGGGACAACACAACTAGAGAAAAAGTCAGGAATTGGATTCTACTTTTGGACTGACAGTTAACCAGAGGTATGACCGTTGCCAAAATACTTTATTTCTTTGGTTCTTAATTTTCAACTATGCAAAATCAAAGAGTTCGATGGTTCTATTATCTCTTCTAGGTATATAGTTTTATTATTCCATCTGTCCATATTAGAATGAAATGAAGCTACATGAATAGGAACGGGGATTATGTCTTTTTTTCTTTATATTGCTTACTCGATGCCTAATGCAGCACCTGGCCCATAATAAGTGCTCAATAAACACATGTTTAATGATTGAATGAATCAATGAATCAACAGAAGATTATGTGTTTATATCAAAGCAAAAGGACCAATCAATTCAGTTTGTTATTTTTTAAGTCATTTGAAGTTTTAGCATTACGGGGTGGGTTGGATTTGTGTAGACGCACTCTAGTGGACACCAAAAAATTATAATCGCACTTATACAGTCTGATAAGCTTAAAAGTGATTCCCTATTGCTCACATGTAAATGCTCCCAGCAAATATGAGTCTATAAACATGGAAGATTTCTATACATTTCTGTACATCTCCTGTTCCCATTGGCATCTCTATAGGTTTACATTACTGTAGTATATAAAATATAGATCTACTTAAGGCTGAAATGGAAGGAGTTACAGTGAGATTTCACAGGCTCGGAAATTTTGCATTTGGTTGTAGATTTGTATAGTGCATAAATAAAAGATAAAATACATCTTGAAAATTTTTTCCTACAATAAATTGATTGACTATATTAATAATGCCCCATTCTTTCAATACTTTGTAAATCACAATTCAGCTTAGAAAGCAACATATTTCACATTTCAACTATCTGATTTGATTTAGACATAAGAGAAATAATGAAAGAGCCAAATTTTAGCCGAATTGGGTAGACAAATCTCTGCATACGATTATTCTAGAAAGCGTATTTCGCATTAATGATTTCTGTTATCCTGATCTATGTATTTCAAAAACAGATTGCTAAGTCCTGATATACTTGTGTACTCTCTTTCCTTCTCATTCCCCCCACCTTCTCTCTCTCCCTCTTTCTCTTTCTCTCTCTTTCTGTCTTACACACATTACCAAATATCTGAATATTTAATACTATGTAAATAAAATACACAGATGATAAGAGTGTTTATTTCTAATAAAGACGTTTGAACATTATAGCTAATGGATTATATATATACCATCTCATCACAATCCTAGCCCACTATGATTTTTCCTTCTTTAAAAATTAACGATATAATGAATTGAACATGCAAAAAGTTCAGTCTATGTGTAATAGTGTGATATATAATAAGAAATATATATTTGGCCTTCTCCTTGGTTACTGACACAGAGCTCCTAAAACCCTTGTGATTTCCTACAAGAAGAACAATAAAGGTGTCTTTTGTTACGCTCAGGAGGTGACTTTTGGAAAGTTCTTTGGTAACCTAAGGATGGGGGCCGGTTGCCAGAGGAACCAACCTTGTGATTAGAAGGCTAGAACTTTCAGTCCCACCCACCCCCCAATCTCAGGGAAGGAGAGAAAGGCTGGAGGTGGAGTCAATCCCTAAAGGCCAATCATTTAATCAATCATGACCATGTAATAAAACCTCTATAAAAAAAAATAAAAAGGAAAGGGTACAGAGAGCTTCCTGGTTGGTGAACACCGTGAGGTGTCGGGAGAGTGGTGTGCCTTTCCCCACACCTTGCCTTATGCATCTCTTCCATCTGGCTTTCCTGAGTTATACCCTTTTATAACAAACCAGTGATCTAATAAGTAAAATGTTTCTCTCGGTTCTGTGAGCTGCTCTAGCAAATTAATTGAACCCAAGGAGAAGGTCATGGGAACGTCCGATTTATAGCTGGTCAGTTAGAAGTACAGGTAACAACTTGGACTTCCGGTTGGCATTCTGAGGGGCGGGGGGTCATCAGAACCTCCATGGTGTAGCCAGTCTGTTAGAAGCACAGTAATGACCCGGGCTTGTGACTGACACCTGAAGTCTTGTAGCACTGAACCCTTCACCTGTGAAACCTGATGCTATCTCCAGGTAGACAATGTCAGACCTGAGTTGAATGGGAGGACTCCCAGCTGGTATCTGGAGAATTGCTCCTTTTGGTGGGGGAAATACGCCTCCCCACATTGGAATTGTGACCCAAAAGACTCTTATACTAAACTATAATAAGATAAAGTAGTATCTTCATAAGACAAAATAATACCTTCAAAGACTGTATTTAATATTAGCCCAAATAAATGAATAGCGTATTCATTTTAATAATTTACAAATCACAGAGGGTTTATTTTTACAGTAAATTTAGCTCAAATTAAAGCAAAAATATAATTATATTGTTTATTCACAGAGTATTGTAATTGGTTCACTGTTAGAGATCATTATATTCCTAATAGTGAATTTAGAATGGGGTTTAAGTGAACCTTTCTCCCTTCTTGTAAAAACTGATAGCTCTATGGAGTGGGAGATGGTAAAAGAAAGAACTGTCAGTGTGTGTATGTGTGTGTATGTGTGTGTCTGCTTTAATTGAAAAGCTAAGAAACTAATGAAATAACTCTCCTGTTGGTTGTAAGAACAGGATGTTCTTGAGCCGATCAAATGGCTGGGCTCTCCTGAAGATGGGAAATAGCACTGTTAGCACTACATTTCCTATTACTGAGCTCATCTATTGTATGTCACTTGCCCACAGAGCATAAAGGCATACATTGTTCTAGCAGGACAGAAATGCAAGACTGACCTTCTCCTTTCCCTTGAACCAATTTTCACAAGATAGAACCCAGTGAAAGAAAACACAGGGGTCCTCAAATGCATTATTGAAGAGTAATTCATTTTTCGCTCATCAGATAACAACACTTAATGACTTGGGTAACCCAACTTCGCTTTCCTATGGTCTTAATAAAAAGACCAGTTCATTCCATTAGGAAATCAGTGAGATGAATCGTAATGAAAAACCATGATTCTTTGCCAGGATTTAGCAAAGGCCATGAATAGCCCAGCTTAAAAGTTGAATTTCTTGTTTTCCTTCCTGTGTGGCTCTCTTTCAAAAGGCAAGAAAAATGGTCCATTTGGTCTTTGGAAAACCCATCTCAGAGTATGAGGCACTGCCAACTGCTTAGGTTCATCCCAGGTAAACTAAGCCATGGGGGCAGTAGGAACGAAATGACCAGAGGAAGAGTTGGAAATGAAGACAAAGTCACGTGTTTAGATAGATATTTTCTTGCTAATATAGTGAGAGTAATAAATGGACCCCAACTCCAGGCAATTCCAGGGCTCAGAGTCCTGGCATATTAAAGTGTTTAGTGCTTTACATTCTGTCACCCATGAGGTCTCCTCTGTGTTATAACAGTTGTGCTATAACATGACATATGGGTTCTTAAAAATCACCATGCTATGCATGATTCCGAAAAAAAAAAAAAAAGGACTTACAGGAAAAATAGGGCTAGGAACATAACACTCATAAATTTCATCAGAAATATATATATATTTTTTAAAAGATTGGAACCTGATGAAAAGGGTGGCATATGGTCAGTGTTAAGGAACATAAATGCTACAACAAACATGGCACTCGGCCTTGGGAAAGCCCTGACGTTTCCTTGTGGAAGTGGGCATCAGAAGAAAGGTTTGCAGCTTGTGAGTTACTGGAAAGTGGCAGAAGGTTTATCTGAAATCTGATGGAAGATTGCCACACCAGGTGTAAGTGGATGAACTCCTAACACATGCAGTGAGCTGAGATACTGGTAGGTGTTTGAGGGGTGTGCATGCATGTTTCATGTATCCCTATGCAGCTCAGTTGGGTTACGTGCAGTTTTTCTCATTCACCTGGTGTTTCTGAGGGACAAAATCACAGATGGGCAAACACGATGCTTACTCAAATCATGTGTCATGCTCAAGCAAACACAGGGTATGTTCAAATTGTTCCTTACTATGTCAAGTGCACTGGAACTACTCTGCATTTTGAAAACAAGTATAATAGCCAAACGGACTATATTCCCAGGTTATACTTATTTATTACCAAAACAGTCAAATGGGGAGTTAAACTTTTTTTAACCCTTTAGCAATTTTCAGGTAGCTGTTCAGTGTTCTGTTAAATCATTTTACCTGTACATTTTCCACCTGTCCACAATAATACCATTTATCTCCTCCTCCTAGGAGACAGTAAATATGGTAAAGTCAAAGAAATTGTTCAAGAGTTTCTTCTGACAGGATGGAGTGCCCTAATGATTAGATTGTTATCCCTCCAGCTCCTCTTCCATATTTTATCCCAGCTGGGTTGTTTTTTTTTTTTTTTCAATTTTTAAAATTGTTTTTAAATGTATTTTTCAATAATTGACATACAATATCATATTAGTTTCCAGTGTACAATATAGTGATATATATATATATATGTGTGTATATATATATGTGTATATATATATATGTGTGTGTGTGTATATATATATACACATATATATATATACATATATATATGTGTATATACCCTACAAAGTAAACACCCTGATAAGTCTAGTCTAGCTCAGTTTTTAGTTAATTCTATTGGTTCCAGATCTTAATCACAGTATTCTATAGTATATCAACTTCTGTCACATTCTGAAAATTTATCCAGTAATTTCTTACCCTTGAAATGTTCTCTTCTTGTTTCATTTAAAGTTCGATTTTGTTGTTACTGTGTTTTGGCCCCCATATCTACGGCACTTGTCCACTTACGTCAAATATCCAAAGCAAATGCTTTTCAAAATATCTCATATGGTTTTTCAATAATGTGCAGAGTTCAGAATCTTCTCTGTCTAGGAATCTTACTCACTCTTTGGAAAGGATTTTACAAGGCTCCAATGTAAATATGAAGTAACAGGAACACACACACTATGTTTGGCCTCTCTCTCATTGTGTTTTTAATGCTAATCCAAGAAAACAACCTATAAAACATGCACACACGTTGCAGATTTTCTTGTAAACATCCCTTCTATGATTAAATTGATTCCTGAGGAATTGGCTAAGACAAGCAGTACCAAAGGTCATTTTCAAAACTTCCTGTGCCCCTGAGAATGTTTTGTGTTAATAATATGCATTAGTTTTATAGCCACTTAAGAAAATCCCTTTTATGTCAAACCAGAAACAGAGCCAAGATTAAAACGAGGGGGAAAAAATCCCACCATCTCTATAGAATCCAATGAATGTAGATTTAAGGAAATAAAAGAAAGCTGAGTTTTGAAAGATTCACTAAAAGTCTCAATCTCTTGATATTTTATCCCAAAGACTAAAAATACGACAGCAACAAGAAGCTGTGCCATCCAGCAACAGAAGCCATGTATTGACCTGGACAGCATGATAGATGAGGAACAGGAGAAAGATCCAGGCCTAGGAACACAATTAAAAAACAAAACAACACAGAGGAAACAGATTCTCAATGTTAATCAACTTGCTGAACAGGATTTCTTGGCCATTTTTTTTAAAAAAGAAGGTAGAACATTTTGAGAACTTTTAAGACTTTTCACAATTATGAAAATGTGTTTCTCAATTTTCTTAAATATAAGTAAGGAAATATGTATCAGTCAATCAATTCCAGCCCCTTCCTGGGGAAATCTGCTTGCATCACCAAACAGAGGTACCATGTGAGAATAATATTTGCTTCCTCAAGTTAAAGGAAAGTCAGCATGTATTTCATATGGGGAACGTGATTTCATTGATGGTATTAAGCCCTCTTACTTATATTTCTTTGAAGACAAATGTTCCCATGTCCTTTATAGAACCAATACATTTTGCTTTCTCAGAGTAACACAATATAATTCTATAAACTATAGATGGCTGGTGAGTCACTTTTCTATTTTTTTTCCCCCTAGAAACCAGAGATTATCAAAGCCTGAAGTTTGAATGTTGTGTAACTGTCACAACTCTTTCAGGATTGTTCACTAGATTTCTGAAGTTTTAAGCAGAGAAGGGAAACATTAAAAAAAAAAAATCAGATCCTTTTTAAAGTGGGAACTCAAATTACCATACCCTACCCTTATTGGGTTACTGTTGTCAGATTCTACATGGCAGACTTCTCTCATGTGATTGTAATTACCAACATAACCAAGCTATTAGAGTGTGGCATCATGGCCTGCCTACAATAGTGCCTAAGGTGATTTGTTAAAAAAAAAAAAAAAAAAGAAGAGAGAGAGAGAGAGACTTACAGATGAATGAACCATAGGGATTCCAGAGGCAGAAACTGAATCATGGGGTGTATTCAACTTGTCAGCATAGTCTCAAGTCCCCTCATTTGGCCCAGCTCAGGTATCAGTAACTGGAGGAGAGCAGAGAACAGTAATCAGTCAAAAATACTCCTGTCTGATCAGCTCTAAGAGTGTGACAGGTGACATGCTGTACAGACCCTTAGGGGAGAGAAGGCAAGAAATGGGAAGAGCCCAGTGGTGGGAAGAGCCGGTTGAAACTCCCAGGAAAAAGAAACAACATACAACTGTTAAAGATACATATCGCTAGTCCTCATCATTTCTACATCAGTACATTTGTTTGTTTGTTATTTAGACGTGTGTGTTGGGAACTGCTAATTTCTCCACTCACATTCAGCTTCAGGCACTGATACCTCTCACATGCAAGCTTTTCGGGGCTCTGCCTTGGATACTGTGCTTTTGAATGATTTGCTGAAATCAACTAATGCTCCACCTACTGGCTGGTCTCCTGGTACTTTTAACACTTGTCCAGATAGGGTGTGAATTTTCTATTAATTTGCGGTTACCACATTTTGAATCGGTGCCTCCCTTCTGAATAAATGAGTCTCAAAGCCTGGTTAATTCCTCAATGCAAGCTCCGTCCATCATTAGTTTCTGTCCTTCCATGTGGGCCTATGACAGGAAAATCCCAGCATGACTGGGGAACAGAGAGGTTGGGTGCCTGGCACATAGCTGGCACTCTAAATAGATCAGTAAAACAAGTATTAATGAATTGATTTGGTAAAGTCAAACTGCTGAGTCATCCGAATATGCAAACATAGCTTGTGCTATGACAGCACCAATCTCCATGGATCACAATATAATTATTAGGTTGGTGCAAAAGGAATAGCAGGTTTAAAGGTTAAAAGTAACTGCAAAAACCGCAATAACTTTTGCACCAACCTAATAATAAGGCCACTATTCCTATCAAGTTAGTGAGGAAGCGACAAAATAGCTTCTACTAGTAACCATTCCCCTGGCATGCCTCTGTGAGGAAGAAAATGCACAGAGATAGCCAGGCATTTCCCTTCTGGGGTATGTGATTACGATATGTGCTTACGATTTATTCCGCTTGATACGTAGACTGAGCTTTCCCATAATCCAATCAGTTATCCTAAAATTAAAAAAACTATATATAGAGATATATATATCTCTATATATATGTTACACAGTTTTTGTGTATGTAGAATATAAAAATATAATTATTGGGGGGATAACTTCTGAAATAAAATAAAATAAAATGTAAATTCTGGATCATTCATTAAATCTCATCAACCAATTTACACCTCTGTGTTTTAGAGGACATCCACATGAAATGGTAGAAAGTAACTTGGTGTGGGAAAATGCAGGTACTTATTAAATTAAATTATATAATGTTGACGAGAAGATACAATTTGACTACATATTTTGAAAAACACTGATCTTAAAATTGAGAGCTCTAATTTGTTTCTTAACTTTGGCACTTACTGATCTGGGATCTTGAGATGTCATTGAACTTCCTTTAGTCTCAAGTTTTCATCTGTAAAATTAAGATGACTAAAGTCAAACCTAAGATTCTATTTGCAGCCTAGAAATTCCATAATTCTTGGATAAGTTTGTTACATTCCTATAATTTATTATTCTATGAGATTAAGCTTCTCTTTTGCTTTCTGTTCAACATACAACCCAATTATCATGATTTTTAATTTAACGGATTTATTAATAAATAAAATAAGCCAATTTTTTTCACCTTAAAGATGACTGTATAATATGTAATATTGATGGCCTGTAATATGCTCATCAGTCCCATCTCTGAAAATGGAGCTACAAATCTCTACGTTGTAATTCAGACATCGAACATTTCTCTGCAACAAATAAGATGGTCTCTTGATTGAGTTAGAAATGTTTTGGGTTTGAATACAAATGGTTTTAAGTAGAATATATAATCTATACATAGAGCCTGTTCCATTAGTTTGTCCCAAGTTGGAATGGGATGGTGGCAGTAGTTTTTGGAGCTATGGAAAAATGTGTCTTCCATTAAAAATGAAGCGGGATTCTGTCATAGAAACATATCCATTATGGCACGTGGACCTGGGTAATTTTTGTTCCTGAATTTTGTTGGGTTGGTCAGCCGAAGTTGTTCCAAAGGGAAGTTGTTCCAAAACAACTAGACAGAAAATCATAAGCCCAGGGAAACCTGAGAACTGTTTGAACAAGTGCCACATGCAGCAAGGTAACAGTGACAAAAACAGACAGAAATTCCCCAAACCACAAAGGTGTCAACTACGTGTTACAGGGGGTTTAAAACATGTAATATTGTCATCCATCCAACTTCCAAAAGCAGCTCCTGTTGTGTATGTAGAAGACATTAGTACCTCTTTGCTTCGAGCCAGCCTCTGGGGGCATCAAAGATGACTAGAATAGAGTCGCTACACTATAGAGTCACAGAAAGTGCCATTTGCATCTCTGACTGGTACGGCAGGATACCCACTGTCTAGGGAGCAGAGTCCTCTTCTTCAGATCCAGTTCTAACAATTATACTAATTCTATGCTAATAATATGAATTCTAACAATGAGAATTTACTACTAAGTCTAGTAAACCAAGGAAAACAATAACACATCTTCTGATTCCTTCGGTCTTTACCTTAGTTGGATAACCATTCATACATAATGAACCCTCTCAGAATACATTGGAATTGCTCCTATTCTAGGTTATTTCCTGAGGAAAAGCTTGCATCGTGACAAAGGAATAGAAACGAGGTTTGTTCTGTGTGTCCTTATTTCCCCCCGAAATAAATACAAATACATTATTGCCATATAGTTAAAAGAGAAGGTGGGGGGGAGGAAGGAGGGAGGGAGGATGGGCAGGAGGGATCCACAAGGAAACAAACATCTTGAGCTATTAATAGTTACTATGTCCTATTTAGCATTTGGTAAAGGTCAGACAGTGAGTTAAGTGCTTTAAGTGTGTTATCTGATGTAATCCTTATAACCTTATGAGTCAACACAACAATGCTCACTCCCGTTTTACAAGTAAAAATGTGAACCTTGAAGAAGTTGACTGCAGTGTCACATGGCTAGTAAGGGTCCCAGGTTCTTGTCATTACTGGCCTTTCTCTGGTTCATAGGCTTCTGCATGGGGTACTCGGGGCAGACTTGAAGTGAACTTGTCAGTTTTAATCTAGATGAGAAATGTCCTCTGAGATTTTTTTCTAAGTAATTCCACAAGGAGGAAAATGCACATTGGCAGAGCCCAGTTGTTGGTTGGGTGTTAATTGTCCTGGATGTCGCAATTATCTTGAAAGTAGATAGGAAGCAGTATATGCCAAACTTCTGTTCAGGTCTCATCTTAACCAGGAGTGGCTGATATGCTGTGTTTCATCACTTTTCTTCTTTGAATTCTCACCATTTCATTACAAATACTTCTTGTCCTCTGAGTGTTCGAATAGGGCTCACATTGTCTCAGAAGTGATTTTCAAGGTCACCGTGAGAAAACACCAAGCTCTCTTGAACCAGGCGCACTTGCTGGAGGTCAGAGGGGACGTTTCCTTCATTTCCTGAGATAACTCTGAGCCCTGGAAACCGTTACAGACCTGGAAGTTCTTGGATGTTCTGAACACCTAAGCCCCAGTGGGATTGTGGAAAGAAAAAGTCACACCCCGGTTCTATGAGGTGATCCTAATAGGATTGTCCTTGGATATTATGAACAAGTTGAAATTCAAAAACTTGACAAGATCTCGGTAGAGACAAAGAATTGTGAAGCTGGCAAGGATGCGACCATCCTCACTTCAAAATCTGCAGAAGGTGTTACCCAGCTTCATTCATGCCTTTACGAGATTTTAATGGTATGCCACTTTATGGTATTGTAATCATGGGGAAAATAACCAAATTGTGTGGGGGAAAAAAAATCAGGATATATGGTCCAGCAGAGTATGTTTCTGATTTGTGGGTTTATTTCTGAATAAACAAAATTTGATTATCCTTTTAATGAATTGCCTTTATTTGAAAGCATATGAAGGCACATAGGCAGACTGCCATAAAGAACCTGATTTGCATGGTCACGAGGCATGGTTCCTAACCATTACATTAAAAACAAACAAACAAGCAAACAAACAAACGTCGCCTTTATGGACAACCTTAAAGACTTAGCAACCTCAGTACCCTAATGGTAAAAAAAAAAAAAAAAAGTAACTTATTACCTTAAAAGCAAGGAACACACTTATCATTTATGTTGCAAGTCAAAGTAATTACTTGAGTCTAGTAAGATATGATAGTATTTTTATCATTAGCTGTCAGTTACAATATTTTGAAATCCATATATCAAGGTTGTTTTGAAAATACAAAACGTCTCATATATGAATCCATTCAAGTACAAAAGAGTCAATTAGAAAAAACAATTGTCTTTGCAAATTCTGTCTATACAATCTATTATTTATTATTTGAATCCTCACAGGGGAATGCCAGAAAATCAAAGGCAGAATTTTGTCCCCAGCTACCACCAATCAGTAGGTGTAATCTGGGTTCATTCCCGATACCTTTCCATTTTGTTCTCCCTTTCTTTACAGTACTTTGACCCACGGCACTGCAGGAAGATGGGTTTCAGGAATCACTGGGGGAAATACAAACATGGGGACGGAGAAAGGGATGAGGACCAAGAAACCAGCTCTATGCTAGAACAACTGTCCTTTCCCCTTTTCCTTTTCAAACTAATTTTTCCATCTTGTCTTTCTCCTCCCGCTGCTCAGTACTCCCTTCTAAACGTCCCGAACTCCTGACTGAGGTCTAGATAAAATTATAAAACACACACAACACACATACACACACCACAGCAGTGGCCAGTGCGGTGGGAATGTCCACACCTTAAATCTCACAACAAATATTTATAAGAGGAAGTTGTGAATGCAAATGAAAGTTGGTTTGTTGCACTGAGTCCACATGCGAAGGGCAAGCTTTGAGTGCTTCTTACTCCCCCTTACACCCTCGCATGTACCTAGACCACCAGAGACCAGAACTCAGGAGACCCTGAAAGATTAGGGGTCATTAGCGCCACATCGCCGACTAGTCCCTGTTTCTACATTTCCGCGTCTCAGCTGCT
The DNA here is from genome assembly GCF_004115265.2 of Rhinolophus ferrumequinum. Taxonomy (NCBI): domain Eukaryota; kingdom Metazoa; phylum Chordata; class Mammalia; order Chiroptera; family Rhinolophidae; genus Rhinolophus; species Rhinolophus ferrumequinum. The sequence continues at coordinate 46,400,866 of NC_046304.1, read as the reverse complement.
CCACCCTACTCCTGACTCAACTAAAGGGCCATTCATGGAAGATAGAACCATATCAATGGTATGAAATTGGATCGGTTTGTCGAACTGTGAAAGTTTGGATTCTAGAACATATAGATATCCTGTACCATTGACCGCCCAGAGGCCCACACCTCCTCAATAAACCCTCCCTTCTTCTCAGGTAAAACGTGCCCTTCCATAGCATACTGTTCAAGGCTTGATTTGCACACACGTGAAAAGTTGGTACGCACAGCTGTCTCTTCCCCATCATACTGGGAACTTCTCAAGGCCTTCATCACGCTGACATCCACCACCCCACTTGCCACTGTCTCGCCAACCCTTCACGGTAACTGAGAGACAGTAAGCATTCCATATTGTTTTTTTTTAAATAAATATAAAAAGGAATGAATAACTGACCTTTGGTTGTCCTGCATGTGAAGGAATGCCTTGTCCCGAAGGAAAAACTGGCCTATGTTAGTTTGCAACGATCCTTTATTGGGAAGTAGGTAGGCACCACGAAATATGAATTACTTCCTCCACCTGATCTTATTTACTCTTTCTCCTATGCCATGAAGGAAAGGTGTCACATTTCCTGTTTGCAAAAAGCAAAATGACTTTCATTGTATTTTGTAGCCTGCCCTCAATTCCTCAAGGACTCTTCCTCACATAGAAATGCAGCTTGCTACTTGGGCATGACTGCACGGCTATGAGAGAATCTACATTTTCTAGCCTGTTAAAAATGACCTTTATTATTTATCAACTTTGTTCAAAATTAAGTTTCTTTGTGGACATGTGAAGTTGATCTTGGGACTCAGACAGAAAAAATAGAATGAAATGTAAATCAATGGTTGTTCATGGGGATTCAATACCTTCCAAGAATTTGTTTTTGAATTAAATGACTGCAGTTTCTTTAGAATCTAGGCTGATATATTTTAAGTAACATTTCCTATTGCAGCCATGATTAAAATGATTAAATTGTATTGTCTAGGTTTTTTTCAGAGTCAATAATTTCCTTTTTTCTTTCAGGAATTCCCAACAAGGAAAAATGCAGCAGAGGTCAGAGGGCTCATGGTAAGAGGGAAAGGTCCACAGATCCAGTTTCAAAGTTCCCCCTACAAATGCGATATCTAACAGCAAAAGGTTAGATTTCTTCTGCCTCTGGAGAAGAAATAAACTTCTAGAAAGCCCACTGAAAAAAAGAAACAAAACTCCAAAATAAAGTTGTCTTTTCATCTTTGAGGCCTAAGCAGTCATTGTTTTTAAGTCCGACAACATTAGGTGGAGGGATATGGTGAAGCTCCTTTAAAAATTTTCCCCAATTGCAAAAGAAAATGTAATTGCTGATTTAAAATTCAAGGCTACAGTCCTACCAAAAGACTTTGAGAGTAATATAAAAAGGGTTTATTTAGCTTTGGCACACGTGTGGGCTGGTAACTTCTGCAGTGAAAAGTTAGAACACATCAGTAAATCTCCCAGTAGCTGAAGACACATGCCTCTAGCAAGGCAGAGGTAATACCGGATGTATAGTCTGTCTTCTTACTGACGGGTTGCATTTAAGAGACAAGTTTCAAGTATTTGCCTCAGGTACGAGAGGCAGTCGATTTGTCTCATCGACTGAAAGAGAGTCACAAATCTCAGCGTTTATAACTCCGGAAATCTTTTGCAGATTCACCTAAAGAATCACCTTTAGAGGTTTAAGAGAGGTGCACTATCTGAGCCGTGTTTCTTATCAGCACAACATTACCAAGTCGTCTGCAGTGTTAGGATGAAAATATATCAGGATAAAAGGTAGAACTGTCTCAGGAACTCTGGAGAAATCACAGATTCCATCATGCTGGAGACTAGTAACGGTAAATTTATCAAAAAGAAATGAACAACTCCGCACACCTCACTTACTTGGCTTGGTGTATTATCCTCTGGGGCTGTAAACGCTATTCCAGTCACTTCCTTTAAATCCCTTTTGCAAAGCTCACCTGCAATAGAAGAAATTAAAATGTAAAGTTGTGTGCATTCAGCATTGGTAATGAGGTTTGATACATGATCAAAAATTTACCAAAAATCATAGGAAGAGTTTCTGGTTGAGATAGAATTTGAACTTTAACTCAGACAAATTTAGGTTGTAAAGTAAGAACAATTCGGATTTGGTTTGGTGTTTTTAGGTAGAATATTCAGCCTCTGTTTCTGTTGACTTAAGAAATATCTACAAACCCTTTATTTTCCAAATACATTTTCCCTCCTGGATCTTTAGTCACTGTCTTTAGGAATTAACCATCTTAAATTATCTACTTTGCATAGATGTGTATAGCAACTTAACTCTAAAAACACGATTAATTCTTTATTGGATAATTATGAAAATTAGTCAAGTTGGGGAATGAGCTCGAAAGTGCAGTCATTTAAAGCTATTATTGGACATGTACTATATGTGATCGCCCTGTATTTCTAGAAGGATGTACCTGTCATTTTAAAACATAGTGAAATTTTGAGTTTCACAAAACGAATGGGTCTGGCCTGGCACGTAAGAAGGTCAGAAGGTCTCACACCACCTTAACAACAAATAAAAAAAGGAACAAGATGGAAAACCAACAACTCTTCTTAGTTGAGTCAAAGTGAGGTCACAGGGCAAGGTGCTGCCCTCAAAACTGGAGACCTGGACATGGGGATTCAAGAAGCGTAACTGACCAGAGTGGAAAGCTCCTTGGGAACCAGTGCCTGGTCAAGGATCTGAACTGGAATTGACAGTTTCTGGAGGCTCCGTGTGGACAAGTCTGAGAGATGAAGACCCGGGGGAGTGCAGCTAACTCTATGAGATCCTGAATTCCATTCCTTTGGTTACCTACCCGGAAGCGGGACTGTCGGATCCTATGGTAGTGCTATTTTTAATTTTTTAAGGGACCACCATACTGTTTTTCCCAGTGGCTGTTCCAGTTTACATTCCCACCAACAGTCCATGGGGGTCCCTATAGCCTTCATATCCTCACCACATTCTTATCAACATTTTACCTTTTTGGGTTTGTTTGTTTTTAATAAGAGCCATCCTAACAGGTGTGAAGTAATATCTCATTGTGGTTTTGATTTTGTGATGGTTTCAAAGATGTATCTTCCTCTCTTACTGATGGTGAAGTTCAATAAATATTATCACTCTTTGACTGATTATCTATGATGGGGAAGAAGCATGCGCTTGTTTTTGAAAAACAATTTCTATCTTTTTTGCCATTCAAGAGACAAGGTGGACATGAGTGTCTATTTTATGTCAAAACCATCAAATTAGAAATTCTGCTGAAATTCACTCAGAGTTCCCACTTATTGGTCATAGAATTCAAAATGTAGTTCGGGATATACCAGGCTCCTTCTTTAGAGCAAAACCCAACCTGTGAGTTCAGGCGAATGACAACATCGGCTCTCACTACTCACCCCCCAGTCTGAGGAAGGCCCTGGGCTGCAGACTTCACACATATGGTCTCTTCTATCTCACTAGCCTCTAACCCCCATTTCTCAGATGAGAAAACTGAGGCTCAGAAATTATAAGTAGTTTATTTAAATTCACACAGATGAGAAGTACAGGACCTAGAATTCAAACTCACGTACATCTGACTTGAAAATCCAGAACAGTATGAAGAACAAAAACTCATAGACACAGACAATAGTTTAGTGGTTACCAGAGGGTAAGGGGGAGGAGGGGTAAAGGGGGTCAAATATATGGTGATGGAAAGAGAGCTGATTCTGGGTGGTGAACACACAATGTGATATATAGATGATTATAGAAATGTACACTTAAATAATTTTACTAACCAATGTCACCCCAATACATTTAATAAAGAAGGAAAGAGGAAAAGAAAGGAGAAAGGAAAGGAAAGAAAAGGAAAGGGAAAAGGAAATCCAGAATAGATAAAATCCAACAGAAGAGATTAAACTTTGAACCTGATTTATAGATATTCTAGAATGGAAACTGAGTTAGAAGTCAGGGGCTTGTTCCCATCCCAAACCTTGATCAATTGTGTAACTTGAATAAATCTTTCCCTGTGAGCCTCAGTTTCCTCATGTGTAAAATGAAAAGATCCAAAATGACCTTTAATGGCAATATAGCTCAAAAAACTGAAAACATCAAAGGAACAAGACAAACAAATAAAGAAACAAAAACTCACAGACACAGATAATAGTTTAGTGGTTACCAGAGGGTAAAGAGGGAGGGGGGTGGTAGATGAGGGTAAGGGGGATCAAATATATGGTGATGGAAGGAGAACTGACTCTGGGTGGTGAACACACAATGTGATATATAGATAATGTATTACAGAATTGTACTCTTGAAACCTATATAACTTTATTAACCACTGTCACCCCAATAAACTTTAATTTAAAAAAATGAATTATCTTTACAAGTCCTTATTAAAACTCATTTTAAAGACAATATTACAGGAGACATACGACAGAAGCATCTAAACCAAAGCTGACAGCAGTAACTTAACATCATAGATAAAATAATCTTTACCATTATTACAAATTATTAAAGTTTAAAGGTTTGACTTACCTATTCACAGACTTGAAACTTCTTGTGTTAGCTCCTTCTTTTAAGTTTCTCATTACCTCTGACTCAGACGAACTAAAGCATGTTTCCTGTTTTGGCTGCTTTCTGTTACTCCATTTATGAGAATCTCGGTCTGATGTCCAGTCCAGTCAATCCTTTAGGACCCAGATATCTGTGAAATTCTGACACCAACATTATGCTGACATGGTGTTCATAAACTTTCTTCCCTTCAGCCAAACCACATGGTTACCAAATATTTGAGGAGAAACTAGTAACAGATGGAAGGAAACATCAGAGAAAAACCTGAGAGCATCTTGTCACTTCATCATGGGCTTGCTGTGGAGATTCACATCCCTTTTGTCAACACAGACTGGGGACAGTTGTGTAACTTTTAGAGAGCGTCCAACTCTGTCTGAACAGCCTCTGAGCCTCGGGTTGACTTACCAGTTGATGTCTAATTATGTGGACTTTCCAGGGTCCCGGATTTGTGGAGAACAAAGGCTGTTTTGTCACATCTTTTTACCTCTCACATTCAAATCTCATAATGTCCTCTCCCATTTTACAATCCTGGAAAACTTTTTTTTTTTTTTTTTTTTTTATTTAAAGGAGGGTGCAGCTCACAGTGGCCCATGTGGGGACTGAAGTAGCAACCATGGTGTTATTAGCACCACACTCTAACCAAGTAAGCTAACCGGCCACCCCTTAGAAAAGTCTTATTCATTCATCTGCCTGTGCTTGGTTTAATCATCACCTCTTCTGGATGGACTATCCCTGTATCATGACTGTTAAATCATATGGCAACTATTAGTGCCTAAGGCATTTTTATTTTAACATCCACCATATTGTAATGTAATCATATTTTAATAGGTTTGTCTTTCCTCATAGACTAACCTCAATGACAAGACTCCTGGCTTAATCTTTCTCCAAATCTTTCAGAGAATCTAACAGAGTGCCTGGTGCATAGGAGGCCCAGAGAAAATATTTTTGCAGTTATTAATTGCAACAAAGCACTAATTAAGCAACAGGTCCCCCTACATAGAAAAATCCTTCAAAGACAAACAGGTAATTTGCCCTTAACCTCTCCAAAATGGTGTGTTGTCCACTCACCACATATGTATTCAGCGCCTACTGTGTGTCCCATGTCTTTCAGGCCCTGTGGGTATACCAAAAAACAGATACCACCGCTTGCTCTGTGGAGGATTACATTTTAGTGGGGAGGATAAGCAGCCCAAGACAAACAGAGTAGAAGATGAGACATCCTGTGAAAGAAGAAAGGAACATGCCAGATGTAGGGAGGTAGCTAGCCACTTCATATAGCGGAGTCAGGTGGACTGTACCAAAAATAACAATCGCTGTGGAAAGAAGATGACGATGAACAAGGAAGAAGGAGGAGAGGGAGAAGAAGAGGAAAAAGAGGAGGAAGAGGAAGAGAGGAAGAGGAGGAATTGGCACAGTAGAAGCAACAACAACAAATAACCACCACGCTTTGATTTGTCTGGTGCATTTACAATTTGAACAGCATCACACGTAATTTTTCTGGAGTCCATGGAGGTGCTTTATCAGACTTGCCCCTGTCATGTTTCTCACTTAGCTCTTGGATATAACACAATCCATTTCCCTCTTAACCTGTCAGAAGAGCACCCAGGACTGGAGAGAGAAGCCTTGTCCCATTAATGAGATCAATGGGCCAAAGGATAGCCCTGCATTTTGGAAAACCGAATATTCTTATGGCTTCTTTGGTTGTGCAGGGAACTTGATCCTGTGAAGTTCTGATCTCCAATCAGAAACATCTCCCTTTCCTAACAGTGACATAAGCATAGCAATAGCAAACTGTCAGGACATTTTCTGCTGAGATTAGTTCCCAGCGCGTGATGTGCTGGTTGTGCTGAATAAGCTATTATTTGATTGACAACCGTTGATTGCAGCGCCTAGCGCCCGTGTAGCTGCACGTGTGTATACATGTGGGGGAGGGAGGGGCAAGGAGCTGCAAATTTTGTCTGCAAAGTGGTCCAGACAGATATTATACCATTCGGCAAGGGCAACGAGGTATTGAGAAAATGAAGAACGCTAGTAGGTATAGTTAAACTTAAAAGTCAGTAGTAGAGTATTTATTTCTTCTTGTAGAGAACAGAGTGAAAAACCTGCAGCTGAGGCTGTTCACCTTCAGGAAAACTCAGATTTCTTCTTCGGGGTGTCCCAGGGCCTGTCTGTGACACAGAGTGTTATTACTGGTCAGGTTTCTCCAGCTCCGTTCTAAAGAGTGTTTCTTCTTCCAGGCAAACCAAAGTTTTCTGCTGCAACACTCAAAATGGTCTTTTCCCAATTTTCAAGAAAAATATACAACAAAAGTAAGTCAGTGAGTGGAAATATCTCAATTTTAGTTTTATTGCTTTTTTTCCTTGAAAGACAATCTGCGGCCAATTTTCTGTTTTTCTTTTTAATCTTTCAAATCAGATTGTTACTTACAAATTATAAAAGTTCATCAACAGAATCATTTCTCCTATGTTAGCAGTAACCAATTAAAGGGAATATTTGGGGGGAAAAAATCGATTTCACCCATTCAGCCACAATGATAGAATGTATTTAAGAAGTTTCTTAACATCTAATGTATGTGATCAGGTACAAATTACCCAAACACTGTTAAATGGGGTTAATGAAAACCCTCTCTGTTACAGCCTTGGATATTAAAAGTATTCACACATGTAAAGTCCTTAGAGTAATGCCTTGCACAGAATTAATTTTCAATAAGTGTTATTTATTTTTTACATGATATGGAAAATGGTAAAACTCCATTGAAAAATATAAAATAAGAATTGAATAAATGGGGATCCGCTATGATCCTGGATGAAAAGAATGCTTATTATAGACATGTGAATTCTCCAGTTTTCTGTAAGTATCGTTTACTTCTGATACGAACTCAAGTAACAATAATTCTCAAGTAACAATAATTCTAAAATGCAACTGGGAGAATAATTTATGAAAATGTCTAAGGAAAAATGGGAAATCAGAGTAATGCCGTGAGTTATATTATTGGGTGTAAAAATATTATAAAGTCACAATAATTAAGTCAGCGATGAAGAAGCCAGAATAAACCAGCAGATAAATTTAAGACAAGGTTCCTCAGAGGCAGATCCTAAAGTGTGTAAAAACAAAATATTTGATAAAGGTCACAGCACAAACTAATGAGGAAGGAATGTACTATTCAATAAAAATATGAGAATAATTGTCTAGCTACTTGGAAAATAAATCAAAGTGGAGCCTGTCTTTCTACTTACACCAAAATAACATCCAGGGAAATTTTTTTAAAAATTAAACAATAATGCTGTTAAAAGAAAATATAGATAAAAATGTATTTGATCTTCAGATAATGAATATTTAAATAATGAAGGAATTGGGCCTTCATTATCATTGTCATAGGTGGTATTTATTCAACACTTACTATGTGATAGGGAATGCCGAAAATGCTTTACAAACTTCTCTCAAAGCAGCAATATTCTGTAGATACTCATACTGACTCCATCTTAGAAATATAAAAGTTGAGGCACAGGAAGCTTAAGTAAGGCCACACAGCCAAACAGTGGCAGAATCAGAGTATGAACATGGGCAGTCTGATTCTAGAACCTGTACTCTTAGATTTCATATTTTATACACATACACAAGCACGCACAAAGGTCGGACAATTAAAATCACGCACTTTCTACCGTGTGATTACACAAACTTAATTGTCTGACCTCATATATATAATTTCACATATATATATAATTTCATATATATGTACACATATATATATTAAATTGGAAAAGATGAAATGGTAAAAGAGAGAGAGAGAAAACAAATAAATGCGCTAAGCTATAAACAAAAACTTTGAAATAGAAGGAATGCAAATGGGTAATAATCTTGGAAAAAAGTTAAACTTCTGTAATCAGTTGCACACACACAAAATGAATACACTAAGACATTAAAAAAACAACAACAAGAACAACAAAAAAAAACCCAACATAAAATCCATGCAGCTTTCTTGGTTTTCCTTCACAAACAATCATACTTAAAACTAGAAAGATCTTGGGGAGGCATCAGGTAGGCATCACCAAATCCCTTTCCAGAAATGACACACCAATTTACACTCCCCACAAGTGGCAAAAGAATAGGAAGCTTTAAAAGTATTGATAACTTTTGACCTGGAAATTCTACTTCTAGGAATCTATTCTAAGGGGAATTTTGGAAACGCAGACAAAGCTTTAATCAGATTCTTTAAAGTTTTTTTACTTTTTTTATTAGAATAAGGAAATTTTTGGAATAATCTAACGGCCCAACAAGAAAATGGTTGGGTAAATTAAGGTCTATCTATATTATAATGTAATATACTATAGCTCAGGGGCCAGCAACCTATGGCTGTGGATCGAGTACAGCCTACTGTCTGTTTCTTTTTTCCTGCTTTTGTCAATAAAGATTTATTGGAACACAGCCACATTCTTTCATTTACATACTATCCACAGTTGTTTTCATGATGTAAGAATAGAGTTGAGTAATTACTGCAGAGACTATATGGTTCGCGAAACCTAAAATATTTATTCTCTGGCCCTAGACAGAAAAAACTTGCTGATGCCTGCTGTAGCCAGTCAATTAACTTATATTTATAGAGAATACAAGTTTATGAAGAATTTTTACCGACCAAGTTAAATGGGAATCTTTTCATCTGCAATGAATAAGAAACAAATGATATTCATTCTGATCTGTTAACACAATAATTAGTAACAATGATGCTAATAATATTAATAAAGATATGGTACAAAAACAGTCCTTGGTATATCACAACAGTCAATTTTAAAATGGAGGGGAACTATATTACGATTTTAGGCTCATTTAAACTGAAAATCTTTTTTTTTTTTTTGTACATTCTTCCCTAGTACTAGTAATTCCTACAAAGTGCATTCTATCTTTCTGCCTCTACACAACCTGTGCTGCACAAACATTAATCTGTGATAATTTTATGAAACTTTAGTCCCAAAGGCAAGCAAGGCCACAGCCAATGATGATGTCATCTGTCATCTATTTTACCCTTAAAGGGCAACTTCCCCCCCACCCCCCAGCTGACTTCTTGATCCAATGACTGTGTTCTGTCACAGTACATCAAAATCTGGAATTAGTTGATTGACCTGTTGGGTAACCCTCGCCTGGAAAATTAGGTCAGTATACTACTCTGTTTTTGGATCTTAAGAAATTGCAAAGATGAGTATAGACCTTCCCTATCTGCTCCCTTTGAAAACAAACAGTGCCTTCCAGTTAATAAATCACCAGGAAGGAGATGACAGCACAGAAATCTGTGTTCACGTCTTTCTGTTGTTTTTGTCTGGTTCAGAAATCATTAGCACCTGATAGTGGTTTCAATGGTCTCCCAGTGGGGAAGGGTAATACCCAGGCCACATTTCTGTCAGATAGGAGACAATCTATGGAGACAATATCTCCAAAGCAAAGAAGCTTGCAGCTTTCAGAGTGTACCCATGGGCCTTAGCAGACAGAACTGCCTGTGTGAGTTTCATAGTAAAAATTATACAATATAACTTCCAGTGAAGATAATTAATTACTTTAAGAAAAAATGGAGACTACGGGATCAGAACCAAGAGTATAGTTATCAAGTTCTAGACTTTCTATTTTAAAAATTGCCTGTTTCAAGAGGTGCATATATTATTTACAATTGCTTCCATTAGCTGACCTAGGAAAATCAAAATCGTCTGTGAGTTCAAATACTACTTCTGGTACAAAATGCAGCTATCGGAGTTGGAAATAGATGTTACATTATATTGACTTAGGCAATTGGTGTGTCTCAGACATGGTTCTTTTTTCAAATACAATATAGACAATACTGAATGTTTAATTTATGTTATTATGGTTTGCTTGCTTATTTAATTTTTTAAAAATAAGCCTCCAACCTATCCTTCCTTTCTTTAAATACCTGTGTATATCTAATGTTACAAAGACTCTGACATGCATGATGAATACAGAGTAAGAAATTGCAATCTCAGAGATAACAAGCAACACAGAAGAAATGAGAACGTTAAGTAAAAGCTTGCTGTATAAACAAAACTAAAAGGACAGGTGGGGGAATCATCACACAGGTAACGAGGTGGTTCTTGAGGATAAAGGAGGAATTCTTTGAGTAGACAGGGTGAGAGAGTTCATTTCAGGTAGGAGGAATCCATGTACAAAAGCACAGAAGCCTGAATAGCTGTGCGGAGCCAGATTCCACGGGAATTGTGAGAAGAGAGCCCAAGCAAAGCGTAAAGACGTAGAAACATATGATTGCAAAGAGCTCTGTACACCCAGATTTACCCTCCAGGTAGTAGAAAAAGGTTTCCTAACATTTTAGAAGTATCCATCAGGTAACAGTAGAGAGGTTGGATCTGAATGTCTGAAGGGAAGGAATCACGGACAGAGGCCAGTAGGATAGTACAGAGATCATCGCGAAGACAAATGAAAGGACCGTGGATGTACAGAGCAGAGGAACAATACTGAGAAACATTTAGGACAAGATTGTCCAAGAAATACGGTGCCAGCCACATAGCTAAGTTTAAATTTTCCAGTAGCCACATTTAAAAATGACAAAACATGTGAAATTCATTTTAAGGATATATTCTACTTAACCCAATGTATCAAAAAATATTATCATTTTCACAGATAATCAATATACAATTTTTCATAGCTAGTCTGTATTCTTTTGGGGGGCACTGTTTTTGAAATCCAGTGTACATTTTAAATTTACAGCACATCTCAGTTCTGGCTAACCACATTTCAAGGGCTCAGAGGCCCACGTGTATTAGTGGCTGCCGTCAGGTTTAGAAAACACAATCTGCAAGACTCATCTGCCAACTGGAGAAATTAAAAGAAAAGAACAATAGCTACCATTCAGTGAGTACTAAATATGCGGCAGGGATAATGACAAATATAATACCGTATGTCAACGGTAATTGAAAAACAAAAATTTAAAGATCTATTCTTATTTTTTAAATACTTTGTAACTAGAAATGTAGACAAGTTGATAATTATGTCTAGCTATTGATATTATGATTATGACTTCTCCTTTCCTCTCTCTGTGACTATTTTATTTGCTAATTTTACATAACGAGCATGCATCCCTTTTGCATAAAATCGACCATACTTCTCATTTTCTCAAAGCTGTGGAGCAAGGGTAACAGAGTGATGGGCAGTAGCTGGAAGGAGGTGAAGGACAAAGGTGGGTTTTGTTTGGAATGGCAGAAATTTTCTCATGTGTATCACTGAGGGGTAAAGAAGGAAAGGCTGAAGATATGGACAGAAGGGTGATTGCTGGAGCAAGGTCTTAGAGGAAAGCAGAGAGAGGATTCTAGGACCAAAAGGACAACAGGAAGGATTGCCAGGATCCAGAACAGCAACCCTTCTTCTGTTAAGAAAAAAGATGCACGTGCGTGTCTACACATTTATGGGAAAGCAGACCCAAGGCCACGAGAGGATGGGGAGGCCACAGGAGAGTCCCTCTTCCCGAGCACACACAGACCTGCCTCAGTGCCTTTGTTTACGCAGAATGGCTCTTCACCGCTCACTCTCCACTCACCCTGCACACCCATCTCAAGCCCACCTTCATGTGGAGCCTCTGCAGTTTCCCAAGTCGCCAGGAGGCCACGTCCTCCTCTGGGTATGAGAACACAGAACCCTCTGGGGAGCCTGTCAAATATACACGTTCGCGGGATCGCACACCTGGAGCATCTAATTCATTCTGTAGTCCTGACTAGTGCTTCTCAAGTTTGATGTGCACGTGAATGGCCCGGGAGCTTATCAAAAGTGCAGGTTCTAACCCAGTGGGTCCAGGGTGGGGTCAGATGTCCTACATTTCTAACAAGTTTCTAGGTAATGCCAATGCTGCCAATCCTGAAAGCACACTGAGACACCTGGCGCTAGAGTTAGGACTAGGGAGGATGTATTTTAATTAAATTTCCAAACAATTTTAATGCATCCTGTCTAGGAAGAGTTGATCGAGAGTCATTTAGGAGCTACGCTCCCTGCTCTTCTGGCTCTTAGCATTTGATCTCCTGTTGTAGTGCAATTATTTCTCTATGGAGATACTAGGTTTGGGTCTTCCACTAAACGGCACATCAGTGGTAAACATCGATGCCCTGTTTCCCCGAAAATAAGACCTAGCCGGACAATCAGCTGTAATGCATCTTTTGGAGCAAAAATTAATATAAGACCCGGTATTATATTATATTATATTATATTATATTATATTATATTATACCCAGTCTTATAGTAAAATAAGACAGGGTCTTATATTAATTTTTTGCTCCAAAAGACGCATTAGAGCTGATTGTCTGGCAAGGTCTTATTTTCGGGGAAACACGCCACTCTGCGTCCCTCCATCTAGCGGAGTGCCTGCAGGACCAACATCCCAGCAAAGGACAGGAATGAAAGAAAATGAATGATACTGTTGCTTTACCACTGATGTATCACAAAGGAAGGAACTCCAGATTGCTGCTGTAATATACGCAGAGTGAAAAGGAAGAACGATTTTATTTTTTGAGATTTCATTTGAATGTTAACATATGCAGTTTCCATTAAGCATAGCAGGACACACATTGAAATTCACGCTCAGCCTCTCTTGTGACACGGTCCCCTGTTTCTCTATCATATGTATTACTCGTCGGGCCCTGGATTTGTTTTAACTACCAGGTGTCTTATTACCTTCTGCCCACACCGGTTTTTGGATGCTGAGGTCAAATGCTCTTTTCTCAAGTCCCTTGCACGGCACTGGACCCTGTTTTGAACACCTGAAATGTATAAAATGTAAGATTAACGTCGATTTTATGTTATCCTTTGGGGCAGGAAAATATAAAACATGAGCTCCAGGAAGGGCCTATTTCCTGTTTTATTGGTCATAATGGTTTCAGAGTGGGAGCAGGTGGCACAGACAGAGACACAGAATTGACTAAATCCTACCGGTAGCATGTCTTTCCTACATGACGACTCGCCTCCCCTTCCATACTGAAACCATATTAGAAAACCTGCACAGAAAGCCCACTGCTGTGCTCAAACCCACTTTACGCGTGCAATTCAACGATTTTAGTAAATGCACCTAGTTGTGCATCTGTCACTATATTCTAATTTAGAACATGTGTATCACCCCAATAAGACCCCGGATGCCTCTTTCCAGTTAATCCCTGTTTTCTCCCTAGCCCCAGGTAACCACTAATCTTTTTCCTGTTTCTCCATATTTGTATCTTCTGGACATTTCATAGAAGTGGAATCACACTATATGTGGTCTTTTGTGCCTGGATGATTTCACTTACCATCACACTTTCAAGGTTTATCCATGCTATAGCCTGTATAACTACTTTATCTTATTATTGCCAAATAGTATTCCATTGTGTGGAAACACAATTTTATTTATCCCTTCACTAGTTAATGAACATTTGAGTTCTTTCCAGCTTTTGCCTACTATGAATAATGCTGCTATGAACATGCATCTTTTTGCGTGGCCATATATTTTCATGTCTCTTGAGTAGATACCTAGGAGTAGAATTTCTGGGTTACATGGTAAATTTAAGAAAACTATCAGACTGTTTTCTACGGCGCTGAACCATTTTACCACCAGCAATGTACGAGTTCCCATTTCTCTACATCCTCAACAATTATTGTCTATCTTTTTATTACCACCATCCTTGTGGGTGTGAAATAGTATCTCACCATGACTACAATTTACGTTTTCCTAATGACTAATGATACTTAGCATCTTTTCATATGCTTCCTGCCCATTACTGTATCTTCTTGGTGAAATGTTTCAACTAAGTTGGTTTATTTTTAATATAAAGTAGTCGCTATGCTTCTTTCTCCAAACTGATAACACTTATGCATGTGACGACAACGAAAAATTCTCAAAGACCAATCACTCTGCAAATTGAAAAGGACTTAATAATATATAGTAGAGATAGCAATAAATACAGTTTTAGTAAAATTCAAGCTTTTACAGTATACAATCAAAATGCTTTGCTAACCTGAAAGTTGTCCATTAATTAATTTGAATTTCAATTGGCAGAGTTCATTCTTCTTCTTTTTCTTGCCTTTCTTAGCCATTCCTGCCCCTTCCCCCCAAATTTGTCAGTATTGCTGCAAACCTAAACCCCATGGCAGGTTATTATGGCACTGGGAACAGATGGTGAAGTTTCACATAAAACAGAAAGGGCAACAGACCTGTTTGAAGTGAGGTAAGTAAACACAGAGCACATGAATGATGAGAACTGAAATGCAGTGTTAAGTACAAATTAAAAATAGAAAGCATGACCACTAACCTTGTTTTGGAAAACAAAATCTTCTTCGAATATAGCCAATAAAAAGTATGTATAAGTCCAATGTTATTCTTATTTCCTTTGGAACCTGGCCATATACCATTACTGGGGAACAGTAGGAAAAACATTCACCAATAGCAAAATAGAGTAGAAGAGGTTATCTGAGAATTTAGTAACAATCCTACATTTTATAGGGGAATGCCTTTTATTTTTGTTTTGTCTTTATGCAAATAAAATATTACTATTTACATGAATCAAATAGGAGACAATTATCGTCTTTTCCAATTCTCTGTTCGTGTATGGTCACAATTGCTAAAAGGAAGCCAGACGACGGCCATTTGTTCTTCTTTTCTTGTGTTTCTTCTATTAATACCTTGCTTCCCCGAAAATAAGACCTAGCCAGACCATCAGCTCTAATGCGTCTTTTGGAGCAAAAATTAATATAAGACCTGATACTATATATTCATATGTGTGTGTGTGTATATATATATATGTATATGTATATATTTATATTTATATTATATGTTATATAAGTCCCAGTCTTATATTATAATAAAATAAGACCGGCTCTTATGTTAATTTTGCTTCAAAAGATGCATTAGAGCTGATGGTCTGGCTCGGTCTTATTTTCGGGGAAACACAGTAGGAAGAGACTATATAGAATAATCACCACTGTTACCTATCATATAGGTTATTGCATTGGAGCTTCAAGACTCCTTGTTTTCTTTCTCGTTGAGGCTGTGACTTTTGTTCATTTCTTGTTTGTTTTTCTGGTTTAACATCCACATTAAAAAACAAAACAAACAAACAAACAAACATAAGATTTACCCAAACTCCCATTTCCTCTTCACAAAACAGAATAAAGAGGAAAGTGTGAACTCTTCTCTTTGTGATGGAAGGAAGTTATTTTTTTAATCTTTGGGGTCATGTGTTGTTTTTGTGCAGAACTTCAAAGTGGCTCCTTTTGTGTGGATGTTCTTAATTCCTCACAATGAGTGGGACATGAAAGAAAAGGCGGGAGGAAGGATACATGTCAAATTTGCTCAGGACTGCGCCTCCAGGTTAGGACAGTGTCTTGTATTTGGTCAGCAATCCATAAATATCTGTTACCTGTGTGACTAAGTGAGAGATGGATGAAGATAAATGATTTTTGAAAAATGTAAATAAGTTAGTTCTTGTTTGAATGGAAGGACATTGTTTAATATTTTTAAAAAAAAATCATTGGGACAAAAAAGAACAATGCATCCCAAATTTGAATCATTTAACTAGAAGACAGAAAATATCTTCAATACAATCAATCTCTGTGCTGTGATTCAAATCCCTTCATGTTAGGAGACAACTGTCCATTAGATAGAAGTTTTACAAAAGTCTTGTAAAGCTTTCCCCAGCCTTCCCTCTACACACACAGTGTAGATCACAGTGCTTTATACAAGCTGATGGGTAATGAGGAGGGCAGAACACACAGTGGACAAGCAACTGACAAACTGCAATTTTTCTCTGTCTTCCAAGAAGCATATTCCTTCTGCCCAAATCCATCCCTGCTGCAAAACGATTTTTGGTATACACAGCTAAAGACAGTCATACGTTTATAGATCACATTGGCCCACTGTGAAACAGAGATATATAATAACTCAGTGATTACAATATGCCCAGTATTTTGCGAAATTAGATTTTCTAAAGCTCTCATTATCGAGTCAGCTACTACTCTGCATCTGATATTCATTCATAGACGATCGATATTTAATTGCATTAAGAGTGGGAAGAAGTAGTGATTCATTCTAATTCCAAAAGCAAATAATTTTTAAAATGTTAATTTGGCTTTGAATTCATATAATATCAAGACTTTTCTTTTGTACCTGGCCAGGCTCCCTAATTATTTAATTAGGCTAATGTTAAGGATGAGCACATAATTGATATCAGAAAAGAAAAGAGTTTAAAAATACAATAAAAGGGTGATAGAAATTGGTCTGGGATTTTCAAGTTGCTCTCTTAATCACCAACTTGGATAATCACAGGCTTACGGACTAACTAAATATGACATGGGTGACAGCATTACAACAATAGTTATTATTAGTAATACCTTACCATTGTAGTCTTTCTAATGTACAGTATACTTCTATATACATTATCTCACATAATAATATCTACCTCACAGTATAATTATGAGTTATTATGAGAGTTATAATTATGAGAGTTATTATGCCCATTTACAATTAGAAAACTGAGATTTGGCTTATTTTGCCAAGGAAATACCACTAGTAGTGAGAACGCAAAGGCTTCATTCTTGCTTTATTTGATTTTAAATGCTACATCCTTTTGAGATATATCTTTTGGTTCATAGGTAAGAGAGTTCTTAAGAAAAGGCTTTAGATCAATCAATCAATATCAATTAGTCATGTTGTGGGGAACATTTATATAAAACAAATTCTCATATCTCTAAGGGATACAAATGAAAAAAGATTTCTTAAAGATGTTTCTCTTCATTAAAACCCTTAGCTGTTAACAGAATATTTTGAGACCAAAGTCTAACAAAGACAGAGCGAGATTTAATATTTTCATGTCCCAAGACCCCACATGCCTCACTCCAATTCCTTTATTTAGATCAGCATATTATATCAGCATATCTAGTAATATGTAAATGAAAAGTGACTAGTGGACATGCAGGAAGTAGAGGTGAATTGTTTACCCTTGAACCTCCGACGGGTATAAAGACCTGGAAATTTCATAGTTTGGCTTATTTATTTTTGTCTTATTTGAGACAGATTTCTCAGTTCCATTCTTGGCCGTACCACCTTTCACCTATGAGTAAGAACCACGTGAACTGAGAGACCACAGAACAAGCTAACTTTCTTGGACACATGTTGTCTTCACCATAACCTAGACAGTCCAGTTCTAGCCAATTCCTTTAGCTTTTCCCCTGTGGTGGTCACAAAGAACGTGAGGATCTCACAGCCAGGGCTGGAAGCAACTTGAAGATAGTCACGTTGACTACATGAGTTTGAGTTCAACCCTTCATATGGCTTGAAATATAAGGTGAAGTCCACCCACACAGTTTTCAGATAAGAGGATGGAGTGTCCATCCGTGAGCCGTGGGGCATCTACCTGCATGTGGCCAAGCAGGATGGGCATAGATTTTTGGTCAAACAGCCCGAACCTGGAATCCTAGCTCTCCCATTTACTGTGTGACTAATGAATTAACCTGAGCTCAATCCCAGAAAGCAGTTGGAAAGATCAAATGGGAATATTCTCAGTGGAGTGGCTGTCGCATTATCAATACATGTTGGGTCCTTGTCCTTTCTATATGAAAACCAGGTGTAAAATAAAACCCCATGTATGGTACATTTGAAAAGGAGAGGGAAAGGAGGGGAAAAAAGAAGATAGAAGAGGCAGTTGCTAAGACATTGAAGTTGGTGGCTCAGAGACCTCAAGCTTATATACCTAATATAAGCATTTGGAATAAAGTCAAGAGGTCTTTGAAGGCCAACAGAAGCACATGGTCTGGTCCCTGCTACCTTTCTTACCTCATCTACCTTTTGCTCTCACTGTCTGAGCCCCTTGCCTTCCCTTGGAAGAGGGTCCTCCTTAGGACAACAAGTTCCAAGACTTCTCTGTCTGGAAAATTTTACTCTCACTTATCCACACAGCCTCTGTCTCACAAAATCTACATCTGACTTCTGACTATATAGTATCTCCTCAGAAAAATTCCCTGATCACCCATTCAAAATTGAAATCCCTGATCTCACTGCAGTGTTCTACTTTTCTCCCTGTTTCAGGTTTTTAGTGTATTTATAATGACCTGGTATTGTATATTTATATAATAACACTTTTATATCAAACATTTACTTTCTGTTTATTTTCATTTGTTTATTATCTGTCTTCACCCACATCCTCCCAACATTACCCTAATATCTCGGGACTGAGAAAGACACTCTTTTGTTCAAGTCTATATCTTAGACCCTCCAATAATGCTTTACACCTAGTAGACACTCAATTTATATTTGTTGAATGAGAGACTACCCACTTCTGAATTTCAGACTCAAAGCTAAGAAAAGTGTTCATGTCATCATGATTAGATCACACACTATAATGACACAGAAGTGAATTCCATACATGTAATGTATACTGAAACTCCTACTTTAAAGTGCTTTCATGAAGTCATATAAATATAAGGGAATACGGTGCCTTTTAATTGGCCATGGAATCCTGGCACAAAACTAACATTGTATTTCCATGTTTCAAGGCCTTCCTGTGTGGTCACCAGCTTCTATGTTATCAGCTCACAGGAGTCGACACCTTTTTCCTTTGAGTCACTTCCTATGAGCTGCACACTTGATTACGGTAATTAAAGAAAACGTCTTCCTATGTGAAATAAGGTGTGAAAGAACAATTTTAAAAAAAGTAAAATGGTGAGAACTTTTCTCTGAGCGAAAGCAATTTCCCCTTTGAAAGAGCTCACCTATTACGACCTCTGTGGAGGCATCTATTTTCACTCTGTTCCTTCTCTGTGTCCCTTCAAGAACTAAAATACCATGATAAGTCATAATGACCTCAATTTGTAGTCCTTGATAATCAAAATCCATAAAAATATGATGTTATTAAAATAAGAACACTAACCTCCAGGGAGCTAGTAAGGTGCTTTGGGAAGAAGACTTCTCTTCCCCCTTTCTTGTGTTATAGTAACAGCATAACATATAAAATAATCTCCCAAGGTTCCTAGTCAAGTTCTTGGTGGAACTCAGCTTGTAAGATCCTGAGGACCCTACATTCAGAAATTTACACAGTTTCTAAACGGTTCTTTATACTCAGAATTAAGTTCAATCATTCAACACACATTTTGAGGGTTTTTCATATGCAAGACATTCCATGCTGTTATACTTTAATTATAGTGTTATAAACAATTTTTGAGAGCCTACTGCATACAAAGCACTATGTCAAGTACAACTGCAGAAACAAAGACAATCAAGGCATGGCCTCCTACTTCAGAGGGTACCCAATGGAAGTGCTCTGGACCATCAAAGAATTTGCCATCTAATAAAGAGAAAGGACAAGTGGGTGACAGAAGTCAATGAATGCTCCAGTTAGAAGAAGGGCTAGAAAAACAGGGCAAAAGGAAGGAGATGTCACTTTGGGATGTTTGGGTAAGTGATTTACCTTGGTCATCATCCCAATTGTGGGTGCAGGGAAAGAAGTTCCTTTTACCTGTTGATCTTAGAAGGCTCACATTAGCATAAACCATAAATGACTCTAGCTACTATCTCCACCAGGTTTTCATAGCTGACCACATCTTGCTTTGGGCACACAAATAAATAATACTACTTAACAGTAGACACATGTGTAATGAATTCATTTTATTTCATTGTATAAGGTTTTATATGGGAAGATTTAGTGGTCCATATGTTCTCTACTTTCATGGCCCATCAATAACAGAAGAGTCTATAAATGAGATGTGTTGCTGGACTGTGGAGGGAGCTAGTCTCTGTACTTAGTTACATGGACATTTTTCTCTTCATAAAGGGATTAAACTTACAAGATCCTCAAGAGGTAGTGATACTGAAAGGCTGTCTCCACCTCCATTTCTTTGGGAGAAAGAGGAGGAGGACATCAGTTGCACTTGGTATCTTGATTATAGACAAGGAGTACAAAATCTGGTTTCCCAGTATCTAATCACCATTTTAGCATGGGAGAAAATCCTATGATAGGCAGGGCAAGTATATCATTTATCATCTGTCTTCGTCCATTTGGGCCGCTATCCCACAAATACATAGAGCTTAAACAACAAACATTTATTTCTCATAGTTCTGGAGGCTAAAAAGTCCAAGACCAAGGCACCAGAACATTTGGTGTCTGGTGAGAGCTGCTTCTCAGTTCAGAGAGGGCTGTCTTCTCACTGTGTCCTCACATGGAAAAAGAAGAAGAAGGAGGAGAAGGAGGGGGAGGGGGAACAGGAGGAGAGGGAAGAGGAGTAGAAGAAGATGAAGGAGAAGGAGAAAGAGAAGGAGAAGGAGAAGGAGAAGAAGGAGAAGAAGAAGAAGAAGAGCAGCTAGAATAGCTCTCTCAGATCTTTTTTATCAGGTCCCTAATCCCATTCATGAGGCTCCACCCTCATGACCTCATCACCTCCCAAAGGCCCCACCTCCTAACACCATCACATTGGGGGTTAAGATTTCAATATACGAATGTTGGGGCAACACAAGCATTCAGTCCATAATATCATCTCAACCGGGATACATTTTAGAATGAAGGGAACATTATTAACCCTTACATCTGAATAACAGGCTTAAATTTTGACTATTCCAGCAACCAGGACTATGTTCACCCAAATAATGACAGATAAGAGATGGAATTCCACTTTCTACAATGAAGCAAAAGGGGAATCAAATATATCCTGTCTTTACCTCTTGGGAGCTAAACTCTGGACATGTCACCTAGCTCAGCCAATCAGATGCCATGAACTACATTCGACCTTTGAGTGAAGGGCAAAAAAGGAGACAGAATGTAAGAAAAATGTCGCTGTCATATGGAGATTCCGGTGGCGAAGCAGTAAGTGTCCATAGGTACTTGGAATTCGGCCAAGAAGCAGGCAGTGTCTGTGGGGTGCAAGCACCCGTGGCAGTAATAACAAAGGTCTGGTAGTGAACAGTGATATCCTGAAGTTCATTCGGGATATCTTGGAGGCACCTTTCCTTCCTTGATTTCCTCATGAGCCTGGTTCTCCAGCTTAAAGCTGAGAGCTACTACAAATCTCATGAACGATCATTTTTCTCCTTAAGTTATCCAGAGTTGGTTTGTTGGTTTCTATTTCAACTAAGAGCTCTGACTACAACTAGTACAATATTAGATTCCTTGGATGACAATGATGATTTTACTCGATAATGATCACCACCACTTTAACTTGAGTGCTTTGGTTATTAACTAGAGATCACAGGGACAATATAATAGCATTCCCTTTTTAAAAACAATCTGTAAATACATCTTTTGATTGTTACATACTTTTCTTAAAATAGGGAAGAATTCTGTAATCTACATCCCTTCCCTTTTCTAGTCTCGTGGAAAATCAATAGGGGCATTCATATAAGTTCTATGAAAGAGTCTGAGATATTTTAAGAAGTCACACACTTCTCAGTTGAAAGAAAATATTCAAGGCTTTTGAGGTCCTTGTCAAACTATTTACCTTCATTTTTCGATGTTGAAGCTGAAGTATGGAAACAAACAAATACTCATTTGGAAGACTGCAGATGATGAATATTAATTGCTGCATATCAAATTGTAATGGAGTTTTGTAATGAAAGTTAATGGATTTCAAAATTGCTAGAGGTCTCGGGAAAGGGATAAATGTGAAGGATGCTAGAAAGCCAAGGAAGATAAATACTTATTGGGATGGCGGTGTATAAAGTATTCATTAAAGTTTTCTAATTTAGGCAAATGTGGAAAGTGAGCACACGGTCCCTAGCTATGAATTGCTGGTACCATAATAATAAAGCAAATGTCACAGCCTTATCTCAAAAGGCAACTGCCAGAATGCCTCAATTAGGCTAGTAAGAATCACAACTTCCTTCTATTAATTTGGTTTAAGAGTAAATCAATTCTTGGGAATCACCTGATACTGCTGCACAAAGCATGAGGGGTGCTGTAACAGTATGAGCAGGTGGTGTTTTTGAAGAAAATAATGCTAGAGAGCCTTGGACTTGGACTGAACCACCTTAAGACGCATCCTGATTATTCAGATGACAATGTAGGACCCAGATCCATCTCTTGGCTTCTGCCTTCTGAGTAGCTATAGGAGATGGGGGACCAAGCAGCTACGAAGCCAAGGTCTAAGATAAATTACTAAACATTCATCACAAATCGTCTCCAACTCAAGGGAGAAAGCCTGAACTATAAGACAATATTGTTCTGAGATCAAACATGGGAAACTAGGCAGTGATGAGCATTTGGAATGACTTGCTCCTTCCCAATCCTTTGCAGCTACATAAATAGGACTTTTTTATTTTTAAGAGACTGATGTTAAGAGTATTGAAATTGATTGGCCCATAAGTATGGGTTAAGAAAAAAAAAAAGCTGTTTTTCTCACCCATTTGTTCCTTTAGTTAACCTAAACTCCATTTAAAACAAGAAGTCAGGGGTTATCATCTTATCACATACATTTCTGGACCTGATTAATAGTTGTAAAATTTCAATAATCCACCTCTTTTCCATCTTTCCAATGAGTAAGAGACAATGTAGTGTGGTAGGAAAAATACTGGACTAGGAAACAGAGATCCACCTTCCTGTCCTAGGTCTGCCACAGACCAGCCAGATGGCTTTCTCTCACCCTTAGTGCTCACACTTATGAAATGAGGGATTTCTTTTCTTTCTTTTTTTTTTTTTTCAGAATGACTCCTAATGCCCTAATCTCTTTTGTGTTCCTAACTGATGATATGAAAGATTATTCTACATGTTTATTTTTATTTGCATATTGCCACTAGACGATGACCACCTTGACGTCAGAAATTATGTCTATTTTTTTTTATTTTTTTTTTAATTTATTGGGGTGACAATTGTTAGTAGAATTACATAGATTTCAGTTGTGCAATTCTGTATCACATCATCCATAAATCACACTGTGTGTTCACCACCCAGAGTCAGCTCCCCTTCCATCACCATACATTTGATCCCTCTCACCCTCATCCCCCACCCCCCAACCCCCTTACGCTCTGGTAACCACCAAATTACGTTCCCCAGATTAATTTTCAAACCCCGTGGCCATCCTGTGGTCACCGACTGCCCTCCAATCCCCTCACCCTCCCCCCCCCCTCTATTTTCTTTATTTTTGGTATTTACTAACCCTGACCTAGCACATAGGAGGTACTCACATTTTATTAAATGAATGAATGGATTAAAAAATGAAGAAGTGTATTCTAAATAGAAAAATATTTTTTTTCTTTATTTTTAAAAGATACTTTATTGATTATTTACTCTTATTTGGGTACTTCCAGAAGGTGACTTTGGTTCATGGATTAGAATTCAAGTTGACTTGGAATGTGATTCCAGGAAATATAGAGAGTGCCAAAGTGAGATGGGGTAGGGGTGGGGGGAAGAAGCTACTAGAATGTTTTCAAGACAGTTATCACTGTGGATAACTTGAGCTTGATCCAGCTGGAAAAGTATAGAAAACAGTGTGGAGAATGCACCCAGAGTTATCTATCTGAGGAACAGGGGAGCTGTGTTATTTGTACACTGATGACTACCAGTCATTGGTCAGGGATGACTAACCTGGGTGACCAGAGAAAACCCCCTTGGGTAAAGAGATGAAGGTGCTGGCAGTGGGCGGGTAGACGAGTATGTGCTGATGTGGTAGAGGCAAAGTAGTATTCATCAACAATGTCTATTACACTCTCAAAACAGTGTTATCTCTTGTACGCTTTCCCATGAAGCAGTTATTTCCCTATAATACAATTGCCCATTTACTCATCTTTACTCTTCATTGGCCTGTAACCTCCTTGAAGGCAGAGAATATGGCTTCTTCAAAACGATATCTTCAATACCTAGCACTGCATAGCCCACTTATATTGGGGGAACGAATGATGAATAAGGGCATAATACCACCAACTTTATAAGGCTGTACAAGAACCAAATTAGATAATTCAAATGGACGTGTCTTGAGAAGAGTAAAGTGCTATCCATATCTGATAAGAATTATGTGGAGAAAACTGAATACCATCCCCAAGCTAACCATGCAAGATAGGATACTTGCATCTTTCCACACCAACACATCTTCCTTAGTTGGTTATAGGCTAAGATATGACCAAGATGTCAGCATGCTTGAGAAAAGATGTAGTCCAGCAGTGAAGAATTGATGGACAGCTTCTGTCTGTTGGGGTTTTACTGGTTGAGAAATATGTGAAAAGCTGGAACCAGTAAGACTATATCTCTTAGATAACACTCGAGAATGAACTAGGCTAGAGGTGAATGGAGAACAGAGAAAAGAACACTCTTATCTAGGGATGCTTGTCTCCAACACCAAGTCCTTCAATTGTAAAATGGTGAGAATAAAATAAAACACGATACTAAGGCAATGTGTGGCTCTGCTGCTGTTTTGATCCTTAACAAGCTTACTTTTGAAACTCAAGGCCAAAGAACAAGGCCAGTGTTCTCGGTGATATAAAAAGAATAATTTCCCAGTTTTTTGTTTTTTTCTAACCACCAAAAAATGAATTATTTCCATTTCCCACACCAGATTTAAGAAACCTCTCAATTCCTCATAGCACTCTAAACAAGCTAGAAGCTAGCTGCAAATGGTTGAGGCGCTGAGAACATTCTTTCAGATGGTACGAATTATAAGTAATTGTCTATTTTACTAAGAGAGAATGGGCTTTGGGAAATGAGGAATAGAATTTTTCATAGTTGTGGAGAATCCATAAAGATTGGCTGTCTTGAACCAAAAATCAGGATGCTTCCATTGGTTCTCAGTACACTTGAGACAACCCTGGGGAAAGAGTAGGTCACAGACCCTCCTCATGAGTGTGCCCAAGCTTCCAGTGTTATAGACCTTCCAGTGTTATAGACTTCCCCCTTCCTTAACATGGAACATTCATCAAACCCACCATTTTGGTCCAACCTAGCTAGTAGCTAGCTTCACTAACTTGGAATTTCAGAGAGGAGTTAGTCCCCAATCTTTTTGTTTCCAGGATACTCTTATTTTTCTCATATAAATTTTTCACACAGCCCCACCCAACCAACAGAACTTCATTACATCCACACTTATGAAAAAGTCATGTCCCCAGAGAACTCAGATATCAGGTTAATCAAAATGCAATTGTTTCTCTACACCTGGAAGGGTAGATGGATAACTCAGTGTATCTTGAGCACTTTTGAGGGGCTCTCTCAGATCAACAGGTATCATCCCTAAAGACAGAAACCTGTACAAATTCCCAAAATGACGATTGCTTCACCTAAAAATTCTAGTCTTCACTGGGTACATCACCATACAAACTATGCTTTTTTATCTTCATAATAATACCTGTGGTAATTATTATCAACTTCAATGAATAAGAGGTTTGGGAGTGACAGTAGGGGGACAGATACTGAAGCTTTAAAAAGTTCTAAATTTGTCCAAGTTTATACACCCTATAAGCGGAGAAGCTAGCATTTACATATAGGTATATTGTAAGGCCACAGTATGTTCTACCAGAACATACTGCTCAATGTTCTTTTCTTCCTTGGAAGCTTTAAAACAGGGGAGGTTTGGATTCTCTAAGAGAGTGCAGATGCATATGACATTGCTCAGGACGAGGGGGAGGTTCAGAGAAGCCTTAAGCATTTTCTTCCTACCATGATATCATCCCTCAGCTGGGCAGTCATCTGCGGATTAAAACATGGGAAGTTCTAGAACCTTGTGTCCTGGGTATTTGCAAGAAAGTCATGCAATCCCATCTGCAACACACAGGTTTCAGTAGTACCTGCACTTGTTTTCGCATGAAAACACCACAGGCTGAAGCCCTGACCTGATAAAGGGGAATCCGTAGAAAATAAGACCCATTTAAAGCACTGTGACATTAATAGGATGGTAAACAGACCAACTGATATAACAGCTTTGATTTAAAGAACGACTAGATGTAAATGAAGCAAACCGTATTTCTGTATCAGTGGTAACACACAACGCAGAACAATTCTCATTCTGTTTCTAATCATCTGTGTTCGTACCTGCAAAGGGAGAGATTGTTTTGTTTAACTCATTTTGCAATTACTAGAGTTTTTTGTTTGTTTGGTTTTGGTGAGACAAGGAAATATATCCCTATTTCTCCTCTATGTCATTTTCTCCAGCTCTAGGTAGGAGAAGCATTCATTATAGAAAAGACAACTGGAACCAACACCATTCCCTAGACAAAAAAATAAATAATCATCTCTAGATCAAGGCAACTGCACAAGATGGAAAACTGTAATTAGCTAGTACATTAGGCAAACCCAATTTGAAATTTTCATCTTAGTCTGAAACAAGTCCTATCCGGGGTTCATACCTGTAGTGAATAGAAATCGATAGTTGCCGTTTTAAACACATAGCTTCTCCCTGACAGATTTCTTATCTCAATGGCTAAGGATATGATTACGAGAAAGAAGCTGCATTGTGAGAGGTCGGCATGACTGTCCATTGATGTTTAGCAGCCTGGGAAAGAATCGGATGCTTAACTCAGAAAATGAAGTTGCCTGGACTACACTGGGACCTGCCAGCCCTTTTCCTTACTGGACGCCCGCCCTGCTGTGTGGGACAGTACGGTTATTGGAGGATTCAATCTCTCCTTTGTACTTCTATGGGCAACATTTGGGCATCCCTCACCCCCTTCTCCAGGATGCTAAAACTGTATACTCCGAACTGCATTATGAAATCAGATTTGCTTCAGTTAAGGAGATACCTTCCCACGGGCACAAAACACATACCCTAGGAGATCCCAAGTCTTAAATCACTGTCTAATATGGAGTCTCAAAGTTTCTTTGTAAAATTTATAAGATGTACGTTCTAAGAGGCGAAGTGAAAAAGGTGTTATCTTCTCATACAAAATCGAGTATCATTAAAATAAGAAAGAGCGCCTCCGTCATTTTCTGTAGCTATCCCTCTATCTGCTTATAAATGGAAAATATGATTGAAAGACGCAACTCCAAAAAGGGCAAGTGAAGGGCTAACTATTGGCTGAAGGCAATGAAACCGGCAGACCAGGCTGGAAATCCCTGAGTGTTTTTAAATCTGTTCAATTTGGGGTCAAGTGGATGCTAAGGACCCTGCTTGCAGAAAACTGCTTATTACTGCCAAGAATTACACGTCTTGTCTGGCTCGCTGCTATCTTTCTCGGGAACATTTATGGCAGACTGTTTATTTTCTGAGTGATTCCAAAAGATTTAGGCTTTTAGCGCAGCATAAACTTCTATTACTAACTCAGGTGATAAAAGGATGATGCAGTGTCTGTCGGATAAATTCACCACCCTGTGGTCATACATTCTGTATAGCATTACCTGAAGGGATACCTAGAAGGCTTACCATTCAAAAATTAAGATTTATAAAAAGACACTTTAACATGACCCTCTACAAATCTATTGTTTTAGGACACGAACCAGCCTAGATGGATCCAAATTGCTCCCTGAATCTTTACTCTGAACAATAATTTTCAAACAGCCTCAGAAGTCACCTAGCCCAAGTTCTTTGTTCTACGAGGAAATAGATCCCCATTTCTCCTCTATGTTATTTTCTCCATCTCCAGGTAGACGAAGCATACCCTATAGAAAAGACAGTTGGGACCTACAGCGTGCCCTGGTAAAGCAAAAAGCATCTCCTCTAGATCAAGGCAACTGCACAAGACGGAAAATTGTAATTAGCTAGTACGTTCGGCGAACCCAACCCGAAATTTTCATCTTATTCTGAGACAAGTCCTGTCTGGGGTCTGTGACAAACCAGTAACAGGTAAGCAAACCACCTTGCTCGAGGTCAAAGAGCAAATCCCAACTGTGGTTGCATGACCTTTGATTCCCACGGCTCCTATCAAAATTGAAATGTGACGTGAGATGGGAATAGATGGGAAGACGGAAAGCTCATCTATTTATATCGCAAAGCTTTTATGTACCATTTTTTATACCGTTTTCCCCACTTTGACCATTCTGTAGAATTTCTCAAAATAAAATCAGCTGCGTTAGCTTCATACTAATGCCTCATCTCCCTAATTCGGGAGGACAAACTGAAGCGAAGGTTCCTCATCTCAATATTGTAAGTACTGCAGTAAATAAAAACCAAATTTGCAAAATATAATCAAGATGATATCAAGCTTGCTGGCACGAAGACTTGCAGGTATCTCCCTAAATGCCATTTTAAGAATTCTAGAATGGGATCTGAGACTAGAGACAAATATTTTCTGAGCAAGCAGTCTCTGTAAGGTGTTATTAAGAAGACAAGTTCTCAGAAAGCTGTGCCAGAAAGAACCAGACTCCAGAAATGGAGGGTCACATACATCTGCCAAAGAGGGTATTTGGCACACGGCAATTTCAAACCAGCCGCTGGTTAATTTTCCTGGGCAAGTCACAATCAAATTGTAAAGCACTTAATATTAAAACTTGATGGACAAAATTGATGGGAGGGAATGAATCCAAAGCTTTTGTTAAAGTCAAAATAGATCACATATATCTTACATCCTTTGGCAACCGGGTCTGTCAGTCACAGATGATTAAAATCACGCAGTTACAGAAACTTAGCACTGGCAGAAACTGGAGAGATTGGGTGCTTTGAACTTACTCTGTGCAAAGAGACAAGGAAAAGGCCCTATCCGTCAACATTGCTGCTGGTGAGTGGGGTTTGGGAGTCAATGCTCTCTGGGAACAAGGCAGCTTTATAAAAGAGAATTAATTATGCCATGATTCACAGTCACTGGCTGCGCTATAAATACTTTTATGGAAGTGTTTTTCTTTTCCTTTTTCCTTCCCTTTTTTCCAAAAAGGCTGTGTGGATGAGCAGTGCTTCCAGGACTCATTTAATTGCTCCTCAAATCAGAGAAAGTGAGAGCTGGAGGAATCCTTCAGAGTTTGGTCAAGATCCTTCGCCAGCGTTTTACAGGTGAGGAAATTGGAGCCCAGAGAAATGCAGGCACTTTCTGGAGGTCACAGAGTGAGTGCCTGGCAGGCTCTGAGCTGGACCCCTGGTCTCCCGAATCCCAGAACACAGCGCATGCCATCACACCTTGTCATTTTCCAGTGCCGGCAGGGGAAGTGGCCTGGACAGGGCACTGCTTCCGACAATTAGACCTCAGCCCCAGAGCCGCAGATGGCCAGAGAACCTGAAGAATTTCTCTTCCCAGAGCTCACTGGCATTTTGGATCATTACTTTAATGAGAAGGTATTTTTAGCTCTTCTCCCAGGAGCTTTCTTCCAACTCACTTTCAGAGCTGCCGGGTTCAAGCTTAGAGGCCAGAATAACTCTGGATACATTTTTCTTTTTCTTTTTTTTTTTAAGAAATTCAGTTCAGGAATCCTTTAGTGAACACCGTCAATGCATAAAGCATTGGATTAAGTGCTTTGTGGCTACAGATATGAATAAAATGGACTCGCTGTTGCTAAGTTGTTTACAGGCTACTGTGGAATGGAGAGCTGTGGGCCTCATCAAGGAAGGTGGTGTTACAGACATGTGGGAAGCTGGAAAACAAAGGTGTTAGCAAAAGACCTTACTAAGAATCAGATGGAGTTAGGTTCCAGGTATAGTTATGAAACAATGAAAAAGTTACTTCAACGTGCTATGCTTCAACGTCTTCTTCTGTAAATGGGGTAACTTGTACCTATGCTCTAGGGTTGTGGTGAAGATTAAATGAGGTGATGCACAAAAAGCGCTTGCCCAGGACACGTGGTACAAACGCAGTAACTGGTTATTATGACTGTTAGTATTTGTACACATCTGGAATGAAAAGTTAAGTGAAAAAATTCAAGCTGAGGACTTGCAAAGCAGAGGAGATAGGGAAAGTCTAAAGACATCTGAAAAAATATAGACTTCAGTTGCTAGTAGAGTATCACTAGTTGTGACAAATGTACCACACTAATGGAAGGAATTAGGCTGACTGGGTATTTGGGAGCCATCTGCTCTACCTTTGTGATTTTTCTGTAAATGTAAAATTCAAAGTTTATCTTTAAAAAGATGTAACATTTGGAAGAGAAAAAAAAACTGTTCCTGGACATACTTTTATATCATCTTCATTAATTTGCTGGTCTGGTGTATACGCATACACCAGAGGAAACATTCTGAAGCACTCTTTCAAGCGTTCCTTTTCAACAGAGGAACATTTTAACATGGAAAAAAACACATAAAAGATATTTTAAAACATACCTCATTGTAGCAAACTATTTGAGTATTCCCTTTATACTTTTTTTTTTCAGAAGATGCTTTTATTTAACTGCTCTTAATTACATCCAGTTGCGTTGGCCCTATCAAGTTGCTTTTAATAGCATGTCTAGTAAACAGAGCTGCAGAGAAAAATCTTGGTTGGGACAGGTCATCAGGATGGGGGTAAAAGTCACAGGTGTGAGCTGTTTGCGTGCCGGGGCCAGAACGGTCATGGGGAGAGAGGGGTCTGTGTTTAGAGGGAGGGGGTAACCGACCATCCCCTGGCCATATTTGGCGACGTCTGGAGACATTTTCTTTTGTCATCACTTGGGGGGTCAGGGGACGTGGTGGTTAGGGGAGTGCTACTGGAATCCAGGGGACAGAGGCTAGAGATACTGCTAAACATCCTGCAGTGCACAAGCCAGCTCAGCCCACCCCCCAAACAAAATGGGAACAGTGGCAAGATTGAAAAATTCTGCATCAGATGGAAGAGGGCAAGTCATGCATTTGTCTCCATTTCCTATGCCCCAAGGACATTAACACTTATTTGAATTTATAAGCACTTCTGCATTCTCCTGACTTCTTCTCCAGGATAACTACTAAGCCATTGCTAGGGAAGATGCTTGCAGAAGAGAGTCGTTGGGCTCACGTCCTCCTGGCCCATCTTTTACTAAAACGATTGCTATGGGCAGCCGGCTGCTAGCTGCCAGCAGTGCAGCCTGACAAGCCTTGCTTTCTCCACGGTAAGCATCCTCACTTTCTGCCCTGGGGCCTCTCTAACACCCACACCGTGGAATGATCACACAAACCTTCTGGGCACTCCTACACTTAGAGCATCCTGAAAGCTCTAAGGAATCACTGCCCCGTGGGTCAGCACTTGGACACTGGAGGATGAAATTTGTGAATAAATGACCTCTTCTTCCTTCTTGTAAATGGGCAATTCTCAATCTTATTTAACCCGGCTCTTCACAGGAACCCTATGGGAGAGGTGAGGGGGCCACTAAACTCAGTGCAGACCAGCTGGGCAGCGGTCCTATTAATTCACTTTCCCGCCATCCATGTTTCCCCTTCTTCAGTCCTCCAACCCTCATACCTGAGACCAGTTCCCAAAATAAACTACCCGACACAGCCCTGGCCTCAGACTTTTCTTTCTGAGGAACCAAGCTAACAACTTGCCCTTTAAGATTTTTGTCAAAGATTTTCCTCCTGAGTAGTAGGTATTGATTATTATGGGTTTCTCAAAGTCTTCCAGCCTTGATTTCAAGTAAATAATAAGTATTAACAATAACAAAAGTGTTTATCTTTCGGAGTCTTTCTTACAGAAAAGGAAACTGAGGTTCAGAAAGATTAAAACTTGGAGAAAGCCAGGATTTGCTCCTAACCTGCCTGAGCTCACAGTTCCCAGCACACACAATGACTGGTTTTCTAGGTCGGGGTACACTGACTAAAAGCAAACTATTTTATTCTGAAAGACAAGCCTTGTTATCATACCCTAACCCACCGAACCTGTTGTGAATATCACATAATGTCTAACAGAGCAAGGTATTTACTACCACGTTGGGATTTCAAGTGTGATACATTCACGTACAGGTAACTATTCATTATGAGTGGGTTAGCTACAATGGTTGTCGGGCACCAAAGACGGTCTAAGAGAGAAGAGGTCAACATAGGGGAAACTGTGTGTGCATGCCTAATGCCTGTGTGTGTGTGTGTGTTTTAGTGTCTGCGTGTGTGTGTGTCTGTGAAAGAGAGAGAGAGAGAGACAGAGAGAGAAAAAATGGAGGGAGGAAAGTAGAGAGAGAGAGCGAGACGAAGAGATTTTGAACCTCCAGCCCTAGAGCCAAAAACCAAATCGTAATTAGTTTTTGTAGCTCATTGCTTTATATTTTCAAAACTGTCACACTCCATTTATGTGAACACTTGAGAGCTTCCTCCAGCTGCTGCTTCCAAGCCAGGTTCCAATCACAGTGAGTGTGATTGTGCAGGAAAGGAAATGGCTTTGCCTTTACAAACTCATGAGATGTCAATCCCCCGTCTTTACCCCCTTCCATATTATGATGGTAGGTGTCTGCCAATAATGGTGCTGTTGGGCTTTTTGGTTTGTGTTTTCCTAAAATCACCATAATTTAAGGCTGCCAGGGTACTCGTCTCTTAATCCGAAAAACTGAGTTTAAATTCTCTCATTTGCTTAACGTAGCCATGAATAACAATAATAGCGGAAATAGTTACTGTTGTAATTACAACATCTACTACGTGGCGGGCATTCTGTGAAATGCATTTACAGGCATTACTTCATTTAGACTCTCTCCATAACATTCTGTGCTAAACACTATTATTATCACCACTCATTGGATGATTTGTGAGATGAAACTAAGGGTGGAGATGTTAACACATCCAAAGTCACACGGCCAACATGTGAGATACTCGCGACCCAAATCAGTTCCCATGCCCCCAACCATGTTTGATTCTGCTGCGCTACAGAAAACTCCGCTTCGGTTTTCTTACCCACCCCATGGAGCTGGTCTTCCTTTCTCCATGCACGTGTGGTTACAGCAGGGGGATTTCTTTTACGGGGGGTGAGAGGAAAAAAATGATACCATACACTTGACTAGAAACTTCCTTGGAATCCATAAGTAAGACTAAAATTTTGGAATGCCATTTTTGTAGCAAATAAAAATGCCAGTCTAGGAAATATGGGAGGCAAAGCAGATTATGCTCAGATTCCTAACTTTCCACTCCACTGGAGGGCAATTCACTGCCCAGCAGGACGTACAAGCCCCTGTATTCTGGGCCCTGCTTTGCTCTCTGCCTCGATGCCCCTCTGGGTATCCTGGCCTTTCTGATTTCTCTCACATACCTCAATTGCAGTCACAGCTTGAGAGCTTTACATTCAGACCTACTGGACTCTTCCCCGCAAAAGGGTAGGGAGACTTAGTAAAGTCAGATTGGTTGCAAATACCGGCATATGCTCTCTAGGCCCAAGAGACTGCCAAAAGATAGCTGGGTGGGGATGTGGATGGAGCTTGGATGTATGGACTGGGGTGTCCACAGGTGAGCGTGGGGATCTCCTTACATTGTGGGTAGGCAGCCAGAGCTGGAAGAGAAGGAGAAACCGGCCCAGGGGTGGGGTGGGCTCTCCCCACGCTGCCATGTGTCAGTGAAGAATGCCAAGGAGTTCAAGAATCCTGACCTCGAGGAGGGCCTTCCCGATTGTTAGGAAGGCTTGTTTCTCAAGAGGGGAGGCTAGAAAATATTGTACCAATGGTTTGCTAGCTTGATTTATAACTTCTAAGTATTTACCTAGGGAATATATGGACTGCCACTTGTACTGTTGTCCTAGAACCCCAAAAATATTAGAGGTGGGCCTTGTGCTGTTCACTTGCTGTGAAGTCCTCTGAATTTTCACGAAGGAAGCCCCTTTTTGTCCTTCCGATATCTGCATAAATGTTCTCTTCTGAGAAGAGCCACGTCTGAGCGCCCTGTCCTACTGGCTCTTCCCATAGAAGCCCGCCACTCTCTACTTCTTTCCTTTCTCTTACCTGCAGCACTTACATTATTCGCTTTCTGGTTTACTGGACCTCTAAGCCAGAAGATATGCGCCTTCAACGTAAAGACCTTGTTTCACGTCTTCATTGCTGCCTTCCTACTACCTAGAATGCAAAATAAATAGCTTTTTTTGATGCGAGAATAATGGACTAGTGAATAAAATGGATGAATTGATAAATAAAATATATAGATTTACATATACTTTTATCTTAAATGATAATAAACTGTTATATTGTGTCTAATGCTTTCCTAGTGTCTGTGCACAATCCTCTCCTGTTTCTTTGGTACTTACAAGGTAGCCAATTAATTATAAAGTTGACACCACTAAACAATTATATTGAGAATGGAGCAGGAAAGAGAAGCAGCTGATACAGGAATAATTCGTCTTATGTCAAAATCTTAAAAAATGATAATCCCACTGTTTTTATCCACCCCCCTCCTAGCTACTTCTGGGTCCAAAGCAAAGAAACTACGGCAAGCAAGTCACACACAATTTGTTCTTGTCCCTGTAAGAGGACGTTGCACATGTTATACAAATGCCCATTCTTTTCAAAGATTAAAGAAAATATCAGGGATACAGATTTCAATAATGACATAGTCAAGGTCCAGAATGTCTTATGCCGCTAATTCCAAGTTTATCTTCTGAGAAAACATATACATTGTTTAAGATCTGAAAATGGTTTATACATTTTGATCATAATTACTGAGTGTTATTTTGAAATACCAATAATTATAATGTTTAATATCATTATTCCTACAAATTATATTTAGATAAATGAAGATATTTTGAAGGGAGAGATTTGGAATTCGGAGCTTGTTCAATAATTGATTTGTTTTTGTCATTGTTGATACAAAAATCTTCCATTTCAAATCTTTATAAAAGGATACTCATGGAACAACCAACTTATTAATTTACTCTTCAGTCAAAATTTCATAATTGCTATATATTTAATATCATATTCTTATAAAACAGTGCTTTAAAGATTTATTAATTATCTTCTGCTAAAAATCAAATTAGTTGAGATTCAGCAACAACTGCTCCACACTCAGTAAATTAAACGATTGTCTTAAATACACCAGTCTATATGCACGCTCCGTCTTTCTCCTCCTACCCATTCCATTCCCCTTCCTTCTCCTTTTGAACTGCTGACCCGAGTTAGTAGCCAAACATAATAACACAGTGTTTGATCCTCTGGAAACCCATAAAATTACAAACCAGCAACCACCAGGATGTTGGCAGAATTTCTGTGGACAGAAACCAGCATGGTATTTTTTTTCTTTTTGAAATGAAGCAGTACGATGCGATTATTGATACATTTGTAAGGAAGGTAACACCTTCCACCATCTCCTGGCCCCCACCTAACTCCTCCAACCACTTAAGATGGAGAAAGAAATCATTCATTTAAAACACTACAGCCTTCTCTCTTTATCTTTTACCATTTTAAAGCTGCCTCCTTTGATTCGTTTTTGAATTCATTCTGCCTATCTTTATTAAGCACTAATGGAGTTTTATAACACTGTGCTAAGTACTACAAAGGACATACATATAAATAAAACACACCCTCAACATGACTTCAAGAATAATAAAATCTATATTTATTTTAATATCTATAGGGATTAGGGACTCTCTTTTCAAGACAACAGAAAGATTAACGATATAGCTGAGTCCAAATAAAAGAAAAGGTAATTCCCAAGTTACAGAAATCCACAGGCAACTCAAGCTAGAGAGATAAGCTTATAACTGG
The DNA here is from genome assembly GCF_004115265.2 of Rhinolophus ferrumequinum. Lineage (NCBI taxonomy): Eukaryota > Metazoa > Chordata > Mammalia > Chiroptera > Rhinolophidae > Rhinolophus > Rhinolophus ferrumequinum. The sequence continues at coordinate 46,364,920 of NC_046304.1, read as the reverse complement.
ATGCCCTGGGAACCCCAGAAACTAATAGAACAGAGCTAGACCACAGAGGCTAGGGACTGCTGTTATAATGCATGTGTAAGAACAGGAGCGATTGTACTGAGCTTTCATTACACTGAGATTTAGACTTGAGATCCTTTCATCAGGCTGGGACTGGTCCAGTTTAGATCGTTCTATAAAGTGCAGGCCAGATAAGTCTATTCACCAGCCTGTGTAAATGGCAGTGAGAAGGTGCATCTCTGCCTGTGCTCCTCTTAATGCGAAGAGAAAATAATGTCTCCCACTGGAAATCCAACGTCTCAGGACAACAGCCCATCTTGGTCTGCAGCAAACTGTATGTTCCCCACATGGTCCTAGCATTCCCAAGATGAGAAAACACTGTAAGAGCAGATCGCTAGTCCTGGAAACCCTGGAAACAAACTGCAGAGTAAACTAGAAGCACACAGTTTCACTGAGAAAAATAAATCAGCATCTGCTGAAGATGCCCTCAGAATCACGAATGGTGCAATGCACAAAGAAATAATTCACGAGGTAGGGTCAGCAAACAGGGGGGATAGGATCCAAGACTTGAAATCACAGAATAATGTAAAAAGGCTATAACATAGGCATGTGTCAAATAATTAAGGCTGTAAAATGAAGAATGGAAACAGGAGGAAAAAAAAGGCAGATTTAGGGAGGGAGGGGAAAGACCAAAATTAAAATATGTAATCAAAGAAATAAAAAAGATCTTTGGATAAAATTAAGTTGCCATTGAAATGAGAATTAGGAATCTGGGAGACAGATCTAAGGGAAATTAGCCAGAGTGTAGCACAAACAGAGAGGGTGATTGAGACTATAAGACATCAAGAAAAAAAACAAAACGATAGAATAAGAAAGTACCAAAATGTCTAATAGGAATTACAAAAGCAGAAAAGAGAATAGAGAATAAAAGGAATATTTCAAGAAGCAGTAGCTGAAAATTTTGCATAATGACTGAAAGATGAATCCTCACAATTTAAAAGCACAGTCTGACCTGTGATTTTAAAAAGAGATTCAGGTAGTTCTAAGCCCAGAGAGTGATACGGACCAATATTCCTGCAGATAACAACAAGTTGAGACAAATATAAAAGCCACTTTGAAAGCATTGCAGAGTGATGGAAAAGAGCAGAAAGTAGGAGGCTTTGGATCTTTGAAAGAAGGAAACCACACTGGATGAGACCCCATTTAGACAGCATCTTCCCCTGAGGGCATTCCCCCTTATGTGAGGTATACACAGTAGCTAGGATTCATCACATTGTATGCAAAAATTTATTCAAGTTAAAGTATAGATATGAATGTAAAGGCTAAATCTAAAACAGCTCTAGAAGACATAGGAGAGTATCTTCTCTAACTTTGAGTAGATAAGACAGGATGAAAAACACTAACCATGAAAAAATAAAAATAAATGATAAATTGGACTTCATCGAAATTAAAACATCTTCTGTTCAGACAACACCAGTAAGAAAGTACAAGTACATAAGTCATAGGCCAGGAGAAAACATTTATAACTCGTTTATTTGAAGAAAGCATTATATCTAGAAAAATAAAAAACTGTTTCTGTCTACACAGATTTTTCTATTATGTCTTGTTAGTTTCAGTGGTTTGTGTCTTTCAAGGAAGTTGTCCATTTCATCTAAGTTGTCAACTTTATTGGCATAAAGCTTTTCATGATATTCCATTACCCTTCATGATTTCCCTTTGCATCCAACAACTGGACAATATAGTGTTTTTAAGTACACATTAAATGTTTACCAAGATAAACCATATGCTGGACCACATGGACCAAACATCACATGCACGTTCATAAAACAAGTTTTAATAACTTTAAAAGTTGGAAATCACATGTTGCATGCTCTGTGACCACAATTAAACCAAAATGAAAGCAATAACAATAAAATATATAGATATCTAGAAAAATCAAAATATTTGGTAATTAATCAATATCCTTCAAAATAGCCTATGGATCAAATTTTTTTAAATAAGAAGAAAAATTACAAAATATTTTGAACTAAACAGTAAAGAAAACATAATATATCAAAGACTGAGAGATGCAGCTAAAGCAGTGCTTAGAGGGAAATGTATACTTTCATTACTTAAAATCAACACCTAAGCATTAAAGTGTTTAAAAGCATTGATCTAGCTTCCAGCTTAAGTAGCTAGAAAAACAAGAACAAATACAACATAAAGTAAGTAGAAGAAAGAAAATAATATATGTAAAAGTGGAAATCAATGAAATAGAAAAAAAGGAGAAAACCGATAAAGCCAAAAGTTGGTTCTTTGAAAAATGTAATAAACTTAATAAAACTCTAGCTAACCATATATTAAAAAGCTGAGATCCTAACCAAAAAATATTCCTATAAAGAAATATCCATGCTCAAGTCATTTTACTTATCAATTCTGAAGAGAGAATTATACCATGGCCATGTATGAGAAGTTGTAATATTGATAAATGTAAATTTTCCACCCAATTGATTCATAGATTTCCATACTACCCCAATATAAATTCTAGTAGATTTTTCTGAGTATTTGAAAAACTGATTTTCAAATTTATATGAACATGAGAAGAATCTAGAATAGCAAAAACAAATCAAAACAAAACTTTAAAAAAGTTCAAATATTTAAATTACCTAATTGTAAGTCTTATTATAAAGCTACAATAATTCAAACAGTGTGGCATTATCATAAGGACAGACAAATACATCAACAGAACAGAGTCCAAAAATAGATCCATATATACAGTCAACTGATTTTCTACAAAAGAGCCGAGGTAATTCACTGGAGGAAAAGATTCACTAGAAGAAAAGAATCTTTCCCACAGATTGTTGTGGGAACAATCAGCTATCTAAAGAGAGAGAGAGGGAAGGAGAGAAAGAGAGAGAGGGGGAGAGGCAGGAAGAGGGGGAGAAGCAGAGAGAGAGAGAGAGAGAGAGAGAGAGAGAGAGGACTCCAAGCCACATCATATGCAAAAAAAAAAATCCAAAAACCAAAAAAACAAACAAACAAAAAAAACCCCTCAAATTAGATTATGATCTAAATGTTAAAAATCTCTAGAAGAACAGTTGTTAAATCTCAGTGGCAAGCGCAGAGGTGTTTGATGCAATTTTCTGTACTATTCTAAATATTTGAAGTATTCCATTTCATAATTTAACTTCAAAAAATTTCTTGTTGTCTTCCTCAATTTCCGAACAAACTTTTGGCGTGTCTCTCTGACTTCTCTCTTAAATAATGTATTCCCCAGGCTTCTATCTTTAGCCTTTTGGTCTTGTTTCAAAAGTACTTTTTTCTGAAAGTTCACAGTTCCTATCAGGTCTCACTCTTTCCCCATATGGTGAAAACCACCCCATACAACTCAGTAATTATTAGCTCTGAACTCCAGATTCATTTAGCCAACTGCCAGATGAATATCTGCACCTAGATGTCACATAGACAAGTAAGAGTCACCATATTCTACCTGAGCTAAAAATCCTCCTCTTTCATTTCTGCTTCTTTCCTTTTCTGCTTAACAGGCTATATCACTGAGCTAATCTGGAAGCCCAAGAAATCTCTAGACATATTTTTTTCCTTTTCTTACCACATTCAGTCATTAAATAATGTTGATTCCATTGCTAATGTTTTATTAAATATTTTCACCTTTCCCATTTATGCTGAAATAGCATTAGTTTGTTATGACATCTTGAAAATGTGCCCTAAATGGTCTTTTGGGGCCATGCCTTCCATACACATACATATATACATATACATATACATATACATATATATATATATATATATATAGATATTGATATTTGATAGATAGTGAAGGGAGGATATATATATACTTTTAGTTGTTAAAATGTCTCTTTTTGGATATGTTCCTTAGACAAATTGAGCCACTTTCTTCTATATAGCCCCTTAGTATTTTTGTGAATATTTCTAACAGTAGTGATCATCACACTATATCTTTTTGCCCCTCTTTCACAGAATTTATTTTACACCTATTATACCAAAACAGCATTTTAAACATTGACATATAAACTCCCTAATAAGATAAAGACAAAATATTTATCTTATGAGAAACAAGATACACCATCCTTTAGTCTTCAAACATTGCAATTTAATTTTCATAATTTGATGATGCATTCATGAAACAATCTGCAGACAACCAGTTTTGACAGTCAAATTAAAGAACACTTTTAAGCAGACATGACTACCCCAAATTGTTTAGTACGTAAGAATTTGACAAACTTTACTCATATTAGTGGTAACGGTGGAGCTGGAGAGCATTGCGCCCTCCCCAAGCTGCAGGGCGGGAACCACCACTAGTATGGGGGGTGGGGGGTCCTGTGGCCCTTTCCAAGGCTGAGGCTCTTGCAGACTGCAAATGTCAGCCCTTGCATCTCCCTGTGCATGTGGACTGGTTTGGTGATCCAGTTGGTGTCAGGATTCCGCCTGGTGGTTTTATAGAATGGATCAGTGAGGATAACCTCAAAGAATGTGTACGTGGAATCTCCACCAACCCAGTAGGAAATCAGGACTCTCGGAGCCCCACAGTGGCATCCAGCTTGCTCCTCAGCAACAGACTGAAGGCTTGGAGCAAACTTTAGCTGGTTAACACCGTGATGGACAGGTTTGCCACATGTTGCACCCTGAGGAACTGGGCGTTTGCGGCCACCATGGTGCACATGAATCTGATATATAACATAACCTTGCTTGGCCTTGTGTTCCAGACTGCGTGCTGTATCGGCCGGGTGGGGTGGGGAAGGAGGGGGCCTGTGGAGTGCAGAGCTGGTGGTGCTGCCAGCAGCACACCCTGAGAAGAAACTGCATTACATCGGATGCTTCTTCCTCCATAGCTCCTGGATGTACCTGTAAGCACCCACCTTGGCTTACCAGATGGCTGTGGTCAGATGGAAAGGAAAGAGCCCTTCTCATAACACTATATATTAAGTACTGCTCCTCTGCCTCTATTTTCTGATAGAATGGGGGCTTACCACTGGCAAAACCTAGGTCTTACAGTGACAATCCCAAGTCTGGGGCACGATTAGTACTTAAAACATAGTGAGTAAATTAATACAAAAGAATGAATTAAGAAACAGAAATTCTTTTATTGTCCTTCTGGAGGGATGTCTACCTCATAGTCAACAATATTTCTTTGCCATTAACTTTGAAAATCAAATTCATTGAAATAATTTCATGGATGAAGATCCTTAGAACTTTAGTTACCATGGAAAGAAGAAGGGAATTAACATGTATTTTACCTTCTCCACATAAGCCATTGTGCTGGACAGTTTATATACATTATCTCATTAATCCTCACAGCAACCCTTTAAGATACCAACTTCAAAGTAGTTGACTGAAGTAGATTAGGTTTGGCCACGCCAAACAGAAAACGTAATGGTGGCTTAAACAATCACTATGGACTCGTCCTTCAATCTGGCTACACTACCATTCTCTACACCTTGGTCCAGGATGATTGTTCCAGGACCAGAAGGAAGTGAAAAAAGAAGAAGGAAACTCCACGGCCCCTCCTTCCAGGAAATGACACCACTGCCTTCAGTGATGTACCACTGGATGCAACTCCCTCACTGGAACACATTCGCTGCACTTAAGATTCTGGAAAGGTAGTGTTTTTCTAGATGTGCATGAGCCTAGATAAAAATCGGCGTATGTATGGGGGTTTTATTTCTCTAGAAGAAGGAAAGCAGGAAAATTTTGGTGGTTAAATTATAATATATGCCCTGATAAAGGTGGTATTCATACCATATTGGTACGACTGCAGAACACATGCGACAAAGCTCGTGGTCCTTGGGGTTTCTTCCCAGTCTCGTCTATTCAAAGTCATACCATTTTGCCAAGCCCTTTCCTTTTCTGTTGGATAGTATTTATTTTAATCTGTATGCTTCAGATACTTGTACACGTAGCAGATGAAAATATTTATGAGGTCAGAGATGAGGAAAACCCAAATGGCTTGATGTCCAAAGAACCTTGAGTTAATTTTATAAACATTTTTCATTGTCTTTAAAGTATGAGTTGCTTCTCATTTGTGTTGCTTTAAATCACTCTTCGCTAATTTTTTTTTTTTAAGTCACAAAATTAAAGGATCCAACACAGTTTTAAGTCCCTCGAGTGGTCTCCTTTAGGATGAGAGAAACTAGTAATTGGCTAAGAAATTCACGCTAAACTTAAGTAAATTGGATTTTTTTAGGAAACTTCCATCTTTTCGTGAATTCTTTACAGCAAAGTAAAATAGTAAGATGTTCATGACTCTCACTTGTGTTGCTTTAAATCAGTATTTAGAAAAATGAAGATCAAACAATCTAAATCTGGTCAAAATTCTCCCAAATCAGGAAATTCCATTAATGGGTGAAACACATAAACCCTGGAAAACCGTATTTTATCCTAGACTTGGAGGTCCTTGAAATTCTTGCAGGAAAGGTGTTAGAAAGACCGGTTTATTAGTGTCAACACAAGGAAATAGTGTTTCCAGATGTGCAATATCCACTAACATGGCTTCGAATGAGGACAAAATGGAACTGGAGGCCAACGATCTTGTTTTGGTGGTGATGTTACTTAGGAAGAACTGCCTGGGGGAAATGAGAGCGTGGAGAGCCAGCCAGCTTTAGGCTGTCTGTATCCCTCTGGGCATTGGCGTGTTTACTTCTTTGAAGGGTGACCTACATGGGAAGTATCTGATGGTATCTTGTACCATGTTAAATAAAACAAAAGACATGACTGAAGCCAGCCATTATTTTTAACTTTACCTCTGGTTAGGGTTAGGATTTGGACCAATTCGACAGGCTACCACAGGGAGTGGCCATTCTTAGCTGTGGGTGTACCCCTTTGGTAGCCAGAATAATATACTCCCAATGCTATCCATGTCCTAATCCCCAGAATTGGTAAATATATTCAATTATGTGGCAAAGGAGAAGTAAGATGGCAGATGTAATGAAGGTTGCTCATCAACTGATTACCCGGGGTTGTCCAAGTGTGCTCACTATTATCACAGTGTTTTTAAATGTGGAAGAGGAAGACAGAAGAGTCAGTATCAGAGTGGTACGACGTGAGAAAGCCTTGATCAGCCATTGTTGGCTTTGAAGATGGAAGGAAGCCATGAATCAAGGATTGTGGGTGTCTCTAGAAGCTGAAAAGGCAAGAAGACAGATGTCCCCCACAAACCCCAGGGGAAAAAAAGTGTTGCCGATACATTGATTTTAGCCCAGTGGGATCCATTTCAGACTTCTGACCTCAAGAATTATAAGATAAAAAACGTGTGAGTTGGTTTAAGCCACTGAGTTTGTGGCAATTTGTTACAGCAGCAATAGGAAATGAATAAGCCCACTGGTTTTCATCAATTCCTGGACACACTCTCATCTAGGATGGAAAGATTATTTCTTGTTACTATAGGTTCTTTCTCAAAGTTCTAGAGAACTCCTAACACTAGTACACTCAGTTTTTTGCCTAGTTAAATAATCGTTGACACATCTATCACATATTTATAGCTCCTTCCTAAAAGATAGAATGTTCTTCCTAGCACCCCAGCATCTGACAAGCAGCCTTTTTCATTTCTACGTTACTTCCAAATGAGCAAATTGTGTTCATTACCTAAGAGAAAATGCCAATTAGTTTCCAGAATCTCAACTTGTGGAGGACACAAGCTCTTTTGAGTTACAAATCAGAAAAACTACTAGAAAGGACTGAGGCCACCAAACTGATATTTCAGGGTTTCCTTGGATCCTTCCTTTTTATGCTTTCAAAATCAACTTTAATTACTAGGTGACATTCAGCTGAATTTGGAAGTGTGCAGTACCTGGTAAATAAACAAATCGAAGGTGAAGATTTTTGACTGCTGCACATCACAAATACCAAAGTAAAATTTCTGGGTGGAGGATGAATTCTACACATTGAAGCTGATAACCTCCCAATGTCTAGAAGAGTGTTAGGAACATGGCAGACACTGAATACATATTTGCTGAATTAAGTGAAGTATGACCCTTCCGCTGAGATCTGGTGACTCATTGGCCATTGAGTTGAAGTGATAATGCAATTGTAGGTACTTGAGACATGTGCCACAGAAAGTAGGTACAGGGACCAGGGACCAACGTAAGTGCACAGAAAAATTCCTCCTCCCCCATCCCCCCGGCAAAAGTACTTTCGCTCAGACTGATATATTTAATGAAGAAGCCAGCCCAGTATTCCTCTGCTGTATTCTTAGCATCAGCTTCTCTTCAGGGTTCATAGAAATGATTGTACGTATTAACTGAAGCTATTTTACTGGATTTCAATTCCAATTTGAAAAAGAGATCATGTGGAATAAGTCTGTAGTGTGTGTGTGTGTGTGTGTGTGTGTGTGTGTGTAATTTATTTAATTTAAATACAGTAAAATTCACTTTGTGGTGCACCGTTCTATGAGATTTGATGCACAGGAGTTTCAGCACTCCCCAAATTCTCTCACATTGCCCCTTTGTAGCCAACCCCGCCCCCACTCACAACCCTGGCCATCATTGATCTGTTCTTCTTCCTTACAATTTTGCCCTTTCTACAATGTCATATAAATTGAATCATACAATATCAATGTAGCCTTTTCAGTCTGGCTTCCTTCACTTAGCAAAATGTATTTGAGATTCATCCCTGTTGTTTTGTGAACCAGTTTAATTGCATAGATATACCACAGCTTGCTTACCAAATGGAAAAATCTGGCTTGCATCCAGATTTGGGTGATTACGAATAAAGCTGCTACAACCATCTATGTTTAGGTTTCTATATATACTTAAATTTTTATTTTTCCTGTATAATAAATATCAAGGAGTAAAATTGCTAGACCGCGTGGTAAGTGTATGTTTAACTTTATAAGAAACAGTATTGTTTTGCATACCCATCAGCATATATGAGCGTTCCTACTGCTTCACGTCCTCACCACCCCTGGGTATTACCCGTTTTTGTTTGTTTTTTTGTTTGTTTTAACCATTCTAATAGGCAAAGCGTGGTAAGGATATCTCTTTAAATAATTCCAAAGAAGAACAATGTAGCTGATTCTCGCAAGATCATCCATGCTGGATTCTGAGAGAAAGCTTACCTCCAAGACAGGTCTCAAGTGACTAGTTATCACCCCATAATAATGGCTGCAGTTTTACCCTAAACTATATTTCAGGACACTGGCCTTTAGAAGTACTTCCCCATTTCAAATAGCACTTAACCGGTGATCAAAGTCAAGGATTTGATTCTCGAATGGCCAAGTACCATCTCTTTGCCCTTTGGCAAGCCCGGAACACAGTCTTCTATTTGAAAATTCATCCTTTTCGGTGTCAGGAGCACGAGGAAGGTCTGTCCATAGTTCATGGCAAAACAAGTCTATGATATGGAAAAATAAACTCAATGGTACCTATCTGTCCACGCTGGCATCTTCTTCATATATGAAGAGCAGCAACATTCAGACTGAGAACGGTTGAAGGCTAAGGAAATGGAACATGTTTGAAGTGCCAAACGTGATCACAAGGCTTTTAGGGCACTAAAATTTCCATCCAGCACAATCCACTTAATGCTATCCAGTCGATGCCACATGAATTACCCCTCAGTTCTTTTTTCAATAAGGCCTATCTCAATTAAGTCGTTTACTCCCAGCTTTGAACTTTTAAGGCAAGAGGGAAAGATAAAAATCTGTGGGTTACTTTTGTAACAAGTTATGTTCTTTCTCAATGAATTTTCCATGACATCTGTTTAGGAAAATCTCTGAATATACCAAAATGAGAAAATGATGGGGTTTTATATTTATCAAAGGCTGCCTTACCCCCCTGCACAAATAAGCGAACTCCCCATTGCACGGAAAGACACTTTTGCATGCCCACAAGCACAATCAGTGAAAGGGAATCTAAGAACGGGAAACTGGTTCTGGTGAGAAGGACCTCCCTGAATCCTTACCAAAAGCGCGGGTCACCTGAACTTGGCGTTTCTGACATTTTTATCAATGCGTTTTCCTGGTTACTTTTGATATTTACTTGCCTTACTTCTGCTTTCAGGTTGGACTCGAAAATCAGTTTTAGGAAAGTTCTTGATGATGAGGTATTCTCAGAGGAGGACACTCATGATTCAGGGAGATGAGATTGTTATGCTTTTGAATATTTCATTGTTGGTCCCCAGCAGTCGCAGATTCCGGTGGAGCTCATCTCCACCAGTGAGAATGAGCTGGGGAGTCTTTAAGGGAAGAGTGCTCTGTCTGGTGCTCTGGGAACAAAGCAGTCGTTTTGAAAAGATGTGTGCTTTGCTCTCGTGACGTTTCCAAATGCTACTTCATTTCTTACTGTGATTATTCAGCGGGATAAAATTCATTTCCATCCTCCTGGTTGCCATAGCACAAGATGATTTGATCTTAATTTTAACCATACATTCTCGGGAAATGCAAGTTTGTAGTACTGACCACTGATAATATTTTGAGACAGTGATGTGTGGATTTCTCTCATCCCTGTTGAAGAAGAGAACGTATCTAAGTGTGACTTCAGGCTCTATTTTCATCCAACTCTTCTCGAGAATAAAGTGCTTTTTGTATTGCCTCAATCTCTTCTCCACAATACCAATGAGGGTATTCAAGGGTTGCTCTGTGTTTGTTTCTCAAATCCTTATATACCCTGTCACATTCTGTGGGTAAGGCCCAACACGTCTAAATCTGTATCTCAAGTTCTGACATTTTCACCTTTTTATTCTGTGTTGAATTTCTAACTGCCTATTGGACCTGAAGACCTATCTTGCTGGTACCACGAATATTTGTAAAAGTGAACTCTCTACCATCTACCATTAAATTAGTGCTTGCTTCTGATTTACCTCTTCCCGTTCTTGATGTTTCATCTTTCCAGGCACTCAGACAGCCAAACTCCTCTTATCTTTTGAACTCCTCCCTACACCTAACCCAGAAAATGGTTTTATGCTATGGGTTTTTTCTCCCCACAATGTACTCAATATCGTCACATGATATTTCACACATTCAGGCATTAAGAGCCTCAATTAAGTAAGAGCTTGCCAATTTATTCAAATCTCAGCTATCCCAATGGCTACCAGACGAATTTGCCTAAAATTCTACTTTAAAAGGTATTTCCTTATCCAAAAATCCAAATAGCTCCATTTGAATGTCCAGTCAAGTCCAATATCCTAAGAACTTTGTTCAAGGCTCGATGAAGACTGACCTGTACTTTTTCAAGACCTGTACTTGTATCTAGCTATTTCTTTATACACACCCTCCACGCCTGCTAGATGTGTTCTTTTGGACCTGCAGAATGGCTATCTTTGAATGCCACAACTTTGTCCATATTCTCTCCACCTAAAATCATGCTCAACTTATTTCCCAACTGAAATCTAATCTTTCCCTTTAGAACTTGTTCTCAACTTCAGTGTACATTAGAATAAACCAAAGTGATTGCTAAAACTTCAGGTTTCCTTGTCCAATCTCGAAATTCTGATTTAATAGGTCTAAGGTGGGACCCAGGAATCCATATTGCTAACAAATTCATCCAAGTGATTCTCATATAGATGGTTTGGGATCAAAAATCTCTGAGAAACATTACGAAGTCCTGAAAGAGAATACATAAAGACATCTCTGAGGTTACTTGTTGAAAAGATTTCCCTTCATTAGAATACATCAAGCATTGTGACTGTATCTGAACAGGAGTGGGTTTACTGTCAGACAGCAGCCTGAATTAGCACCCTGACTCCATCACTGTCTAGTGCTATGGCCTTGGACACATCACTTAATGTCTGTGACCTCCTTTTCCAAGATGTAGAAGGGGGCAAATAATAGGACCCACCTGATAACATTGTTTTGACCTATGAGAAGCACTTGGTCCAGGTTCTGACACATAATAAACAATTATATGAGCTATCATTGCATTTCCTACCATGGTTCTGAGACACAAGAAAAATTTTTTATGGCTTTGGAGTCCCAGCCTCCCTTTTTACCCACTGCCAAGCATAAGGTGTATTTGTGAAGATGGCGTTTCTGTTTAATAGAGCATGAGTTCCTCAAAAGTAGTGATCCCGTTTACAGACTGAACATTAAAAAAAGAAAAGAAAAAGCTAGATAACTACATTACTTTATTCTGCTTATGTTACCACACTTAACTCGCTGAATAGAGCAGACATTCAAAAAATGTTTTGAATGGGTCAATTCAGAAGTTTTATGAAAATGAGTTATTAGACTTCAATGTATTTTGAGCAAGTTAAACTCGAGAGCACCCATCAGAGAATCTTGAAACTGTACAGATCACAGTTACGATGCAGGCAACCTTGTTGCTTTTGGATGTTGATGTTTCAGAAGATGAAAATGAAGCGTAGAGAGGTAAAGGGCTCATTTTTTCCACAATCAGTTGGTGGCAGAGCTGGGACTGGAAGACAAGCCTCCAGACTCTGGACGCGGCCCTGCATCTCTTGTGTCTCTGCCACGGCTGCTGCCAGAGCCTTCCAGCCAAGGTTTCAAAAATAGGAATGAAGAATTAGTCAAAGTCCTCTGAAGATGTTTATAGACAGAATGTGACGTGCCCATTTACTATTCTGAGCAACTAACTGAGTTTTATAGAGGTAAGTAAACACATGAATTCCCTCTAAAATGCCTTCATGGAAAATTCCTTAGAGCCCGACGTACAGAATACAGCTTCAAACTAAGGATGGCTCGGAACAGGACCAGAGCCAGGTCCTCGTTCCTCTGAAACGTGGAATGCTTTGTCTATAGGGTAGCAGGTTTTCGGTCTTGACAGGCTGTGTCCTACTTTTATAGTAGTACAGGAAGTAGACGGAGAGAAAGGACTGTGTGGGGCCCGTGAGCTGGCGAACAAACAAGTAAAATGACTCTATGTCTAGAAATGGGTTTCTGACTCCAAAGTCCTCACTCCATCCAGGATATCTCGTGTCTGTAATGTCAAAACTAATAGGAGAAAAGAATGTAGACAAAGCCCAGAAGTCTGGCAGCTGTTGATTTCCTATTTGAAACTATGATAACTCGTATCTGTGTGATGAAAACAACTGTTTGAGACATTTCAGGGGTATCTCATTGATCAGACACCACTGAGCAAATACTGACACCAGAAATAGTCCTGTAATCCAGTCATAACAAAACTTCAACATTATTGATTGAATTCCACACAGTTTCCCAATTTTCATCCACAACGCAATATTGGATATCTAGCCAAATTTCCTTTTAATTATCTCTAAAAATCAAACACTTCACACTTCCTTGAGTGTTTAGTCCACAATCTCACATATTTTTACTTAGATTGTCCTTTAGAGCGCCTATTTTTTCATTTTAGCTTGATCCAATGTTCACATTTATTTTCTTTTTCTAATGTTATAATAGTTTTTTAGTATTAAAACCTTTGCTTCTGCCTTGTTGCTTCTTCCACCAAAGAAAGATGCGGATTATGACACCATTAAACAGAAATTAGCACTGAGGTTCTGCTGAAAACATAAACACATCTTGCTTCCCTTCCCCTGCCCCCCATATCTGTCTCTTGGATAAGGGTAAGGGGAAAAGCAGAAAATCAATGACCTTATCTCTTCTGAAACGGGCAGTATTTATCATCTCAAGTCTCAAGGAAGGTTTTCCAGGAGACGCGGACCCTCACGTTGACTCTCCTTACCAGGAGAACTAGAGGAAGCCCCTCAAGACACACAGACTCATCAACTGAGGAAAAAGCCATATTCACTGGCAACGAGTCATTGTTCTTCTCACTCATTCGACAACCACTTCTGATTATCCCTTATGCACAAACCTCTGAGCTCACGAAACGTAAATTCTTTGGGTGGTATATATGCCAGAGTCTCAGGAAGAAAAAAACGCCACACTCAATGTATGGTAAGTTGAGGAAGATTTAATAAAGGAATTATTGGTAAAATTGTGGGGAGGGCTCAGAGAAACACCACACACATACAGCACATGCACACACACATACACATGCACACACACGCATGTGCACACACATGCACACACGCACATCCGCACACATATGCACACACATGCACACACACTTACAGTAGCACCCCAGGGCTCGTAACATCCAAAGTGTTATCATCTTGCCCAAATGGATGACGTATGAGAGAAGTTACTGAATCCTGACAGGAGCATCCTGTAGAGGAACCGCCATGAGAAGAAGATGATATTTGTGTGTGGGTGGGGTTAGGGGACACAAGAAGCCTAAGCTGATCCCGTAAGAGAGGAGAGTCGGGGATCCATAAAGTGATTTCACTCTTCTTACCTCTTCGCTCCTGCTGTGGCCTCCCACTGACTGAACACTACTGGAATTCAGAGGACTTGGTGGCAAGTATATAGGTCCCAGGGCACAGAGCAAGATGGAGCATGATTACAGAAGGGCAATCACAAGATAACAGGACCAAGTGGCCACGCTCACTGTGACTTCCCAACCTCACTGAAATTTCATAATTAAAAATAAATTTCATCTTGTTTCAGAGGAGAATAGGAAGGTCAGACACCCAGTGGTGGCTGATAAATAGAAAACTGTGTATATCTGCATTTTGCAGGGATGTGGCATGTTCTATTTGTATAGCATGTGCTAGTTTCTGTAGTAGGATCTGTTAAAAAAAAAAAAAAAGGTAGGGGGGTGGGGGACAATGCTTAAAGTTTGCATTCTATGAGCTGAAGAAATGCCGTGATGTGTATATTTAACATCGAGAGACCTAAAAGTGAATAGTTTGGTGGACAGGCTCTAAAGCAGCCTCACGACCCTTGCTTTCAGGTGTTCAGATCTTTGTGAAAACTGCTCCCCTTGAGCGTGGGCAGGACCAGCGACTTGTTTTTAATCAGAGAAAATGCAAAGGGATGAATTCTGCCAACAACCTGAGTGGGGCTGGTAGCAGATCTAGTCAAGCCTTCAGATGAGAAGCCAACTATGGCCAACATCTTGATTATAGCTTTCCAGAGAACCCAGGTAAGCCGGGCCCAGACTCCCGGAGATATGCATGTGTGTTGTTTTGAGCCACAAAGTTTGTGGTAAATTCTTAACAAGAGAAAACAAACATAAAGCAGTATTTCATTTTTCCATATTGTGTTATTTAAAAGCTCCTTATAATACTCCCCCAAATCCCCTACAACTTGTGCTCTGTGGCCCAGTCTTTCCTTTACTCGATATCAGTGCAGGACTTAACCGTTTACAAACGATTCTCATAAGTATTAAATCAACTCTTCATTGAATAAGCTATGAGATTAGTCTCAGATAAAAGACGAGGAAACAGTCTGGGAGGTATGAATTGATTTATCCAAGATTAACCAACTAATAAATGGCAAATTTTAGATTTGGGCCTGGGACCTTGTCTACAAATCTGAGGTTGTTCCACTCTACCATTTTGCTTTTCTTCATTTAATCTTAGATAATTAAAACATAGTGCAAATGAGGCAGACTCTCTAACCTTACAAGGACCTGATATATTTACTCTGGCCCCCATGATGGCAAAAATGCCTTTCTTTTACCTCAAAACTGAATGTGTTACTGTCCCCAAGATTAAAACTGCGTGCTAGGAGGCAAAAATCCTATGGAAAATCCAAAGGCCTCCCCTGCTCATCATAACATCCTTACCTAAAATCAGGTTTTGAATTGCAGATAGCAGGACCAGCAGCAGCAGCAAAGGCATAAAACCAACACTCAGCCATTTTTTATAATGTCCACCCAGGCTCAATTTTTTTATTCCTTAAATAGCCGAAAATACAAGCGCTTTGGCAAACCACTTCACGATGAAGGCCTTATCAGTAACCAAAGCAGGTGGCAATATTAACTAATATAATTTTTTTTTTCTTAACTGTTCTCTGTTGAAAGAAACATTTGGAAGGGATGCGAAGGACTTACAATTTACTTCTTTGTGAATGGCCAGTGGTGGGGTTCTATCTGTGAGGTCTGTTGCTGGTTTGATCCAAAGGCCAGCAAATGGGGCACACGACAGTATCTTGCGAAGTGGAGCGAAGCGTTTTCTACAGAGGAGATCAAAGGCAGCAGCCAGAGCAACAGTTAGCCATCAAAGTGGGCACCTGTAATAATACAAATGATTAAAGTGGTCCCGCCCCGGTGTTTCATATTCGTCCATTTGAATAGTGGTCATTAACAATTTCCCCATATTTGCTCTCTACTTAAACCTATTAGAATCATTGAGGGTGTGGGAGCTTAAGAATAATTTTATAACAAATAAAGGATTGTTTAATGTTTGCCAAACATTTAATAAGCTTCTAGAAAATATCCTGTTTTAGTGCAGCTCAGAATTTGGCCCAAGATGAGAGGGCTTTGTTTGACTGTTGGTTGCTTATTTTTCAGAACCTACATTTTAAATGACACAGGTTTGGACGGCGATGTGATTCAACCTTGGAATGCTCTTGCTATGTGTCTGTGTCTTTTATCAGGACTCTTGATTAGAAGGAGAAGAGAAAGGAGTCTTTTTTTGTTCCATCTCTCCCTGTTATTATATTCATTATGAATCTTTCCCTTTCTTTCCGCCAATTAGGACCTGTCCCAATATGGCGGGACCTCCCCTGCACTAGCGCTACTCACATGTATGACTCTTTCCAGAAATCACTTGGCTTGAAATTCAATCCCCCCCTTTTTTTAATAATAAAAAACCCCCCACAGTTCCACTGAATTTCGAGGCATTTATATTTAGAGTTTGCATGACTTAAGGATTTATTAACAAGAGAAAAACGAGTGATTCCATTTTCATCCTTACCCAAACAAACAGGCTCACTGGGTGCCAAAATATTTGAAATACTTAACCATTGTTTGTTGTCCTACAGAGAAGCTTCTGATCATAGTGTCAGTTCAGGAGAAGAAAGCAGAGATTGACAGTATAGATTTGGATTCTAATGCTGGCTCCACCATTTACTGGCTGTATGGGTTTCCATATATTAAATAACCTCTTTAAGTTTATTTCCTAATCTGTGACAGAATCATAATAATCACGGCTTCCTGAGTCTATTGGAAGCAGTAAATACCCCATCCTGTGGGACATGGGGAGTCATTTAAAAGTTCTATTACTTCAGGACTGAAAACTTCATGTTTTCCTGTGATTGCCTTGTTCAGTTACTCCATCAATTCCCTTTGGTTTGCCCTCATTTTTTTGTTTGATTTGCTCCACACTAAACACGTGGGAGTTCTACTATCTACATACTATCAAGGAGACGTGAAGAGCTCAAAAAGTACCAGTTAATTCTGGTCCTAAATTTGCTTTGGAACTTAGGTTTCTCTTTATTGACCTCACTACCTTTAACTTCAAAATAATATTGAGGATTGTTATCAAGGTAGTAGAGCAATTTGACACACAACGTTGCTCATTCTTGAAGAGTGTTTCAACAGCGCGCCTGGTACATGAGGCATTCAGTGCATGTTTGTTCATGAAATGAATAAATAACTGAAATGATGACATTTAGTTAATAGTTCTGGTGACCAGTAGATTAAATCTTTCATTAAAAGTATCTCACAATTGATCATTTCTATTTACATTTTCTAGCCTTCTTTTTAAAAATTTTATCACCTAAAGATCAACAAATTGGCATTATGAGGACATTTTTTGCTGTCACTGTTGCAATTTAGGAAGAATTGACATGTCTCTTATGTTTCCTCTAAAGAATGAACTTGTTATACCTTTCCATTCATTTAGATCTTTATTGTCTTTCAGTAAAGTTTTGTATTTGTTCTTCCACATTATGTGATTTATTCTCGGGAACTTTATAGTTTTTCCTTAACTAGTAAAATAGTATTTGTTAAACATACTTTAAATTTTGGAATAATTTTAAATCTTTGGAAGAGTTACAAAGACAGTACACAGAGTTCCCATACACAACTCAGTTTCAGTTTCCCCTAATGTTATCATCTTACATGACTGTGGTATATTTGTCAAAACTAAGAAACCAACATTGGAACATTACTATTAACTAACTCCAGACTTTATTCAGATTTCAGAAGGGTTGTGTTTTTTTTTTTTCTATTAATGTTTTTGTTTTGTTCCAGGATCTCATCTAGGATCCCACATTGCATTTAGCTGTCATATCTCTTTAGTGTCCTCTGGTCTGTGACAGTTTCTCAGACTTTCCTTGTTTTTCACGACCTTCATAGTTCTGAAGAGTTTTGGTCAAGCATTTTGTAGAATGTTCTAGAGTGTGAGTTTTACTGATATTTTTCTCATAGTTAGACCTAAGCTATCAATTTTGAAAAGAATACCACAGAGATAAAAAGTGCCCTTATCACCACATAATGTCAGTGGAGCCATGGATTCCACATGACATCACCATGATGTTAACCTTGATCATCTAACCAAGGAAGTGTAAAGTTAATATATTTCCCTTACCAGACTCTATTTTTTGGAAATGAGTCGGTAAGATTCACCTCCTGGATAGGGGGGATCATCAACATCTGATATTTGGAATTATTTTGTAAGGAAAATTTATTTATACTAGTATGGATTAACGTATATTTATTTTATTCTTTGGGCTATAATCCAAATATGTTACTTATTTTGTTGCTCAAATTATTTCAGTTTTAGCCATCCACTATTTTATCACTTGCTTTTTTTCTTTTAAAGCTGGTCATAGGTGTAGTCATATCTCATCGTGATTAATTAGCTAATGATGTGATTAAATAGCTAATGATGATGAATACCTCCTCATATGTTCATTTGCCATCTAAATTTCCCCTTTGGTAAAATTTCTGTTCATTTCATTTGCACATTTTGTAATTGAATTGCTTATTATTTTTTTCTGTTTTTAATGTTGGGGTTTGAGAATTATTTATATATTCTAAATACAGATTCTAAGTTGAGTAGTGTGATTTGGAAATATTTTCTTCCACTCTTTAGATGAATATTTCCTCCTCTTAACATGGTCTTTTATAGAACAAAAGCTTTTAATTTTTATGAAGTCCAAAATAACAATTATTTTCTTTTATGGGTCATGCTTTTGGTGTCAGGTCTAAGAATTTTTCACTTTGTCCTAAATCCTGAAAATACTGTCCTATGTTTTGTTGTCAAAGTTTTATAGTTTTATATTTAAATCCATGATCCACTTTGAGGTCATTTTTGTAGAAAGTATTATATTTAAGTTGAGATTCATTTATTTGCCTTTGAAGGACCAACAGCTTTAGCACCATGTGTTGAAAAGACTGTCCTACTGTTGAATTGCTTTTGTAACTTTTTTTTATTAGTTCCAGGTGTACAAAACAATGTAAAAGTTACACATTTACACCCCTCACAAAGTGTTAACCCCTCTCCCCCAATCTATTACCTCTCTGACATCGTATATAGCTGCTACAATTCCATTGACTCTATTCCCTATGCTGTACTCCACATCCTGTGACTGTATATATAGCATATTTAATTATATAATAGTTGACATTCCATACTATCCTGCTTCAGCTTCAGGTGTACAGCGCAGTGGTCAGACATCTACACAGTCCATGAAGTGGTCTCCCTAATAAGACAAGTGCCCATCTGACCCTCTACAAAATCTTTACAACGTTATTGATTATATTCCCCAAACTGTTTTTAATATCCCCATGTCAATATTGTGACTACTAAGTTGTATTTTCTAATCCCTTTACTTCCTGCCCCATCCCTACCCCTCCCACCTAGCAACCCTCAGTTGTTTTTTTTCTGCTATATCTCTGAGTCTATTTCTGTTTTGTTTGTTCATTTATTCTGTTCTTTAGGTTCTAGATATAATAAATGAGATCATATGGTATTTGTCTTTCTCCATCTGACTTACTTCACTTAGCATAATATCCTCTAGGTCCGTCCACGTCATTGCAAATACTCAACATCAGTAATCATTAGAGAATTGCAAATAAAAACCACAATGAGATACCACCTCACTCCTGTCAGAATGGCCATATCATCAATAAATCAACAAACAAGTGCTAGCGAAGATGTGGAGAAAAGGGAACCCCCATGCACTGTTGGTGAGATTACAGATTGGTGCAGCCACTATGGAAAACTGTGTGGAGGTACCTCAAAAAATTGAAAATGGAACTACATTATGACCCATAAGTTCCACTCCTGGGTATCTATCCAAAGAAATCCAAAACACCAATTCAAAAAAATATATGCTTTTTAACTTTTTCAAAACTCAGTTGGGCATATCTCCTTTTGTGTTCCCTCTTCCGTTCCACTAATCTATGTGTCTATACCTCCATCAATAACACACTCTCTTATTATTGTAACCATATAATAAGTCTTAACTTTAGGTAGAATGATTCCTTTCATTTTATTCTTTTTCAAAATTATTTTAGCTTTTTCTGGACCTGGCTTTGCCATATCGATTCTAGAATTAGCTTCTCTTTTCTCTATATATAAAATATTACTGGATTTTTGATATAAATTGCAGTAACCCTATAGATCAAATTGGGGAGAACTGACATTTTTACTATTTTGAGTCTTTCTGTCCATGACATGATTGTCTCTCCGTTTATTTAGATGTTCTTTGATTATTTTTTTATATGTTTCATAATTTTCAGGATACGGGTTCTGTAAATATATTGTTAGATTTATACATAATTATTCCTTTGGGGGGGTGATTATAAATAAACTTGTATTTTTAATTTTAGTTTCCACATATTCATTGCAACTATTTACAAATACACTTGATTTTTGTATGTTGATTTCGTATCCTGTGATGTTCATAAACTCATTTATTAGTTCTAGGGGTTTTTTGTAGATCCTGTGGCATTTTCCATGTATAAAATCATGTCATTTAGAAATAGGGACAGTTATATTTTTTCCTCTCCAACCTGTATGGCTTTTTTTCGTTTTGGACCTTATTGCACTGGCTAGAATTGCTATCACTATACTGAGTACTAGTGATGAGTGCAAACATTCTCGTCTTGTTCCTGAGCTTAGGGGAAACTCATTCTGCTCTCCATCATTACATATGATGCTAGCTGCTTTGTTGTTGTTGTTGTTGTTTGCTTGTTTTATTAGGTTGGTGCAAAAGTAAATGCAGTTTTTGCAATTATTTTTAACCTTTGAAACCACAATTACTTTTGTACCAACCCAATATGTGCTCTTTATCAAATTGAGGGTCTTCCCCTCTATTTCTTGTTTTTGGAGAGAGTTTTTAAATATATATGTCATAAATGGGTTTCAAGTTTTATCATGTTTGATCTCTACCAATTGATATGATCATGTGATTTTTCTTTAGCCTGTTGGTTGATATAGTAGGTTACACTGATTGATTTTCAAATAGTTAACTCACATTGCATAAGTTGAATAAATCCTGTTTGGCTGTGGTATATAATTAATTTTATATATGGCTGGATTCAAGATGCTTATATTTTGTTTAGGAATTTTATGTGTAAGTTCAATGAGATACTGGCTATAGCTTTTTTCTTACGTATCGCCTTTGTCTATTTGTGAAATCAAAGTAATTTTGGCCTCATGAAAGGAGTTGAAAAGTGTTTCTTCAGGTTCTGTTTTCCAGCAGAGGTTGTGTAGAATTTTGCTAACTCTTCTTTAAATGTTTGAGAGAACTCTAAACACTGGAGTGACCTGGGTCTCAATCATTGAACTTTGACTCTTTCCTATCTACAGTCTATCCTTAGAAAATTTAATTTTAGTCTCTTTCAAAATGCCTTCCAATAAACCTTAAATTTATATCTCCAACTTGGACTGACTGCTCTACTGAGCTCCAAACTTATATATACAACTTTCCCCTTTGATATCTCCACTACAATCAAAATAGAACTTTTAATGCCTGCCCACTGGACGCCAATCGCCTATTCCTCCCCAGATAAGAAAATACCACCTCAGAAAATCACCCGACTCCCATTTGACCAAAATTGTCTCAGGACTTCTCTCATACCCTCAGAAACCATATTCAGTTTACTGTCTAATTCTGCTGGCCCTATCTTCAAAATACATCTTGAATTCTAACATTTTTCATAACCTCCACCACGACCATTCCTAGCACAAGCCACGATTCTTTCTTCCCTGAGAATCCCAACTGGTCTCTTGCTACTCTCCATTCTCCCCACGGATGATTTCACACAATAGCCAGAATGACATCTTCAAAATATAAATCAGACCATATCAACTCTTCTTTTTTTTTTTTTAATTATCTAATGGCATCCCACTGCACTTAAAATAAATGAAAACTTCCTAACCCACAGAGTAATTTATTAACATAAACTAGACACTGGCCTTATTTTCAACTAGTCCCTAGGTTAGGTCCCCATGTTAGTCTGTTAGAGTTCCATAACAGAATACCACAGACTGGGTGGCTTGAACAACAGACATTTATTTTCTCACAAGTCTGGAGACTAAAAGTTCAAGAACAAGGTGTTGGCAGGTTTGGTTTCTAGTGAGGTCTTATTTTCTGCCTTGCAGACAGCTGCCTTCTCACTATGTCCTCACGTGAACTTTTCTGTGTGCACGTGTGGAAAGAGAGAAATTTCTGGTATCTCTTTCTCTTCTTATAAGGACACCACTTCTATCAGATTAGGGCCCTGCCCTTCTGACCTCATTTAACTTTAATTAATCTCTTAAGGTCCTGTCTCCAAATAAAGTCACCTTGGACATTAGAGTTTCAACATATGAATTTGGAGTCAGGGACACAATTCAGTGTATAATAGTACCTGATATCACTCCCTAAAATCTAGAGAAATTACGTTTTCTTCTACACAAAAAGGACACCAACCTCATTCCTGTCATAAGGCCATCATTCCACTTCCCTTCAGCTGGAATGGTCTTCTCCTAAGTCCACATATTTGGATGATTCTTATCTTTTATGTCTAAGTTCAAATGTGACCTCTCCAGGGAGCCATGCCCTAACAACTCAATCTAAAATCTCCTCTACATCTTGGACATTACTTCCTAACCTATTGACCGTGTTTAGTTTTCTTTATAGAGTTTATCACTATCTCAATTATCTTTTTCTATTTATTGGTTTAATTTCTTACTGTCCCTCTCCTCTTATCCTACACTAGAATAGAAGCTCCATGAGTTTCTATGGTTCACTGATGTATTTTTGGTTCTTAGGACACTTTCTGGTACATAACAAATAACTGGAAAAAAAATTGTTGAATGTTGAATGAATGGATTGGGTTTAGTCAAGGCTGGGAGATTGCAGGGACCTTTTCCATGAGCAGGTTCCAGTGTGGTAGGTGGCTTTATAAAGGTTCAAAAGATGAGCCTTGGGTAAAAAGCTCTGTCCTATTTTCATATTTTCTAAAGAATTGGCCATAATCAGCTTATAATTGAATGGCTACAGAGAAGACATTTAAGGACTTTGGATTCCTATGCCCTAGGGTGTGAGGTAAAAAAAATTAGCAATAATAACCACCAAAATCCTCTCTAGTTTCTCAGATCAGAAATGAGGGCAAATAAGACAATTTAGTCTTCTGGTTCTTCTTTTCTAACTTATCACCCAGAAAGCGGCTAATGGATATTGATCTCCACGTATACAATGTAAACAGTGTTAGTGAAAGGAGAAAAGATGAATATATATACGTATATATATATATACATATATATATATATATACATATATATATATGTATATATATATATATATATATATGTATATATATATATATAAAATAAATGTATACCCGTGGGCACTTTGGTCAACGTTGCTCAAGCAGTAGTTCGCCGTGATCAGAAGTGTCTGGATGCTGATGCTAACCACTTTGAGCACCTCTTGTAACTGCAGAAGTCAAATGTGACTTTGTTATCAGTATATATTGAGTATTACAACTTTAATACAGTTTTTTACTTTCTTAAAATGAGTATACATTTTTTTTTGGCAGCCTGTGTGTGTGTGTGTGTGTGTACGTGTGTGTGTATGCAACATATATCTTCAAAAAGGAATTCTATTCCTTACCAACAAACAATTAATTTTCCTGTTAATTATATGGTTAATAACCCATGCATCTGAACATACATAGCCTTGTTAGTACTCTCCTCACATTTGGCTTCCATTTCGTGCCAATGCAGTATTAAAGGACGAAATGTGTTCTCTTTCGTGCCAATGCAGTATTAATGGATGAAAGTTGAGAAGATGTGGGTTCAATTTTTGGACAAAGTAGAGATTCCTAGGGAATTTACATTTGCATCTTTCAGAGTTATTAAATATTTAAGGACTCATAAAGAGCAAAGAATTACATTTAGGATGAAGTCAAGAAATAGTCTTAGGTCTATGACTTAATTTTTCTCGTTCTCTGTAACAGATCTGAACTTTTAAGAGATCATTAACTTAAGAGCTTTGATACAAATTTCAATGCTTTCTTGAAAACTATGTGATCAGAAACACTGAGGAAAGGTGCAGTGACTTTATTGGTTATTTTTAGGTTATCAAACTCCTGAATCATGCAGTCTAAAAGGAATTTCAATTTGTTGAGACTTCAGCAAAGAGATAAAATTTAGAAACATCTGTTTCAGCCAGTAAATTCTCCCAAATTCTGAAAACCCAAATAATTAATCTGTGGGCCAAATTCTGTGTTCACGTATCTTTGATTTCAAATTTAAATTAAATGTAACACTTGCGAGATCACAAAGAAAGGAACTTGGCCCAGAGAAAGCTCCTGTGTTAAGTCAACATTCTTTCTTCGATATAAAGTTGGTCCATGTTCCTGAGTAAAGCACCCAGGACAACACAGGTCATTGTAAGATTTCCTAAAATCAAGAGATCTTTTGCATGATACATTCTCCCAAAGTGAATAATTGTTGGCCTCCAGAGCCAGATTTTTCAAGGATGACTTTTTCTAACACATCATAAAAATGCAAAGCCATCTTCTTTCTTACCTTCAGTACCTTTCTTGTCAGATTCATGGCTTTGTTTTCAATATATTGCTGTCTTGACTACTTCTCTGAGTGAACTTTCTCAACAAGATCAATATACCTGTAGCGTGGAAAAAGGAGGAAAAAAAAGTGTTGGGAGAGGAAGATGGAAAACCTGTCCCAATGAGGTACTTGTTGGCTAGCTCTTGGAGACAGCTGCACATAAGATTGTACTACCAGCAAATATATTTAAAAGTAGTGATATGATTACACTTGAAACTAGCCCAGCAACATAGTCTTCCCCAACTAAGATCTGAGATCCCCTGGGTGACGCGTAGAAGGCAAAAATGGTCTCTATCAGTAATAAACCGGCAGCTCCCACATTAAAAACCACTTTTCAAAATATATGTGTCTTGCAAGAGTTATGACAGAGAAGAAAATTATTTTTAAGATAATCCTTACTTTCTTTTAGGGGACCAATCAAAGAGCTTAGAGAACTGTATATGAAAGACAAAAAGATATAGATCTACATATATACTAAATATATATATATATATTAAATACATATCTATATATAACATATAGCTATATAAGACTAAAATAATATAGTATATACTATATATACGTAGTATATACTACCTATATATATCTAATAGTATATATCTAGATAGGCTTATTAGATACATATAAAATCCTAGATATATATAATAGCCTATATAACATCTTAAGCCTTGGAAGTATTAAAGTTGTTTTTGCTTGTTTGTTTTTGCAAGATTTACAGCAATGGTTCTCAACCAAGGGCAATTTGTCCCCCAGGGGTCCTTTGGCAATATCTGGAGACATTTTGGGTTGTTATAATTGGGGGGCGGGTGCTAACTGGCATCTAATGGGTAAAGGCCAAGGATGTTACTAAGCATTCCACAATGCCCAGGATACCCCCCTCACCCCAGTAAAGAATTACCTGACCCAAACTGTCAAGAGAGCCACGTTTGAGAAAACCTGACCGAGAATTATAAATTGGGAAGGCATACAATGAACTTTTAAGAAGTCTCAGGTCTATGACTGAGTTTATTTGGGGAAACATATCAGATACCAGCAGCTGAAAGTGGACATTCTTGGCACCCCACTTCTCTAGCAGATCAGTCAATGCATTCCAGTGTTCCCATTGCCACATCATAAAAGATATGCTTGTTTATTTCGTTTCCTGGATGAGCGAGAATGAGAAAGTTGCAAGCTGTCTCAATCATGTCCAGAGGATCTCAGTATCTAGGGCATTATACCCTGAGTCTGAGAAAAATCGGCAAACGTTTCAGGAAATTTCCCTTTTTTGGCAAAACTGAAAGGCTACAAACAAATTCACTTTCAAATTGATATTTAAGGGCGTTTTATGAATCTTTTGGATGTCTCTTCAAGTCTTGCTGGAGTTGCTGTGTTGAAAAGCTGTAAACTTTGGTGCAATAAAATTGAAATTATTTTTGATTCTTTCCTCTCAGCATTATTACACATATATATATGGGGGGGGGGTGGGAGCAAGCAGCACAGAAATCAGTACTTACCGTTCCAAACAGCTTTCATACTTTCATAAGTCTATATTCTAAGGGTTTCTGCATGGAAAGCAAATATATCAGTGTAGAAAAATGAGGAAAGAAAAACTAAAAACTACCAGATGTTCTTGAAAGCTTGGAACAGATAATTTGTATCCTTTGTAACTTCACTGCTCCCAGGTATTATTATCCATGTGGAAGATGCAGCCAGAAGAGCTAGTCTCCAACTCTGAAGGTCAAGGTTAACCTCACCACATCCAGGACATCTGAACATTGAGGCTCCATAAAAAATAGTTCCAGGAACTCATCCAATTTGATCTGCTATTCCAAAATTGAAATTTGGGTAATTTAAAAAATTAAAAAATAGAACATGCCAATTCCTATAAATTAGCATGGAAAAAAAAAAAAAAGGAAAACCGGAGCTACCTGACACTAAATATCTGGGGATGCTGAACGCGTCCCTTGTGGGCCAAACCTCCCGTGTATGATGCTTTGTAAATGGACTGTCCTTTGGCTGGCCTGATTCTTTCTGAATATTGGTTCTCCTGATTCCACCTAGACATTTTGTGTTTTACATGTAAATGGTACAAATGAATTTTACTTGATAATAATGATTGCACTCCACTTTTTATTTGTTTGGCTCTATACCAATAGAAATTGTATGAATGATCTATTATCAGTCACTATAACTGGAGTAAGAATTCAACCGTAAATTCAAGA
The DNA here is from genome assembly GCF_004115265.2 of Rhinolophus ferrumequinum. Lineage (NCBI taxonomy): Eukaryota > Metazoa > Chordata > Mammalia > Chiroptera > Rhinolophidae > Rhinolophus > Rhinolophus ferrumequinum. Next base: position 46,337,933 of record NC_046304.1, on the reverse strand, counting down.
TAAGAAATTTTATTGCTGTAAGAGATTGGAAATTGGAGAAATTTAGGGATCCAAAATTACGGGAATTGGTATCATGTCTTCTCTGTTTTCTTTAAAAAAAAACCAACCAAACAAAACTGCTAGAAGAACATGACATCATGTAAACAAACATAGCAAATAAAAATTTCCTATTTCTTTGGCATTGTCATGTTTTTCTTTACCTTTGTTTTACCTTTGTATTAAAAAGGATACCTTTTTCGTAAGATAATACGATTCTTGCAATATGTGAAAAGCATTTTACAATGATTGGTTCCTTTTCACTCATATTTCAAAACAAGGCACCAAACCAGCTCCTTTTAAGGTTCAGGTAAAAATCAGGTTTACCATTAAAGAGTAACAAAAATTTTTCATTACTGAAACATCAAGGAATATGAAAGTGACCCTTCAAGTTAGAATTTTTCAGAAACAAACAAATCATATTCACAGTTATTCATTTATTTCTATGGGACCTTTCCTGTACAATTTGTGTCTTGGTTACTGCATTTAAACCAACTGAAAAATAACTAGAACAAATTTCGCAAGAACCGTTCATATCAGAGGTGAACAATCTAATAATGACTTTCTGGCATGAACTCCGTTCAAAGGTATGTATATTTGATTTTTCACCCCATATGTGACCTGTCACATCGCCCTCAAAAATGTGTCTTTGCTCTCAAGGTACAGCCATCAGGAGTACCAGGTTAAATGCAAATGGTTCATTCAAAATCCATTTTCACCCCTGGAAACCCAATCAAAATCACATATCATGAGCTATTTGGAGACCTGTCATCATCTCTCTATAAGCAAAACAACACGTCAATCTTATATGAAACACATGGGACTAAGAAAGCCCTTTTCTGTAGGAACATGCGAACTAAAGGAGAACAGACCAGGACTAACACGTAGCAACTTGAAAGAGAAATAAAACATGCTGAGATATGCTTGACTGTGCCAAAGACATTGGATGGAAGAATTCACCCAGTTATTGGGTTGTAACAAGATAATTAATGATGCTTGTAACAAGCCATACTAAAAAAAACAATCAATGCAATATTAATATATATTAATTATTATATATAATTATTATATATATAATTATTATAATTATATATAATTATATTAATTATATATATAAATATATATAATTATATATATAATTATTATATATAATTATTATATATATTAATAATATTAATATATATTAAGGTGGAAACAGAGGAATGAACAAAATGCTAAGATGTCTTTGCTCGTCCTACGCTAAAAATGCATCAGGAGGGCAGGTGTCCTTTTCATTTTCAGTCAATTATAATGAATTTTTGATTTTCCATAACAAACTTTCATTGACCATCTACTATGGTCTAGGCACTTTTGAATGCCTCACTAAATTGTCAAGCAAGCAGGCATCTGCTTCGTCACACAAAGGAAGAAGCTAAGGATCTGACAGGAAAAGGTAACAGGCTAAGTATGGGGTGAGAACTGCATGACTATTGTTCTTTCCACTATTTCACAGCTACTTTCTAACTGGCTAAAATTTACCTTCCTAAATCCTTTGTATTCTTCTTGGGGGATAACACGGTCTGTATGTTTACTGAACTTGTGTATGAACGGAGAGAGCTGTGACCCTTTAAGATGAATACCTCCTGGTGAAGTACATTGACAGATGAAATATAAACCTGACCCAGACAGACACCAATGCCAAGGGGAAGAGAATTCACCTTGGTGAGCCCCACCAGATACTTTGCTGCCCAACATCCCTTTACTTTCTGTCCCTGTTTCAGAAATGAGAGAACAGATGTTCGGAGAGATTCAGAAATCTGTTGAAGATGAAGCTGTTAATAATTTGTCCCCAGATTTGCATTTTTCCAAAGTCTTCTCCCTTCTTTCTACACCACAACCTCTGCCTTGTAAAACTACACAAGGAACACACTAAGGGCCAGATGCCCTGGTCTGGTAGAGGCTCTAACTTGCATTCACAGGTCATCCAAATAGCTGGCTGTCTCCTTGGATCTTAGAAGCCTGCTCTGTCTTTGTCCAATCCACAGTGTTTATGCCCGCACCATGAAAATTTTATGAAGTGTCTTCCCATTTGTGGAAATTGTGAGGATTTCAACACCTTGACTTCCTCTAATTGGGATTGTGGTATGTGGTTACAAAATATTAAGAAGAAAAGGAATTTCTTTGGGTTTACTCATTATTTTCCTGTAGAATTCATTTTTCCCCAGAAATCTAGTAATAGAACCTGGTCTTTCTTTGAGAGTTCCGCATTACATTTTGGTACTTGTTCCTTACCAAGCAACATCTATCTCATAGGGGCAATAAGAATGGGACTAAATGTCCTCTGTGAAAAGCTTCTGGAGACAATATCGCTGCTTCCTTAGGTTAATATTTTTAAAAACAATAAATTATGCCATTTGAAGCAAGACTGTAATGAAATTGTTCATTTTGTTGTCTTTTTAATGGTCAAGAGAAATAAAGACAATCATTGAAAACAGAATCCAGCCCATCAATGCATATAGCTGTGGCTTAAAATTCTAATAAAAACAATTTTTATCATGTCGGATAAGCTAACATTAATCTTGTAAATGTTCTTGATCTAAGCCTAAATAAAAATAAAAGGCTCCTAGAAAAAAAAAAAATCCGCCCAGCACTAATAGCTCTTCTAAAACACTTTTAATTTTTTCCATCTGGTCACTTCCAAGAAAAACTATTCAGGATTTCCAAGTAAAGAAGAATCAAGCTAGGTAAGTTCTACTCACAGAATTTCAGAAAGTCTACCAGAGGGAATAAAACATGCTCTTAAATTTCAAACACACAAGTTTTTCTCTACCAACTCTGGCACATTTCATGACCTTATAACTGGGTTCATGCAAGGAGATGGCCCCCCAGGACGAATAATCACAATGGCTATGCAGTGTCTCTAGTTTTTTATGACAGTCTTGACCAAAGTCAGGCTAAGTGTCAATAAGAAAGATTAATATTTTTGTATAGCTATTTTTTGATGATATCTAAACTGTTACTTTGACAAGCACAAATGCCCAAGCAGTAAATTATTTCCCTTCTCCTTCTCATTTATATCCTTCAGGGAATTAAAGGCATTTACTTTACACAGAGAAAGAATGCTCTGATTCCCTACCATAAACTCCAATGTTGGCAATAAGCAAGCAACACGAAATGCTTATCCCAATACATAATGAAATGCCCCGTCTCCAAAACTCTCTTTCACCTTCTTCCACCCATACACGCCAGTGATGTTACTGCTCTAACAACTAACAGGGTATCAGGTGGAATGGAAGCCAGGGGACTCTGTGCTTCATAACCAGCGAAGCAGCACAGCTTCCAGTGCAGTCCAGTTGCCAGTTTAGCTACACCTGCTTAGGGGGAAGGCTACTCCTCACATTTCATAGAGAGGGAGACAATGGTAGGGTTCAGGGGAGTCATCCAGATGTCACTAAACCCACCTTTTTCTCCGACTCTTGTCTAATGACCTGTTTTCAATGTACTTCCATCAGGTCAAATTTGTACGTTGTCTTTGGCCTCCCAGGGAATTGACTCCATCTAAAACATAGCTGAAGGAGTATAATCCCTTTACTCTCGTACAGTCTTAGAATAAAATACTAGCCTTCTCTTTACTGATATCAGGTTGGTGCAAAAGTAATTGCGGTTTAAGAGGTTAAAAAAATTGCAAAAAACGCAACTACTTTTGCACCAACTTTATACAAATTGAGTGCTCCACTTCTACTTCTCCAAGTCTCGGCTTTGTCCAGTTGTTCACACAGGCTCACTGCTTTCCCACATCTCAGTTGGGGCCGCAAGTAGAAATCTGGTCCTCACTAGCAGAAATTCACAGTGCAGGAAGAAATAGAAAGGTGGTCAAATGCCCTAAAGGGCTGGTTGCCATTTCTCTTCATAGACTGACAAGGTTGTCACAGGAACATTCTTGACCCCAAACAATCATTTTGTTGTTTTGGTTTGTTTTTGAAGCATGAGGGGGCCAAATGAATGCAACTTGTGGAAGCTTCTGAAATGGTACCATGCTCTTATAAATTAATGTTTAAAAGGGTCCAAAAACTCATAGACAAAGACAACAGTTTAGTGGTTACCAGAGGGTAAGGGGGGAGGAGGGTGGTAGATGAGGGTAGAGGGGATCAAATCTATGGTGAAGGAAGGAGAACTGACTCTGGGTGGTGAACACACAATGTGATATATAGATGATGTATTACAGAATCGTACATTTGAAACCTGTGTAATTTTACTAACTAATGTCACCCCAATAAATTTAATTGTTTTTTTAAAAAAGGGTCCTAGGAACTAATACTTGCATACATGGCATCCAAATCTGAAGACTCAACCTAGGATCACAGGATCAGGATCTGGAATGAACAAAATCTGTGTAAAATTCAGAGGCTATAGCTCCATTTTTGTCACCATCTCTTCCTCCTTATTTCTGTTCTCAGCATTAAAGTTGTCCATGGTAGACTCTTCCAAGAGTCATCTAAATTTTGTCAGGAACAGAGGTCACAGTGATAACAGTCAAAATTGAATACTCAATATGGACTGGCTTCAATGTGACTATTTTAGTTTAAAATTTTTAGAGCAGTTTTAGACTCTCTGCGAAACTGAGAAGAAAGTACAGAGAGTTCCCCTATACTTCCTGCAGTATGACATTTTCCCTGTCATACAGAAGAATTTCACTAGCCTAACCATTTTGATTACATTTTCATTGATTTATTTAGTTAGTTAAGTCTCTTTCTCCTATGTGTTAAACCCTGGGAATCTTCAAAACAGTAATTAAAATTTTTAATAGCCTTTCCTCTAGCTTATCTCTCTCTTCTTATATCATAATAAAAGCAGCAAGAGAAAACCAGGTATCACTTTCAACACTCTGATGGGAAATATTCTTAGCTACATCATCCACTTCATTACACACACTTTCTGCTCTTTATGTTACCACAGGTGACAGTAAGAGCAGACAGTAAGAGCAGCATTATTAGATATTCTACACAACAAGAACCCTTCTTCATCCAGGTTCAAATAATGTTTAACACACTTACCTGCAAGCACATCTGTCTGTCTGTCTGTCTACCTATCTATGTGCAAGTTCTTTAAAACTTACATCAATCCTACAGGCAAGTAATAATATTATCTGTATTTCACAAGTGAGGAAATTGACTCACAAAAGGTAATTTGCAAAAGGTACTACAACTAGTGAGTGGTGAAACTTGTATTCAAAATGAATGGGCCAGCCACAGTCCAAACCAAAGTCTCTAACTGTCTTGCTATGTTGACTTTCATTATGACATGTATATACTTTACAGCAACTACAATGTATGTTTTGCAACTTCTGTTTATATGTTTATCTCTCTATTAGTATGTAAGCTCCCAGAAAAGGACTATATTTTCATTTCTATATATCCAGTAACTAGCACATAGTTTAGCACATAGATAAAAACGATTTGGAGAAAAAGCTAAATAAATAGTTAACCAAAATAATCACATTGAAGTCAATTTTTGTTTTTTGTTTATTATTATTATTTTATTATTATTATTTTTTGGTCTCAGAGATCTGGATTTTCAAGGTTTGTTTTTGAAGCATGAGGGGGCCAAATGTTATCTGTGGAAGCCCTCCTCCAAACTGGTTTCCCCAATGATCCTACCCCCGGTATTGTATAGTCTTCTCTCACAGTGTATTATATCAATGTTCTGTGTGACCCATAGAGTATGACAGAATTGACGTCACGTCACTTCGAAATTAAGTTATAAAAGACTGAAAATTCCATCTTACACATTCTCTCAGACCACTCATTCAGAGAGAAGCAAGCTGCCAGTTTTTGAGGGGCATTCAGGCAGACCCAACGAGAAGGTATTCTGGTGAAAACCTGAAGCCTCTGGGCAAAACTCAGTACAGACTGAGGCCTTCCAACAACCACATGAAACATCATGAAAGCAGATCTTCCAGTCACAGTCAAGGCTTCAGATGATTGTAGCCCAGGGACAGCTTCACCACCTCATACGGACCCTGAGCAAGAAGAGTCAGCCACCCAACCCACTCGGGAATTCCTGACCCTGAGACACTGAGGTAATACATGTTTGTTGTTTTAGGCTGCTAAGTTTTGTAGTAATTCATTACACAGCAATACATACCTAACATATCCATTTACACCAAGAGTGGAATGTTGCTGAAATACAAACCCAAAATGTAGGAGTGGGCTTTGAGAAAGTGTTAGCAACAGCCTGGAGTGCGTTGAAGGTATTGTCTGTAGAAGCTCTGTGCTCTTTCATAAAACTTCAGATGAACGTTCCCAGGTAAATGACGTAAATATTATTGGAAGCTAGAGGAAGATGGATCTTTGTTATGCTGTGGCAGAAAATTTAGTAACACTGTTGCCTGAAATTATTGTGGAAGTGGAAAATGCATCCAATGAGCTGATCAATAAAAATGTATAATTGTATACACACATATCCCTTTAAATAAATGACACATACATTATTGCTATTGTTACATAGTGGAAGGAATCTTTATGTCTAACAGGAAGACGAAAAGGACAGCTCTGTAGTATGTTTCTTTATTCTTCAAAATATTTACTAGCTCTCATTGAGGTGATTCTCTCTGCAGAAGATTTTTACATCTTCATCCTGTGGAACTCTGACACGTCTATGTGATTCCTTCAGTCAATGAAATGTAATGGTGATGGCATGTGACACTCCCAAGAAGAAGTTTTAAGAATTAATTCATGCTTCACCATTTTTTATTTTCCCTGTGGTGAAATGTCTCAGAGAAGAGCTACTCTATCAGTTTGGGTGCTCAAATGAAGAGATCCAGAGCCAACCAGACGTGGAGATATATCATGCAGGAAATAAACCTTTGTGGTGCTAAGCCGCTGTCATTGGTTACTGCTCTATACATTAGCCTTGCCTGACTGATACAGCTTCAGACAAGGGCTACAGGTGAAGAGTGATGAGAACTTTGACCCTTGGACCAGTGGAAGAGGGCACAGAGGTAGATGGTATGGCAGATGTGGAGCGTGGTGGTGTGAGATATCATGGGAGGGCTGTGGATGTCTAAAATGCAATGTGGAAATTGGGTAGGGGATGGGAGTGGGGGGAAAAGGATCAAAGTAGGTTGACAGGCATTTATTCCATGCCCACATGCCATTATGGGGAGTCACTGAATTATGGGCAGAAAAATAACATGCCCAAGTTTTTCCGTTAAAAAATAATGACAGTATTATAGAAGATGAAGTTAAATTGCATGGACAAAGGGAAGGAGGCCATTGTAATAATTTTAAAAAGATATGTTGCACACATAACCAAGGAAATGGGGAGGAATAAAAGAGATAACAGACATTAAGGGAAAAAAGAGCAAGAGAATTTAGTGATTAAGTTGGGGTATTTGTAACATTGCAGGAACACGAAGTACAATAGGTAGCACATGTATTAGACTAGTTTGTTATTTAGGGACAGTTACTCCAGTTTCTACGGGAGGAGTACATTTCTCCACCATACTAGCATGTAACGTCCAATAATGGGGATGGAAGTGACAGTGTACAAGTTCCAACCCATGAGAGGCCTTGAGAGGCGTCATTTGTTATTTCTCACCCTCTGTGGGACCTTCTATCTCCATTAATGGCAACATTCCCCATCCAGACAAGTGTTCCCAGAAGATGAGAACACATGATACAAACCTAAACTGTATCTGTGGCTGAATCCCAAGAACACCCAGCCGAGACCAGCGAAATGCCCCATCCCACCCAGGTGCCCTTCAGACACAGAAGTGGGAAATGAATGTTTACAGGTGACTGCCACTGAGTTCCTATGGTTGTTTTCTAGCCAAAGTTGATTGATAAACTGCTGAAAAACTGAAAATCTGAACTATCAGTGACCTAACTCTATGTTTATTTCATTTCAAAACTAGTTGACTACAAGATTCCAGCCAAAATTCATCATCTTTTCTTTAAAGAATAAAAGATCAATGGAAGAGAATTCTTAAATATTCTGTTGGATATGTTTTTATTGGGGGGGGGTATTTTAAATCACATACCCCTGTATAACTATAAAGCAAGACATGTAGTTTTGAAACTTCTCCTCAAATATGAGAATATGGATTTTTTAAAAATAATTAATCGAGCAAGTTGTCTAGTTCTCACTAGAAGCAGCAGCATAAAATCATGTAAGAAGTAAATATGTCAAAGTTAGTTTCACTTAGTCTTTAAGAGACCAACTTAGGTTGATCAATTACATGTTTCTGGGATTTGATTGAGGTCCTAGTCCAAACTCCACTCAACAAAGACCTTTTAAGTTTTCAACCTTTTCATCCTTTTTAAATACTATGGTTGGCTCTCTTCTTATTTTGAAATAAAGCATGTAATGTTTTTATTAGGGCAAATAGAAGCAAATAAAAGAGTGATGATGCATAGGGAGAGAGTTTATTTGCAAACTTTCAAAAGTAGTTTAATACCCAAGGTATATGCAGATTACAGTCCAGATAATGAGAACACATAATAAACTGCAATAAAAATCACTGAAAAGTTTGCCAAGATACATTCTCTTGTTTGAATTAAACCTACTTGGGAGACTGTAATTTTCCCTCTTTTATCAAGTGACCACAAACTGGATATTAGCCTTGGTTTATTTCTGACATATTTGGGGTTTTATCATTTGACATAAATGGACTAGGAAGAAAGCAAGGTGAACCACCATAGCGTATATCTGAAGCTGACGGGAGTGATACCCAGGTGATGCAAAGATGACTGGAGAATGCCAATTGATTGGGTGAAAAAAGTCTTTTTTAGATCGGTTAACACATTATGTTGGGAAACAGATTTGTCCATGAAATGTAAGGAAGCCTCAATTTGGTGCAAATTCCTGTTTAGGAGTTGTCCTCAGAGTTTGTGGGCTGGCACCACAATACATTGGTTCCCTACTGCTCAGTTTCTTTGAGACTCTTTTAATTATGGAAGCAATAGAACACAATTATAAGAAGATGACAAATAAAGTTAAAGATATCTTACCATTTTAACCTGACTTCTATTTTCATTGTTGTATGCCCTTTCCAGGATTTTAATATAGACTTTTTAGAAATTAATAAGTGCCTGGTACCACTTTTTCTGGATTAGCTCATGTAAATTTCATGACAAAAATACCAAATATTGTCCTCTTTTTAGAGAGAAGAGCAGGAGGTTTTATGTAACTTTTTCAAGGTTACCAAACAACCAAGTCCTACCCAAACCTCTTAATAAGTATCTTACATAGTTGTAAACTAGTGTGAATATAATTTTGTCTCCTGCTTTTCCCACTTAATGTTGCATTATATTTTCCTACATGAGAACATAGCCTGTTACATTTATTTTAGTAGCATGGTTTCCCTTAATATAGATATACCTTAAATTCCTTAACCATTCTCCTATCATAGACATTGGATCACTTCCAAACTGCCATTTTAAAATTTTATAGTTTTATAATTAATACTATAATGACTAATTTAATGCATATAGCTTTTACATGATTTACAGGCTTTTTTCCCTATAATCTAAAACACAGAAAATTTTGAAGATTTTTTTTTTAATATGTATAAAGTCTAAGTAGGACTTTTTCAATTGTTTCAATTTTGGCTGGGATATTAAAGCTGAAAAGTTATGTGAAAAATATTTCTACCTCCTAGAGAGAGATTCCTGATCATTTATATTTGGTCTTCAAAGGGGGTTGCCAAAACCAGGTTCAGCTCCTCTTAGCCTATCACCTACTTCTATTATATAACAAAAGTTAAGAATGTACTAGAGGGAGATCCAAGATGACAGAGCAGATAAATGCGGTGCTTGCCTCATCCTGTGAAAACATTAAAATTACAACTAAATTATAGAACAATTAACCTGAATAACCATCTGAAGTCTAGTTGAACAGCAGTTATAACCAAGGATATAGAGAAGCCATGAAACTGGCAGGAGGAGCAGAGATGCAGAACAGGCAGCCACACACCTGCTGCGGTGGCTAAAAATCTGGAGGGATATCTCAGTCACAGAGGTTCCCCACCGCTCTGAGGAGTGAGAGGCCCCAGCCCCATACTAGGCTCCCCAGTCTGGAGTACTGGTGCCAGGAAGAGGAGCCCCCACAATATCTGGCTGTGAAAATCAGTGGGGATTCCAACTGTCTGGGTGGGGTGGAAGGCTGTGGGAAACCCAGACATCCTTTTAAAGGGCACACATACAGACTCACTGGCTTTCAAGCACTCAGCTTGGGGTCCAGCAAAGGGACAGTGACTCAGGGGGCATCAGAGACTTATGGGAAAAGACTGAGTTGCGTGGCTGTGGGGAGAGGACTGGAGAAACAGTTGTCATTTTCCCTCTGTGGGGTCCTTCTCCTGTGCAGCCTACAGTCAGGCACCATTTTTCCCATGTTGAGCCCCACCCTACCTCACACCCATGGCCAAAGCTGAGTCTGAATTGGCCTGGTACGCTCCACTCACTCCACCACCCTGGTGACTCACTGAGACCCCACCTCACCTAACTCAAATACCATACAAGGCTTTATCAGCAGTTGAACCTTATGGGAGCCAACAGCTGGCAGCAGACCTCAGGATGTCCTGGCTTTTTGTGGAGCTACCCCAGACCTGGTACTGGAAGCAGGTGTCCTCCATTTGCAGTGTGGCCTCTCCTATGTGCCTCCAACTTTAGCACAGGCAGCGACCAACCATGGATCACTTTATAGCTCCTACCAAGTAGTCCCCAGCCAGTCACACGCAGTGGCTGACCTTAGCTTTCACTGTAGCCCCTCTCAAGAGGCCCCAGAACCAACATACTTGGAGGTTGGCTTCAGACCACAGCAGAGCACTGCTCAGTTAGTCCCACAAGTCACACTCAAAGGATGGTATCAACAGGCACCAGAACCTGCTGAGGTGAATTCCACTCAGTGGGCAAAGCCCTCTGCACAGCAGCCAATATGCTGTGGACATGGATAAACCCCACAGCCAGTCAGCCTGTGGGTCAAGCTCACCCACTGATGTGGTAATAGCAATCAAGCCTCAACTCTAACAGGAGGGCACATACAAGGGACACTCCTGGAGCACCTAGTTCAGGTAACCAGGGGGACTGCACCACTGAGCCCCACAGGGGGCTCATTAGGCCACCTGGCAAGACAGGGGGATGTAGCAGACCTACTGAATACATAGAGACAAATACAGAGAGGTAACTAAAATGAGGAAACAAAGAAATATTAATACATCCCAAATGAAAAAACAGGAGAAAACTCCAGAAAAAGAACTAAGCAAAATGGAGGCAAGCAACCTCCAGAGAGAGAGTTCAAAATAATGGTTATAAGGATGCTCAAGGAACTCTGTGAGAAATTCAACAAAGAGATAGCAAGCACAAAAGAAGACAAACCAGTCAGAAATGAAGAATACAATAACTGAAATGAAGAATGCACTAAAAGGAATCAGCAGCAGATTAGATGAACTGGAGGATCGAACCAGCAATTTGGACAACAAGGCAGCATAAAACACCCAATCGAAACAGCAAAAAAAAAGAAAAGAAAAAAGTATAGTTTAAGAGACCTCTGGGACAGCATCAAGCATACCAATATTCACATATCAGAGGGGTACTAAAAGGAGAAGAGAGCAAGCCAGGAATAAAAAACCTATTTGAAGAAATAATGACTGAAAACTTTCCTAAACTGGAGAAGGAAATTGACATAGAAGCCCAGGAAGTTCTGCGTCCCAAACAAGATGAACTGAAACAGGCCCACACCAAGACACATTATAAATAAAATGGCAAAGGTTAAAGACAAAGAGAATCCTAAAAGCAGCAAGAAGAAAGCAACCAGTAACTTACAAGGAAGCTCCCATAAGATTGTCAGATGATTTCTCAACAAAAACTTTGCAGGCCAGAAAGGTTTGCCATGAAATATTCAACATGATGAAAAGCAAGGATGTACAACCAAGACTATTCTATCCAGCAAGGCTATCATTTAAAATCAAAGGACAGATAAAGAGCTTCCCAGACAAGAAAATGCTAAAGGAGTTTGTCACCCCCAAACCATATTACAAAGAATATTAGAGGGACTTTTGTAGACAAAAAAAAAAAAAAAAAAAAAATCAAAAATATGAATAATAAAATGGTAATAACTACATACCTACCAACAATTACTTTCAATGTAAATAGACTAAAAGTTCCAATCAAAAACACAGGAGAGCTGAATGGATAAGAAAACAAAACACTTACATATGCTGCCTACAGGAGACTCACTTCAGATTGAAAGACAAACAGACACTAAAAGTAAAGGGATGGGAAAAGTTATTACATGAAAGTAGAAACAAACAAACAAACAACGCTGGGGTAACAATAATTATACCAGAAAAAAATAGACTTTAAAACAAAGGCTATAACAAGAGATAAAGAAGTAATCCAGTAATCCCACTTCTGGGTATTTATCTGAAGAAATCCAAAATACTACTTTGACGGGACGAATGCATCCATATGTTCATTGTAGCACTGTTTATAATGGCCAAGATGTGTGGACAGCCTGGGTATCTATCAATGGAAGAATGGATGAAGAGTAAGTGGTACATATATACAATAGAATATTGCTCAGCAAATGGGTTTTTGCTACCTGTAGCGGCACTGATGGACCTGAAGGGTATTGTGCTGAGTGGAGTGTAAGACAGAGAACGACAGATGCAGTGCGATTTTGCTTATATGTGGAATCTAAAGAACAAAATAAACAAAACAAAAACAAATTCATAGATACAGAGAACATTTTGATGGTTTCCAGATGAGAGGGGGTTGACGGATAGGGTGTAAAAGGTGAAGGGGAGTTCAAATAGGTAGTTACAAAATAGTTATGGGGATGTAAAGTAAAGCACAGGGAATACAGTCAATAATATGGTAATAACTACCTATGGTGCCAGGTGGGTGCTACACGAGTCAGGGGGATCACTTCTTAAATTATATAAATGTCTAACCACTATGCTGTACACCTGAAATTAATATAAAATAATATTGCATGTCAACTATAGTTGAAAAATTAAAGGGGGGGAAGGTGAAGGGCAATAACTAGTCCAAATTTCCAGGTATAACCTAAATAAGTCATGGAGATGTAACGTGCAGCATAGGGAATATAGTCAGTGATATTGTGACAGCAGGTACAGTGTCAGATGGCTGCTGGACTTATCATGGTGATCACTTCTTTAGGTATATAAATGCCGAATAACTATCATGTACCCCTGAAACTCATATAATATTGTATGTTAACTATATTTTTTAATAAAAATATTTTAAAAAGAATGTATTAGGAAGATCGATAGATAATATTTTAGAACAATTGTCAATAAGTCGAGCATTTCTCTTCCCCTCCTCTATGCTTTCTTAACCAACATCAGGCCAAGTGAGAAAACTTAGATCTTGGTATGTGAGGAATTTGGAAAATAAAGAGGCTGGCTCACACCTTAAAAATTTAAAGGCGAGAGGTGACTGGAAGTAATCCAAATGGCTGAACGCAGACAGAAACTGGAGCCAGTGGGGACACCACCAAGGGCAAGGAGGTGTGAGCCACCTGGAGAGGCTCTCACCCAGTGGTTTGCCTGCGAGGGCTGAGAGCCAACAGAGTGAGAGACTATAGGAAGATCACCACCAGAAGCAGGTGGCATACACCGCCAGCCAGCTGGGGCATTGCTCAAGCCAGTGAATAGAAGCCTGGGCAGTTTTCACTGTTCTTTGAAGAACCCATAAAATACCCCAAGCCAGAAAGACCAGCATTTAGGTATCTGCCATCAGCACAGGGCCCTGACCCCATATTACAACGGTACCAATTAATACATAACTTTTAGGTGCCCCTATCTCCTCTCTGACCCCGTAGCACCAAGAAGGGGCCGAGAAACAAAACAGTGGGTAAGGGAGGAAGAATGGAAGAATAAAGTAGGAAAATAATGAAGTATCCACCTTCCCTGCTGTATGTTTCTGAGCCTGAAGTCAGAAGCCCAGGGGCTTAAAATAAGATCACATAATGAAGGATAGTGTGATTTGTTTTGTTTTGTTTCTTACACTTGAACTGGACTTTTGTACACCTAAGAATGAGTTTGCCCCAAGTTTTTGTCCAAGGGCAAAGATTCAACACAGGACTTTAATAGGCTGCTGTGGAGCAAAAATACCATTATTTCACGATTTCACACTTCTGAACCCAGCTCATTCAATCAACAAGCACATGAAATTGCAAGTTGCATTTGAAAAGATTTTTGCCAATTTATAATATCATGCAATGAAGAAAAATCAGTTCCATGATACTCTTGCTAGCTTAAAAAATTCTTTTTTATGTTCATTATTATTTAATTGGTGAAATGTTACCTCAATTTAATGATCATTTTTATTAACATAACTGAACATTTTTCATTTGCATATCTACTAGTTATATTTGCTCACTTGTAAACTAGCTATAATATTGGCCAGTGTGTCTAATTATTTTCTTATAAATGTGCATAAGGCATTAAGAAGAGAGAAATCCATTTCTCTATTTGATGCAACTATAAACTATAGTTTGCTTTTCAATATAAACTTTTATTTTACATATGAAAAATTTTAAATGTACCTAAACTCCAACTGTCAGCTTTTTTTCCTTTTAATTTTGACCCTTTGGAAATTTGGGGGGGAAAGTCGATTTTTTTCCTTTATTCTTTTGTCATGGGATTTCTAATGTTTAAATATTTGACTGTTTCTCCCATCTGGAGTTTATTTATTTAAGGCTCAGAATCTGATAAGTATGAGTTGAGTGTAACAAGTTGGCTGGGAAAAACCTGTTGTTTGTATGGATATATCACTTTCAGCAATATCCATATTCATATTGTGTTTAAAGCACAATGATTGTTCTCACTCACTGGTAAAGGCTAAAGAGACTTTCATAATAAATTTTCCTTACAAAAAGAATCCAAAGAGTTTCTCCCTTTACAAATATGAAGCTGCCTGAGCTTAGCATTTTTTTTTTTTAACTGTCATAGCCCCTCCTTATTAGAATTTACACATCAACCACTGTCAGGGACGCAAACTGCTTACAGTTTGTTAATGTCCAAGAAAGGCCATCACCTCTGAATCACTTTTTCCCCAAACATAAATCTTTGGGCCAACAATGAAAGTGGTATTTTTCCATCTCCATAATTCCTGTTATTTTAAGTCTATCCTTTAACCAAAGTGGCTTTGTGTTTCTTTTTCCTTGATAACTCACAGGTTCAAATGTAAAAATTTATTATTACAAGGAACAATTATGAGGTTCAAAGCATACTGTGTGCATTCCATGCTCCTAGCTTCTGGTACTGATATACGGAAAGAAATATTTGTGGTTGTCTCCTCGCATGAAGTGGACGGGTGCCAACTGCTCGTGGTAAGAGGCTAATGAATGTCTGCCTTCGTCAGACCCAACAGAGACCCAGCAACCTAGGAGGTGGCCCAAGTGCCATCCTGCAGGCAACTCAAAAACAAACTTCTGACCATTAACTTATTCATTCCCATTCCTCTTCAATGTCAACAATGGGAACCACCCAAGGGGTGGGGGGAGAATGGCTTTGCTGGTGCTCTTAGTTAGGACATTATTCTGGATTTTAAGATTTCTTCCCCAAAACATTAAGCTGGGAAAATCACTGACCATTTTTTTTAACACCTTTGGTTTTTACTTCTTCAATGCAGCATGGTTAGCATTTTAATAACCCCCCTACCCATAACCTTTAAATAACGTTTTCCTTATTTAAAGTCACGGGAAGTTTGCGGAGCAAAACAAAAAACAAGACAACCTTAATAACTTGATTTTTTCCTCAGGGTCCCTGTTTATTTCTCTATAAGAGCAGGACATAATATTTCTGTACTCCTATCGCATATTTATAATTTCATTATAGAAACAAAAAATTGTATTCCAGTTATGTGCGGACATGTTTGTCTCCCCTGAATACAGAGAGCTTTCTGCGCACAAGAATTATCCTATTGCTCTCCATCAGCCTAGCATCCTGTCTAATGTATGGTGAGTGCTGTGGTCCCCCCTTATCTGGGGGGAATGTGTTCCAAAACCTCCAGTGCACAGTACTGAATCCCATATGTACTGTTTTCTTCTATACTTCCATACCTAAAGTTTAATTTATAAATTAGGCATAGGAAGAGATTAACAAAAATACCTAAGAATAAAACAGAACAATTGTAACAATATACTGTGATAGTCGATCTGATAACCAAAGATGACTAATAAGACTGACAGGAGGTGGAGGGCAGGGAAGGGGGGTGTATACAATGCTGATACGCTGGACAAAGGGATGATCCCAGGCGGGACAGAGCGGGATGGCACGTGATTTCATCACACTACTCAGAACAGTGTGCAGTTGAAGACTTATGAACTATTTCTTTCTGGAGTTTTCCATTTAATATTTTTGGACTGCAGTTGGCTGCAGGTAACTGAAACCATGGAAAATGAATCCACAGGATAAGGGGGGACTGCTGTACTCAATAATAAGCTTGTGGACATGAACGACTTCTGATCTATGACACTTGGAACACCTTGATATTTTTCAATTATTTGCACGTCATTATCGTGCTGTCAGCAGTGCTATCACTGCTAAATGTTCAGTAACTATCAATAATAGTTCACAGCCAAAAGCAACACTGTATGAGTATAAGAGTGCAGCTGGCTTTTTGGTGTACCCACCCCTGTTTACCCTGGTGTCCTCGGGTGTGACAGGGACGGTACAGAGGCACCAAAATCCATTACCTTTTCCCACTGAAAACACACAACGAGATTACATTTCCTATCACCCGTTGCAATTAGATGTGGCCATATGACTTAATTTTGGCTAACAGAATGGGGGATAAAATGACAGTTACCAATTTCCAGCTGTCCAGTTTCCAGTCAGCTCATAAAGCAATCCCACAAGTGTACCTTGCTCTCTTTCCCCATATGTTCCTGGAAGTAGAAGGATGTGAGAACCTACGCTAGGTAGAACTACAATATGGAAGGATCTTGCATCCTTGAATGACCCCATGTAAAGCTGTTCGATCAGAAGTATCCACTATGGCAAAAATATGAGCTAAAAATAAATCATTACAGCGCTAAAGCTTTGAGATCACAGGGTTGGTTTGTCAGCGCACCTAATGGTACCTTAACTAATTTTGAAATGGGTATTTTGAAGTGGGGTGCTAACACAGCTAAAACTAAAGCATCCCTAACAAACTTAAAATTTGTGACATTGGCTTACTGATCAGTCTGCAAGAAGCAGAGAAACAGATAGACCAGGCTGGGGAGATTGAGGTCCAGTCCATGGTATTCCGTGGCAAACTATAGGCTAGGACTATTGACTAGAGTGAACAGAAAGGCTGACCAGACTGCATGTGACTACTGAGCCTGTGGTTCTTGTATGAGAGGTTGATAAAAGTGAGAGTAACTGTGTCTATTTGCTCTTATTGCCTACTCTTAGCAACATACAATAGAAAGAGATAAGGCTCGTTTTGAAGCAGATATAAAGATGGATATAACAGCCAGAAATCAACAACTTTTAGGGTTGAAAAATCTGTTTCTGCATCCCAGGTAAAAGGTTCTGAATGACAAAAAATAAAGTAAGATTCTTAGTAAACACACATACACACACAGGCGTGATAAAGATCAGATTGTTTTTGAAGACTTTGAGGAGGCTGGGATTGGCTTGGAGAGAGGCAGATGAGGAAGCAAATTAATGACTTGAGAAATGTTGTCATGAAAAAACTTCAAATGTAGTTACTGGCACATGGAATTGACTAGAAACAAAAAGATTAAAACGCATGTTAATTTTGGAGAAAAAAATGTAGCACTAAAGATACTATGAATATGGACTAAAAAAATCAGACTTTTTGGGCTTTAAGATTAGTGCTGGGTCCCCTAACTTTCACCAGGGCCGAGTTCAGTCCCCAACACCCACTTCATTAAGGCCAAGGGGAACAGTGGACAAAGAAAGACCTCCCAGAGGCCTGAGGCAGGAACCATGGAGAAGAATGGAGAGGGAAGGTTCTAGAAAGCATAACTCAGGACTAAATGAGGAACTTCGCCTGCCCATAGAGTCCTTCAGAATTTCTGCTAGAAGAATTTCAAAATTGCTGTGGACCAGAAATGGCTGTGGGTCTCTCATTCTTCCTTTTCCACATTAGAGTTTAAAATATAGTTTTCCTGTCTATATATCACCATTAGATAATGAGTGTGTGTGTGTGTGTGTGTGTGTGTGTGTGTGTGTGTGTGTGTGTGTAAATATATCTAGTTAATAGGTTCAAGGAACTGTCTTCAGTCCTGATTTAAAGGTCTGAACATCACCTGAAGATCTGGACATTGAGCTTGTTGCAATGACTGGTGGTGACGTTGGGTTTTCTACCTTCAGGAAAGAACAAATGTGGTCCAAATTTAGTAGGAGGATGAAATGGATGTTTGGTGACTATGGACAGACTGGGCAGAGGCTGACTAGCTCTTCATCAAATGCACTCACCATTTTCCCCAAGCACATAGATAGACTAGATAGACTACATTTCCCAATTCTGTTGTTCTTGAGTGTAGCCAATGGAATACGGATAGAAATAACGTTCACCAATTCCAAGCCTGAGCTATGATATGATACATGCAGGAGCCTCACTCTCTTCCTCCACATGCTGACTGAATGGAGAAGACCATGAAACCCTATAGGAGGGCAAAGCCAGAAGACAGAAAGAGTCTAGTCCCTGGACAGTCACTTGGAAGACTGTCCTACCAGAAACAGATGTGAGTAAGAGATAAACTTTTACTGAGTTAAGCCTTGGAGATTTTTGTTTCATTTTGTTTGTTATAGCTTGTGCGGAATGGTGATGTCCTCCGAAGACACCTACTTCCTAATCCCTGGAACCTGTGAACATATTAGAATACATGGCCAAGGGAAATTAGGTTGCATATGGAATTTATGTTGCCTTTCGGCAGACCTTAGAAAAGGAGGTGATCCTGGATTATGTGGGTGAGCCCAATGCCATCACTAGTCCTTAAAAGTAGAAGAGAGTGGAAAGAGGAAGTCAGAGTGATGCAGTGTTAGGACTTGGCTCACTGTTGCTGGATTTGAAGATGAAGGAAGGGGATACAAACCAAAGGATGTAGGTCACCTACAGAATTGGAAAAGACAAGGAAATCGACTCTCCCCTAGCACCTCTAGAAGGGAGCAGTCCTGCTGACGTCTTGAGTTTAGCCCAGTAAACCCATTTCAGACTTTGAACCTAGAGAGCTATAAAGTAATAAATTTGTATTATTTAAGCCACTGAATTTGTCGGAATTTGCTACAGCAACAATAGAAGACTAATAACACAGTCATTAACATTACATTACTGAGATTTTTAAAACTTTTTTTCAATTACAGTTGACATTCAGTATTATTTCATATTAGCTTCAAACCAGCATAGTGGTTTGACATTTACATAATTTACGAAGTGCTCCCCCTGACTGGTCTAGTACCCACCTGGCACTATACATAGTTATTACCATATTATTGACTAGATTCCCTGTGCTGTACTTTACATCCCTGTAAATATTTTGTAACTACCAATTTGTACTTCTTAATCCCTTTTTCACCCAGCCCCCCAAATGCCCTCCCCTTTGGCAACCATCATTTTGTTCTCTATAAGATTTGAACTTTAGACATGAACAAAGTATTAATTACAGTTAACGCATGAATCTCTGTCAGATGTAACTTCAATCTGATCTAGAAGGTGAGAGAAATTATTATTCTGGCCAGCAGAATGACAACATATAGTTTACCTTCCAATGTTCCAGAACCTTCTTTGTTCTAATTTCAGATGACCACTTGTTAAAGAGCAAGGAAGCTACTAAAATGGGGAACTGAGCTCTAGAATATCTAAACTAAGACCAGAGACAAGTTACCTGACTCAAAGGAAAAATTACCTTACCACTCTAGCTTAGTTATTTGTTTCCAAAATGAAAAAAGTAGAGTTAGGCTAATTAATCTTTCATATTCCTCTTTGTTCTAAGCTGCTATAAATCAAATGAGTCTATATTTCTCTAACGGCTCTCATGCAAATTAGTTCATTAGTAAATATAAATTTTTGCAGGTTTGAATTTTTCCCATTATACTTGTTCCTATGACTAATGTGCAACTAAGAATAGATGTGAAAATAGTGGGTTATGTCAGAATAACCAATTGGGACTTAAAATGCTTTCTTTACTTAACTGTTAAGTGGGTAGAAGTCGGGTAACTTCCTTCTTCGATTCAGGAAGAAACTGACCAGAAGACCTTCAATATTTAAAGTTGCATCAGCAGACAACAGATTTAGTTGGAGTGACACATATGGTGGCAATAGTCTGGAAAGATGGAGAAATGGTAAAGGTTCCAAAAAGGGAGTGGGACGTAAAATCTCGATTACCAGAGAGATGGGCATAGTCTCTCTGCTCAGGTGACAGCTGGAAAGTTCTGAACAGGAATTCTGTTTCACAGTTGTGAAAGGAGAACTGAAATAGAACTGTGACCAACGCTGGAGATGCAGCTGTTCAGCCCCCATGTCGATTGTACAGGAGGAACTGGCTTGGCAGAACAGCAAAGGGGGGTTAACGTAAAGAAAAACTGCCAAAGTGGGGAAGCGATTTGACAGTGGACCAGGACACTGTAAGAGATCATGATATCTGCTTTTCTGACAGGTGAAAAATGGCTAAAATTTTCTCAGCCTGGTATGCTATCTGAAGGCAGGAAGGTGTCCCAGTTAACCTCTTACAGACTCTGGTAGGGAATATTCTGATGCAGTCTCATGTTTTGTATGTTTCTCCTCCAGATATATGCACATACTGATACGTGTTTTCTTAAGCCTTCCTTTTACAGTAACTATTTCCCATCCTGTTGTAGACCAATGGGAACAGAAACCTAGAGGGCAGTCAGCAGGGTTCCTGAAAGTTCTGCCCCAGGCAGGAGCTCTGCATGAAAGACAAAGACTCAAAATATTCAACATTCGAATCACATTTACGAAGGAAGGCTTCTCTTTTACCATAATTCCTGGTTCAAACTCACTGCCCAAGAAGAATACAATTATATAGTCCTTTGGCACTCTGCAGTGTATCTGAACCCCGGGCAAGTGGATGGAAGGGGGTTTTCACTGGGGGCATGCGCAAAGTCTTCCCTTGTCCTCCTATGAAGATCTGGTCACCCCGAAAAGTCAAGGAGTGATGGCAGCCCCTTCAGCTATGTGTCACCTGCTGGCTTGCTTTCTATCAAAGGAAAGCATTTTGGTTCTATCCAAATTAAAAAACCAAACCCCAACGTCACGAGCTGAAGGAAAGAGTTCTGCAGACAGATGGGACAGAGGTGCGAATACACTGGAAACATGCTATTTCAATTCAGACTACTTCAACAGGATGCCCTTTTGTCCCTGACCAAATTGTTAAACTGGTGCCTTGGCAGGAGCCTCCTGTACTTCCCTGAAGATTCCCTGAATCCAAACCTCTGTGGTGTTAAAACAAACAGAGTAAATATTTTCCTTGCAGCTTCCATCCCAGGTCTAAATATTTCCAAGCATGTCAAACTCACTTTTCTCCACTGCTCCCGGCAGGGTTCGTGGAGACTTCAGCTGCCAGAGAACCCGGTTGAACTTGCCTTGGGAGGGGCTCTGCCCCTGAAGGCAGGCAGAGCTCAGAGAAGCCGCCAGAAGCTGAGTGTCTTGCAGCTGGGCCGCTCTGCTTGGCAAAGGGCGCCTGAGGCAGCAGGTGTGCTATCTGCTGATTTCTGCAGATGGGGATGAGGCACCCTCTCTCTGCTCCTGCTATTGGCTCCCTGAGCCTGAATATCTGCCCTTTTACCTATTTGCAGAGAAGTGCCAAGCATCTGCCCTGGAAAACCTGCGTCTCCTTTCATTAACTTTCACTGTCTGGTCCGTCTCCTCACTTCCTAACTTCTGCCTTCACTTAAGCTGGTTACAGCCGTGAAATAAGGCGATTCCTCTGAAGAACCTTGTGTGGAAAGAGTACTAGCAGACTGTTTCTTTCTATCCTGCTTGTTTTTGTGTTTTTAGTCCCAAATATAATTGAAGTTCTCGTCAAAGAGAAAGCCAAGAATCGCAATTGAATGGATGCCGTTGCAGTCAGTATTTCTTTACACCATGTGGCATCTTGGAGACTTACTGTCAAAAGGTCCCAACACAATGGCAAGGACAGCGCTCTACTTTTTAAAAATTGTTCCTTTTCTAGTTGCTGACAGCAAATTCTCAAACTGCTGTTACAAATTCAACTTCATGAACTCAACTAGGAAATCATGAATATAACTGCACGTGGATAGCCTTGTCTTTGGGGTCAGAGGGGTGCTCCAAAGGAGAAGATATGAACAACGGCCACCTTTAAAGAAAGCACTTCCGTTTACCTGGAGTTACCTAGCATGAGTGGGTGCTGGACTGCACCGCCCAGACCCTCCTTTACGGAAGAACTCGCTGCTCTTCAGCGGCAAGAGTGCTGTCAGCAGACGCCCCCATCTGGCAGCCCCTTCAAGGGTTGCCTCAGTTGTTCCGAGCTGCCTCGTCCACGGTCACATCCCTTCTCAGGTGACCCACAGCCAGGAACTGACCGATGAGGAAGGGTAAGGGCCTGTCCATATCAAAGCAACCCGCAAGAACTCCAAAGGGCCATTCCAGCCTCGGGGTCCACCAAGGTGCTTGCTGAGCTTCTGTAGCAGCTCCTCATCTCCTTCTCCCCAGACTGCTCCCTTCTCCTCCCGCCACAGGTGTTGATCCAAGGGTACATCTGGATAAACACCATGACCTCCAATTTCCAGCTTAGTATCTGCTTTTGAGGGGACACAACCTTGGCCACATAGGTTCCCAAACAGCCCGTTTGGGGGAATCATTTCTGTGTGTGATGCAAGCATTCAATCATCAAGTATGTGCTAAATGAGTGCAATATATTAAGCAGTATCCATAGGAAAATCAGAAAAGAATTATATCTACACCTATCTTGGCAAGAGTTTATAGTCTAGTTGGGGCGGTAACACACATATATAAAATTAACCCGTAATATTGTATAATCAGTGACAATTATCAGAGGATCACGTGGCACTGGGATTTATCAGAAGGGAAGACTGGTTTTAGGATGAAATAGTTGCCGGTTCTTTGGGGATCATCCACAGTTACAGCAATCCCCTATTACCTGTGGGCGATTCTTCTTCTGTGTAAGTCAACTGCTCAGCATGTAAAGAGCCCTCGCCCTACAAATGAGCTTGATTCCACACACCCTTTATGCTTCTTCTTCACGCCTCATGAGGAAGCTGCCAGACAATTCACAATGGCAACAAGAGAAAAGCATATTTCCATAAATACTTTTGCTGTGAGATTTGCCCTACTTGGCCCATTCTTTGTGGTGGCTTAAGTTCCCAGAGCCTCTCGGCTTTGCACATCCAAGCTGCGAGGGGGTGGCATCTGGGGAAGATGCCCTGCCCCTCTTCTCACTGGGCTGGTTTGCGGGCTCAGTCCTGCCAATTCAAATTGCCAAAGCGACATCTTGCTCTTGTCCTTATCTGTCTTTTTTTTGTAGAGATTTCCTCAACTGACCTTGCTTTTCCTGGCATTTTCATTGTCTCCATTTCTACTTCTAAATTCTCGTCTCCGTTTTTTCCCCCTAGATTCCATCACCCTCGGTGCTTTCCCAGCTTCTACGCAGAATGAACAGGATCTCTGCTCTGTCCTTGTACAAACTCACATCCAAGATGCAGGCCAAGGACACACAGTTACTTATTAACTGTGTGACCTTGGGCAAGTCATTTCATATTGTTCATCTTTCAGTATTCCTATTTATAAAATGCAGATATTAATCCCTTCCTCTCATAGATAATAATGATAATAATTAACGAACTGGCTTGGAAGCAAGAGTTCCCTGGGAAGATGTACAAACAAAACACAAAATCCTAGCAAAAATCATTATAATTTATCAAATGCTTACTATATGCCAGGTACCATGCAAAGCACTTTATCACAACAGATAACCCTTCCAGTAGAAATTCCAAGGAACTAAATGACAAGAGGTAGTGCCAGTTGGTACTCAAAACATGAGTTAGCTTTTGCTACTCTGACTTTATCCCAGATGTAATCTGGAACCATTTCCTGCCATCCTTGCACACGATCCTCTCTTCTTTCCCTCCTTTCTTTTCCATTCTTACTTCTACCCTGTCCTAGGTTAAGCTTTATTGGCTCACAACTCATTTTAAATGCCTAGTTGGTTCCCCTGCCCTGTCAGACTTGGAGCCAGGTAAAGAAAAGTTTCAGGTGGCAGTATCTTACCTGCTAGGATGGGGCTTTTATGACCCATGATAAGTTAACAAGATTGGAAGTGGTGTGCTAGAGCAAGGCCACTGTTAAAGCCATGATAAAAAACACGATCGGCGATTTGAAGAGAGCATAAAATGTGGAACATGGTCAGAGATGCTAAATCAAAGTACAGTGCCCAAACAAGGAGAACTAATGAACAAATGATATCTAAATACACGTGAAAAAAATTAGGTTGGAACTAGTTTAAAAATAGTGGTGGATATATGACTTTCCAAAAATTACTTTTTGAGATGATTCCCATACCATAAAATTCATTATTTCAAAAGTGGACAATTCAGTGATTTTTTTTTAGTATATTGACCACGTTATGCAACCATCATTACTATCTAATTTCAGAAGAGTTCATCAACGCCAAAGGAAACCCCATAACCATTAGCAGTCACTCCCCACTTCCCCCTCGCCCCAGCTCCTGCCAACACTAATCTGCTTTCCATGCTGGTTTTGCCTATTCTGGACAATGTGCTTCAACCATGGTTGGTACTATCCTGCTGGATGTATTTAAAGAGGCTGAGACAGTACATACGATCCTGTATACTGCCACCAATTCATCCTCTTTGAGCGTTACACTGATTTTGCTATTTCCTTCCCTCTAGAGTTTAACATCCTCCTTCTTGTACTTTCCCTTCTCTCACACAACTGTCTTCTCTCACACAACTGTGTCCAAACGCCTTCATTTGAGTCTAAGAGCCTTCAGCCTAAATCCCATCCTTGCTTCATTATGTCCACATTTTTGTTCACACGGACTCTTTAATGGAGTCCAAATGTTGCAAATTCTTTAAGACCAGACCGAATGCCACCTCAGTCACCACATGTCCCTAGCCCAATCAAAGAAGTCAACTCTTCCCTGCTTGTGACTTCCAGCTCCTGGCATGCTCTGGGGCACTCATGGCACTTACAATATGCCTTCTCCAGTGTGTTTGACATGTTTCTTCCCCTCAACTGTAAGGTCCCTGACTGATGATACCACATTTTTTGTCAACCACAGTGCTTGGCTCACATTGTGAGCACATAGTAGGTGCTTGTGGAATGCATATATGAAAGAAAAGGAGACTGGATACAATACGCAAAGTAGTTCCAACTCAGATACCCATTACACAGAGTTCTGCAATGAAAGGCCAAAATAATACTGTCTACAATAGTACAAATGCAATGATTTGATTAGACACTTCTAAACTTTGGATACAATAATAAATGCCAGAGAGCGCTATTAATCATTGGAAATATACTTAACGACACTTAAGTTAATAGGGAACTTGTAACTTGATGTGACTCTTAACCATTCGTTTTAGAGCAAATGGCCATTTGCTTTAAAGTCAGGGCATCATCCTATTAAGATTTAGATAGTCATTGATCTTTACAATGAAGAATTGAATTCAATCATTTATCCATTCTTGGCAAGTCATTATCTTCAACAGCACTATTCTTAGCCCCTAGTGTGAAAATGAAAATAAATCACCGTAGCAATTATGGATACACACAGGGAGATCCACTTATAACATTCATTTTTCGCAACATAGTTTACCATTCAGCCTGTCTTCCCAGCCCATTTACTTTGAAAGTGGGAAGTTCACTCAAGCAGGTTTCTTTCTTTTGACATATATCTTCAAGTTTCATCAATTCATTCAGTGTGCAAACATTTTATGGAAGTCCTATAACTTGTGAAGCACAGTGTTATACAAAAATTAATACCCTAAGGCCTCTGTGTTCATGGATCTTGTGGTTTCACAACAGATAAAGATAATTAAACATAAATTTAAAAGATATGTACAGAAAAGAGGTTTAGAAAACCTGTGAGTTCAGAGAAGGTAAGATTATTAAAAGAGTGGGCAAAAGTGTTTATTTGACATGCTTAATTTTATCTGATAAACCCTATGAATACTAATGGAACCTGATCATTTTTCCCTCTTTGGTCTACCTACTAGGATGCTCAGAAACAATCTTGGCGGTTCCCCTCTGTCCATATTATGGATTGACCTACAGTATGAATTTGATGTATCTATGAAACTTCTGACTTTTCCTCATTTTGCCGCTTTTATTTTTTATCTGCTCTTTTTTATTTTATCTTTACTTTTGTTTTGTTTTATGCATCTCTTTAAGCCACCAAAAACATATTTTTAAATGAAGTGGGATATAAGGAACAATGCTAAAAATAATTCTGATTAAGGCGTAATAAAGAGAACTGTAGAATTTGTTGTACCTGTTCTCTCGAGCAATTATATATTTTAAGTGTCATCATATACGGTAGCTAAAATTGCAAGAGGATACACACACACACACACACACACACACACACACACTCTCATAGCACGCTGATTCACGCACCCTAATTTGAATTGTTTGGTGTCAGCATAGAGGCTCAGGTGAATGAAAAGCAAAATAACTAGTTACAGGATCTGAAAACACTACATATGTGATCGATGCTCCCTTTAAATCTACCACTCAGATTCTAATCTGTATAAATGTAATCTGTATAATGTATTTAAAGGGAAAGGCATAAAGGGAAAGGCAGTCTATGCGGAGGTAATCTGCATCCCTGGCTCTTGAATCAATGAGTGAATTGATGAACGGACAATGTTTGAGGAGCCCATGTCACTAGTTGAAATTCCCTGGCTACATGTGACACATGCAGTCTTCAATGTGATGCCGCAATCAGTCCTAAAGGCTTACGCTATTCTCATCTCACAGGGAATCAACAGAGGCATGAGGAGGCTAAGTAGTAAGAATATAAGCACTGTTCTTAGTGCTTGGCATGCATTGACTCATTAATCCCCTCAGAAAACCCATGTAATAGGGGCTATTTATTTTTATCCTCATGTTATAATTGAAAAACAAGGGACGGGGATGTTACATAAATTACCCAAGGTTATACACTTAGTGATAGAGCTGGGATTCAAACTCTAGCCATCTGACTCCAGAGTTTGTATCCTTAACCACTAAACTAAGCAATTTCCCCAAATTTATTTTTCTAAACAAATGGCAGACATTCATGTCCCACAGTTCAGCCATTTTAACTTACCCTATGCTGCCTCAGGATTTAGTTCAAACCATTTTGTTGTTGTTGTGGGATTCAGACAGAATTCCTTGCCCTGGGTCTTCCTAGCATGTGAGCTGGCTTTCTCTCTGTCGTTCTGTCTGTATCTTGGTCTCTCTTTCTCTTTCTCTCCATATATATATATATATATATATACATATATATATTCACTGCACAGCAAGACTACATTTCCCAGCATCCCTTGCAAAATAGGTATGGCCCTGAATATTAGCTTGTTTGGGCTGCCATATGTAAGTATTGCAGACTAAGTAGTTTATACAACAGACATTTTTTTTCTTACAGTTCTGGAGGCTAGAAGTTCGAAATGAAGGTGTCAGCAGAGCTGGTTTCTTCCAAGGCCGGTACTTTTGGATTATAGATGGCCATCCTCTCCCTATGCCTTCACACAATCTTCTCTCTGTATGTGTCTGTGCCCAAACCTCCTCTCCTTATAAGGACACCAGTCACACTGAAATAGAGCCCCCTTCCATGACCTAATATTAACTTAGTTACCTCTTTAAAGATGCTATCTACAAATACAGTCATATTCTGAGTACTTTTAAGACTTAAGGTTAAGACTTCAACATATGAATTTGGGGGGTACATAATTCAGCCCAGAATAACATGTGAACAAAGTTTTGACCAACAAAATATAGACAAAGATGCTACCCTTTAGCTCAGTTCTATAGACACCTTGCATACACAGTCCTCCGCCGCCCTCTTCCCTTCCAGCTGGCTAGCACAGAGACAACCCCTGGGCAACTCTGAAAGCCATGTATGGAAAACCAAGGGTCTACAAGGTAGAAGGAGCATGGGTCCCTGAGTCACTACTTAGAAAAGAGCCACTCTACCAGAAATGCCCACATAGAAAGGCGATGTGAACAAGAAATAAGCTGCTATTGTGTTAGGCCTGCAATTTGGGGGGGTGGGTTCCCTCTTGTAGCAGCTAGTGCTATCATAGCTAAAATAATCATTCCATGAGGCTTCACAGACACTGAGATGCCATGTTTGCTTTACCTCGGTTAAGCAATCAACAATAAGCACCTACTCAGTGCTCAGAGCTGTGCAAGGGGCACAAGAAGGAGGAAGCATGGCACCGGCCCTCAAAACACCATCAAAAATGGAAATGTAGAGAGGTACCTCCAAGTTCAAGTTTGAAAAGTGGCTTACGCAATGGGGGCTGGTGGAGTCAGAAAGGCTTCACTGGACAAGTTGGACATTGACCTTTCCTTGGAGCACCAGAGGAATGCAGATCCGTGACGGCTGTCCCAGGAGGGATGATCACGGAGGAAACCAAATGTGAGAAGCAGCCAGGCCTGAGCGAGAAATGGTGAGAATTCTGCCCAACAGAAGCAGAAGCTCCTGCTGGGGAGTGCTGGGTAATAAAGAAAACCGCTAAGCCCAGGCCACACTCAGGAAAGCCTAGGGAGCTAGGGAATTCTCTTAAGCTAGTTTACTTCAACCCAGCAGTCCAGCCTCAAACTTGACTGGGAAAGTGCTGCAGAAAATTCTCCCTTGGGTCGTTTTCTTTTAACATCTACCTTTTACTTGTCTTTTCCCTTGAGCACTTATTTCTAGAGCTTGTGAACAGATACTAGGATAGAACTATAAAGCGCAACCCCCATGGTTTATGATCTCACTTTTCTTTTTATTGTTGTTGTTGTTATTATTATTATTATTATTATTATTATTATTATTTTCATTCTACTATCATGTGCAAGTCTTAGTTCTAACCCCCCTTTTATCTCAGGTTTGTTGTTGTTGTTGTTCTTGTTTTGTTTTACAAAACTTCTGCTAATTATAAAAAAATTCCCTTTTCTCATATATAAAATAACAGGGACTTGGTTTTGAATTCTCAACTAAAACAGCATCATCATCACCATCGCAACCATCACCATCACCAATCATCACCATCACCATCACCACCATCTCACCATCACCATCATCACCATCACCTTCACCACCATCACCACCATCACCATCGCCATCACCATCACCACCATCACCATCATCATCACCATCCCCTTTTTTAACCCTTCGCTTCCATCTGTCGCTACCTTAATTTAACTCTCTTGTTTAGCATCCCTCTCGTTCCCTCAGCCATTTGTTACAAGACTTCAGCCAGCATTTCCTGCAGCACTCAGTAATGCCACAGTAATAGTTTTTCCATTGAAAAATACCACAAGTACAATATTTCCAATGGAAATACCACAAGAACAGTGTTTCCACTGCATGCACCACAAGCAGAGTGCTTTTGTGGTATCTAAATTCTGAGATGAACTCGTAATGTTCATCTTGTATTCATTATAAGTAGAGCCCCTACTTTCTGGAAAGCACTGAAATAGGGATGGAATTTTTATTTGCAGTTTAAAAAAATACAATAAATATAAAAGTTGGATGATGCCAAGACAATTTTGCACTTGCTTTTGTGAGTAAAATATAAATAGATTTAGCAAGTAAAAGAATGAGGAAAAACTTCATAAAAATGTACAGAGAGGCTTAACAGCTGGAAAAGCAAGGGTGAGGGTGAGAGAGAGAGAGAGAGAGAGAGAGAGAGACAGAGAGAGAGAGAGAGATAACATTTAAGGCAGCTCAGCAGCTGGGAAAGCAACAACCTGTAAAAACACTTAACATTTACAGCCACTCAGTGGCTGGAAAACCAACTTCTCATAAAATCAATTTAACATTTTGGTCGCTGTTGAAGACATTTAATGCATGCATGTTTATATATCTGTATTTATACTGCAGCCCTATGGATTTCAGTGGGTTTTTATAGTCATACGCTGGAAGAGACTATTTGAAACTGTTAAGGGTATATAATCTTTTTGCACCGCTGACAATAACAATGTTTACCAACACATACATATTGCTTTTCGATGTTAGTAAGTGTACCCAAGAGTCTGATTAATTATGGTCTCTTTAACTTTTGTATTTGTACCATCTCACTGTTCTGTAGTGTCCTACTTTTGAAAGTCATTTTTTAAAAAAATTTCCAGTTGGAATTATTCTCTTATTTTCCAGGAGTTTAAGCTTCTTAAATCCTGATCTGCCTGTAGTTTGGCAAACAAAGTTATCTGTCAGGATAGTCCAATTTTTTCCATTTCCTTTGTTATGTCTTAAATCAGTTCAGTTAAAGAAGGTAACATTTTGCTTTTTTTTTTCTTTCAGTTTTGTTTTTTTTTTTCTGGTTCCACAAACTGAACATGATCACCAGCTGGTTAAAGAGAATTCCTTTTTTAAAAAAAATTGGGGGGTGGGGGAAGGATTAGGGGAGGAATTGAAAAAAGTAAGTGGAATTTTAAAAAATTTTACTTAAAACTTTTGAAGTTAATAATACCAGAGCGAGTTATGCTGTTAGAACACACAGCCCATCGTTTTGTAGAATATGACCTTGGAGATAAAAAAGTCACAATATCTTGAAGCTTTTCGTAAAATATAGATAATTGTTCTTGCTTTACCCACCTCTCCTGATAGTTTTGAGGCTAAAACTATGTACTATGTAGGAACGTATTCAGGTCATGTCAAAGCACTATACATAAAACATTATTATAATACTCAATGATTAAACTATAACTCTCATGAAAACTTTAGCACATTAGAAGCAAATGATTAATCAAAATTATAATGATGTATATAGTCCTAAATTCCCATTAAGTGGTCATTTGTATCCCTTTGGAAGATGAAAGTTCAAGGAACTAGAAAATCAAGAGACCAGTCACACAAATGATCATGAAATTGCCCACTCTGCATCCAGGTAGTTATTTTCATCTGCTTCCTTCTCTAACCAGAGCCCACTTCTGAGCAGATGCATTAAAATGGACTAATTACTCTTAACCTAAATATTTCATCTCATTTAAGGTTTGAATTTTTTTTTCTGTTTAGAGAAAGCCTTTATGGTTATTTATATCCATGTTTTCTCGAAACAACTCTGGAAGGAGTGAGATCCTAGATTATTATCATAACATTTCACTATAGCATAGTAAGTATGATACAGAGTTTTTACTCCTCTTTCTCCTCCTTTTCTTCTTCCTCCTCCGCCTCTCCTTTTCTTCTTCTTTGTATTCCAAAAACAGAATTTACGCAGAAAAATTGGCTGCAACCACCTCTTTCCTACAAGTCATTCTCATGGCATGGAACCCAAATGACATAACAATTTTAGCTAAGGTTCCACCCCTCCCCAAAATGAATAGAAACTCCTTAAAAGACACAGACAGAGAGTTGAAATCTCAATTCTAAGAGTTCCCTGGATTTCTAGGCCACTGATTTGCCCAGATTAAAAACAAATATGGAAAACTAACCAGTGTTTAAAATACAGTAGACTATAAATCTGGAACCTCTAATTCTAGCCAGGAGTGCCAACATCCATCTCCTCTTTTACTTATTTTATAATTGAATTAGGTTCGAGTGGTACTAGAAATAAAACATGAAAAAGAAAATAAAGTTGTTCGATGTTACTCATTTGAGAGATCTTTCTCCATAAAAGCCTTACTCACTTCTAACAGACGGGAAATAAAAGCAGGGTTTGGGGAGGGATGTTACGGAACTTACCCATAACATCATAAAGACGCCTGTTTTGTGCTCAAGAATAGGACTGCATTTAAGACATTGTATTAAGAAAGGACAAAACAACAATGTGCCTTGTGGCGAGGCTTGGATATTTCAACCCCATAGAAAACAAAAAACAAAAACAAAAAAACAAAAAGGAGACAGAGATAGTGTTTTTTTTGTTTTGTTTTGTTGGATTTTGTTTTTCAGTTTAAACTAGAGAGGCGTGAGCTAACTCTACAAAAAGTCTCAACCAATGCCCGGGTTGCAGGTCAGCAGGCAGGGTTTCCACGGGGCTCAAACCACCGTCCTTTCCTCCCTCCCTGTAGATATCCAAACAGGGCAGGTTAACCACAGACCCCAGTGCTGCGCAGTCATCCTTCCTGTGCGTAAATGGCAAGGCCTTTGATAATAAAGAGACTTCCAAAGTCCAAAAGTTGTAAACAAGATAAACCCAGAGCCATTATAGCAGAATCAGAAGAAGGAGGTGGGAACGGGGAGTCAGGAGTGTAACCAGCCCTGGCTTTGCCCCATTCTGTTGCCACCAACACCAACGAAAGCTTCTCTTAAACTCACGCACACTCGGCGGCGGGTTATAACACTTAGTGAGGCTTCCTGAATACAGGCATTATAACAGTGTGAGCTTGGAGGGGCTAAATTTTAAAGGTAGAGGAATGTGGGAGATGGTTAGATCCTCTTATTGATATATTTATGAGGCAAGGGAAAATAAAACTCTCATTACAGACAGGGTACAGACAATCAATATTTGGTAATGAGCAATAGTTGGTCTGATAATCTACATCTCAAACTTACGAGATTCAAGAAAACCTAAATGGTAAATGAAACTTTGTTGCACAAAACATGTAATTTACCAACTTGGGTTGCACTTAATTTATAAACATTTTTACTGCTGGCCAAGAATGTTAAAATCAGAGATAAAAGTGTAGAGATGAAAGAAATCAGCAGTGTAAGAATATATGAGGATAAGAAACAGCAAGAGGCTCCAGGAAAGATATAGTTGGATCTCAGAAGGAAAAAAAAAAAAGTGAAAGAAGAGGAGGGCAGGGAGAGCAGAGGAGAAACTTCTGGAAAAAGATACTCTCTTGGCAAGATGAATGGAAAATAAAACTGCAGAATGAAAGACTGCTTAAAAGAGCAGCGCCTCATCTTCTGCCAACACAGGCTAATTTGTATTTCTGGAACTAGCAGAAAGGATGTCAGCTGAAACCCATGTTAAGAGTCACCTTGCAGCAAATGTTCCACGAACGGCGTGGATGAATTCAGGTTTCATAGAGTGAAGAATGACTCCAGGAACTCCAAACATCCATTCCTGAGCTTCAACTTCAGCACACATGCTCTTTCATTCGAACTGTACATGGGAAATAAGGAGAGCAGGAGCTGGGCTGTCAATTAAGATGGAAATTTGGCTCCAGGTGAAGAGAAATAGCACCCATCTAGCTGTAAATGCTTCTTTAATGAGGTACTAAGGATTAAGCTTGACACCCAGAAAAATATTCCAGAGGAGAGTTCTAAGAACTGGAAGAGAGGTGAACAAGCTATACTCACTCGAGATCAACATCCTCCTCCTTTAATTTGTTTTGCTTTGTATGAAAAGTCATTAAAGTGTGCTATCCTTTTACCGTATAGCTTTTTGTTAAATTATGATAACTATTGCACTGTAGATCCCTAGAAAGTGGTTTCCTGCAGTCTTCCCTTCTTCCTTTCCTTTCTTCCTCCCGCCTTCCACTACAGATGTCTTGTAAATTCAGTCTATTACATTTTCACAAAAAGAACACTCTGTAAGCATAACCTGTACTTGGACCACAAAATAGAAAAGGTCTAACATTGCAGAAGCTCTGAATGTCCTCTTCAAGTTCCTACCGAAGGTAAACATTACTATGACTTATAACGTAGATTAAATTTGCCTATACTTGAACTTTATATAATTAAATTCAGTCTACCCTTTTTCATGTTTGATTTCTTTTTGCTTAGCATTATGTTTTTAAGAGTCATTCATATTGTTATATGAAGCAATAGATTAGTCATACTCATTCCTTCTCTACTGTATAGATATACCACAACTTTATTTATACTCTTCTATAAGTATAAATTATTGGGCATGTCTTTTTATTTTTCAGTTGTCTTTATATCTCTTTATATCTATTATTTTAATTTACAAATATTTTTCAATTACAGTTGACATTCAATATCATATTAGTTTCAGGTGTACAATACAGTGGTTAGACATAATTTACAAGGCGATTCCCCCTGATAGGTCTAGTAGCCATTTGACACTGTTAGGGTTTCCAGGTGAGAATTTCCTCCAGTTCTCAGGAATTTTTTTACTTTCCCATTCTCAAATCCTGAGATATAAACTGTTTTCTGTTCTCCACGATGAATCATTTCCACAAAGTGACGGCCGATAATAACAACCACCTGGGTTCAATGAGCCGATTTTCCCGATTTCCCGATCAACTTTTCTCGGGATTCAGGAAAGGGAAAGTGAAAAAAATTCCTGAGAACAGGCAGGAATTCCCGCCTGGAAAACCTAGACACTATATACCGTGTTTCCCAGGAAATAAAACCTAGCTGGACAATCAGCTCTAATGCATCTTTTGGAGCAAAAATGAATATAAGACCCGGTCTTATTTTACTATATTATATTATATAAGACCCGGTCTTATTTCACTATAATATATTATATAAGACCCGGTCTTATTTTACTATTTTACTATAAGACCGGGTCTTATATAATACAATATATTATAGTAAAATAAGACCGTGTCTTATACATGTCTTTTAGTGAATACATATAGTACATCTTTTAGGTGTATATGAGAGAATCGCTCAGTTACAAGACATAATTTTTCTCAGCTTTAATAACCATTTGGATATCCTCTCTGTCAAGTTCCGATTCAAAAATTTTGCTCACTTTTTCTACTGGTGTCTTACTTTTCACTCTTTTAATGTTTTCTTTTGAATGAACAAAAGTTCTTAATGCAATGTAGTTCAATTATCCACTTTTTTACTCAATTGTGGGTAATTAGCTTTTTGTATCTCGTTTAAGAAATCCTTGACTATTTGAAGCTCATGAAAACATTCTCCTATGTCTTCTTCTAGAAGATTTACTTAATTTTACTTAATTTAGAACTACATACTATTTGGAACTGACTTTTGTGTATGGGGTGAGGTAGGAGGTGGGAGTAGTAACAACTGCATCCACAGAGTTATTTAGCACAACAGAGAACTGAGGCCAATTGGGACATGAATTAACTATTTGGTCCAGGAATTCCTGCAAACCAATTTCTCCAGGCAAATATTTTGCATATCTAGGACATATTTCTCCTATCAGGATAATAGATTTCTCACCTGAGCAAGAGTTCACTTGTCAAAAATCAGTTTACTTATCTAGACTCACTTCAAAATTCCCTCTTGAACCAATCTGAAACTATTATGTCATGGATTTTTCTAATCATCAGTTCCCAGTCATGAAAGACCTAGCTTTCACCATTTAGGTTCAAATCCTAAAGCCCCAAATACCTTTCTCTGACTCATGCCAAACATAGATCTAATAAACTTAGTTTCCTTAATCAATAAGTTTTTGGGTGGTCTTTTCAGGCATTGACAGCAGAGAGAGGAATGGTGCTCCTTAGATATACCAAATTGACTTGCCCGCATTTATCGAAAAGACAACCCTTTTCTGTACTCCACTGTGTCTCTCCTTTGTAATAAATCAAATGACCACACGTGTATGTTCTTTTTTTATACTTACTATTCTGTTCTATTTGTCCATTTTATGTTAATACCACACTGTCATAAATACTGCAGCATTCTAAGAAATCTTAATACCTGGGATTCTACATGCCCCAATTTGGTTGTTGTTCTTCGGGATTTTCTTGGCTAATTTATGCCCTGTGCATTTCCAAATAAGTTTTGAAATCTGCTTGCCAGTTTCCAGAAAGTATCTCCAGAAATTGCATTTGATCTATTGATCAATGTGGGATGGATTAGAATCTGTTAACAACTGGATCTTCTGAATACATGTATATTTATTTGCCTTCTTTATTTCTCCCACTGTTTTAGAGTTTTCTGTGTAGATAGTTGTGCATCTATCATTAGATTTATTCCTAACTATTTTATATGCTTCAATTCAATTATAAATGGTACCTTTTTATTCTATTTTTCTATTTGTTTATTGTATTCTGAGACCTTGTTAAAATGGATTATTATTATTAATGCAAATTTTTTATCTATAGATTCTTCTGAATTGTCTAGTTATGCACTCATGTCATCTGTGAACAAAGATCATTTTATTTTTTTAATAATCTGTGTATATGTGTAAATATTTTTTGCTGTCAAAGTGGCATTTCCCTTGCTGCAATATGTCTGGTCAATGTGATTTGGGTGGTCTTTTATGGACTTGAAAGTTTACAGAAGCAAGATTTATTTAGCTCCTTTGAATTTCCATAGTTAGTAAACCCTGGGATTGGAAGCAGAAGACTTGAATTCAAGTCCATTATTAGATAATTTTCAAAAGGGAAAAATTCTGACTTTCATACAAATATACTATAAACATTTAAATTTTTAAATTTAGCATATTAATTAATGAGGAAACCTGTAAGATGTTAAAACCAGTTCAAAGGAAAATCTGAACCCAGATACAAATACAAGCAATCAAGAATGCTGAAATAAATTTACCAATAGGTGCAAAATGGGTCACTACCCACCAGTTATAAGATGTAATATTTGAGTCATCTATTCCACAGGGTAGAAATCAACTGCAAATGCACCATGCATTTACAGAC
The DNA here is from genome assembly GCF_004115265.2 of Rhinolophus ferrumequinum. NCBI lineage: Eukaryota > Metazoa > Chordata > Mammalia > Chiroptera > Rhinolophidae > Rhinolophus > Rhinolophus ferrumequinum. The sequence continues at coordinate 46,301,238 of NC_046304.1, read as the reverse complement.
ACAAGAATCATTTGTGTTCTTCTCAGTCTCCTACAACTTAGCTGTAAAATGGCTCAGTCAATAAAAGATTCAGATTACTTTATAAAAACACCCAACATTCCACTGAAAGGACATCAAATGATCAAATGTCCATTTTAACAACTTTCATGTTTGTTCCTGACAAATATAAAAAATATATGATTTGGGCATGTGAATTAACATCCTTGAATTTCAATTTTTCCATCCATAAAGTAATAATAATCCTTATTTTACAGAGTATTATGAGGATTCAATGAGATGATTGTTATGAATACATTTGAAAACTACAAAATATATATATATACATATATATATTTAAATCTACAATAATACATATTCTTATAATAAAATACTTATTTTAAGAGGTACCAGTTCAAACTAGTTTCAGTTGTCCATTATGCTGCTACATATTCCTCATTAAAGCTTTCTCAATTCCACCATAATTCTCCACTCCTAGGGTCTGGGCTTGACTTTTGCATTCTTTCCAGCATTTAATTGTGCTGGAACTTCATAATAACTCTAAAAGGGTCACAGAGTGTGATCCTAAAAGAAATGTTCATCATCATACAAATTCCTTCATAGTGTGTGTGCCTGCAGGCCACATGAGCTGCCCAATCTGAATTTTACACATTTACAACACGACTGGATATGGTCCAGGGGGTGTAAATCTTAACAAAATCCCCCATGTGTGTGTGCATGCGCAAGCACGCGCGTGCACACACACACGGCCAAATAATGGAAGAAGCAGAAGTCTACCAGAGGGAAGGGAATGGTGGTATGCAAAAGTTAGATGTGGGACAACGGTTCTCAATCCTGGCTGCAAGTTAGAATAACTCAGAAGAGTGGAACAATTTGTGAAAGGCCTAGCCCAATTTCCAGAAATTCCAATTCATTTGCTCTGTTCCAAAATTAATTTGTAAAAGCTCCCAGTGATCTTAATCTGACACCGAGCATGAGAATTACTTGCTATAAGTCTTCTAATAAAAGTCAGAAGGGAGGTGTAACTTTGAATGAGACACAAAATGTTGTTCTTCAGATTATCTCCCCATTCCTCCAGGAAACTGGTACCAGTTTCCTAAAAAGAGGGCAGCTGTAATGAACTAAGAGAGTTAAGAGCTGGGTTGTTGAGGATATTACAAGACTGAAAGGACAGATGATGCTACTATGTGTCCTAGAAACAGTCGAACAAAATTAAAAAGGAGTTCTTTCCCTGTATTTCATTGTGGCAAACCAAAGTTGACGTGTGAGGAGTTGCCCGCTCATTTAATACTGAGATCTGCTTGTTGAGGGTCAAAGGCAGGATGGGCTAAATAATTGTCAGGGTCCAGTGCACAAAATGAGAGTCCTTTGTTAAAAAAAAAACAAACAAACCAAAAAAAAAAAAAAAAAAAACTACTAAGAATTCAAGGCATCAACAAACAGAGTGTGAAATAAGGCTGTTCTAAATGTGGGGCCCTGTGACCTATGAAGCTGATCCTAAAGAGATGACAGAGAAGGGGTTGCCCTAAGAGAGCCTGAAAGATGTTTGCACTCCTAGTACATCCTTGAAAGTCTCTGGAAAAGCAATGAGAAACGGAGAGAGGGCATTTGAAATTCCAGTGCTCTTAATGTTGTGAACGTTGTTAAAAATAGTGTTTTACACACTTTTTTAGCAGCTTTAAAGTATTAAAAAATGATGTCTTGATTTCATACAGTAAAAGTCATTATTTGTGGTGTACAATTCAGCTTTGACCACAACATGTGGTGTTAATTGTAATTTTGGAAAGGTACTTTTTCTGGGTACAGAATTCTGGGTTGACAGATTTGTTTGTTTACATCAAGACTTAAAGATGTCGATTCATTATCTTCTACCTTTCATGGTTTTTGATGAGAAGTCTTTTTTAATGCTTATGTTTCTTCCTACATAATGTCTCATTTTTCTTTAAATGTCTTTAAGATTTTCCCTTTACATTTAGTTCTCTACAGTTTGAATATGATGTGCCTTGTGCTATCTATCTATCTATCCATCGGTGTATCTCATTTATTATGCTTAGTGTTCTCTGAGCTTCATGGATCTATATTTTGGTGCCTATCATTTATTTTGAAAACTTCTCAGCCATTACTTCTTCACGTATTTCTTATCCCCATTTTCTCTGCCGTTTTCCTTCTGGGATTTCAATTATGTATATATTTCATCATCTGATATTATTGCATGGTTCTTCCACATTCCACTCTGTGTTCTTTCATCTATTTATTTCACCTTATCTAATTTATCCCTTCTCTTCGTGGTTAGCTGTGGAAATTTCTATTGACTTATCTACAGGCTCACTAATTCTTTCCTTGACTAGGTAGAGTCTACCCTGGGTTGAATGGTGTCCTCCCAAAACTGTCCTTCCCAAACCTCACAATGTGACCTTATTTGGAAATAGTGTCATTACAGATGTAATTAGTTAAGACGAGGCCACACTGAAGTAAGTTAGGCTCTTAATCCAACATGACTTGGGAATTTATCTGAAGAGGCAAAGAGACAGACAAATAGAAGAGAATGGCACCTGAAGACAAAGAAGACATATAGGAAGAACACTATGTCACAACAGAGACAGAGGTTGGAGTTGTGCTTTCACAAGCCAAAACACACCAAGGATTGCCAGCAATCAACAGAAACAACCAGAGAGACATGAAACAGATTTTCCCTCTGAGCCCTGAAGAGGAACCAACCCTGCTGACACTTTAACTTTGAATGTCTGGCCTCCAGAACTGGGAGAGAATAAATTTCTAATGTTTTAAGCTATCTAATTTGTGCTGTTCTGTTATGATAGCTATAGAAAACTAATGCACTTTGAAAGACATTCTTCATCTCTGTTACTGTGTTTTATCTTTCTAGTATTTCCATTTGATTTTTTCTTATAGTATCCATTTCCCTCCTGAAATTACCCATCTAATCTTACATTTGTCCTCCTTTTCATAACTTTTCATAGTCATACTAAATTACATTGATTAGTTCCACTATCTGTGTCTAACTCTGGTTCTGTACATTGTGTTGTGTCTTGACAGTGTGTTATGTGAGTTTTATTTGTTTGTTTTACTTTGTTTCATTTTAGTATGCCTTGTAATTTTTTTCTGGAAAGCCATGCATTTCGTGCAGGACAGAAAAGACTGAGTAAACTGTCTTTTATGCTTATAAATGAGCTCCTATTTTCTTCTGCTGAGTCTCTGGTGTGGGGAATCAAGGCAAGGGCTGAGGTGGGTTTGGTGTTTGTTGTTGCTATGGTTACTTCAGTGTACCAGAAGCTTCAGCTTCCTCTAGCACTACCTTGTGTTTAGGGTGGTAACTGGCTTGCTGGAGGGTTTTCTTTTTCCTTCTCCATCTCTGTCACAGTCCCAGTTTTAGGTCTTCCCTTAGCACTGCACCTCAGAGAGGGTCTTTCTCCATGTGCTTATCCCTCACCTGCAGTATTCCACTGTGCTTGTTATTCCATGCTTATTAGCCTGCTTGGGGTGGGAGGAGGAATTCTTGTGAGTTTGGAAAAACCTCAGGCTTAGGCAAGCGCTATGTCCCTGGGGCTTGGGAATCTGGCCTTCTGTGCTCCTGGCCCAACACAGCTCTTGTTCCCAAATTATATTTTTATCCTCTGCTAGGCTTAGGGGATCTTTTTTTTCTGTCCCCACCCCCAGGTGCAGTGGGTTAACCAGTGACCCAAATGGTAGAGTGCTCCTTGCCCACCCTGCCTCCCAGGCTCTTGTTACACAGGTGAAATGGGGGTCTTCATGCCCCTCCCACAGTGGTGGGGATCTGTCCTCCCCCCTAGGCTGGCACAACTAGGAATAATTTCTCTGGACTCTCACCGGTCTTTTTTGTGAGCATCTATTAGAGTCCATGCAGAGGAGCCTGCCAGGAAGTGTAACCTGTTCCTATATTGGAGCTTCCAGGGCCTCCACACTGTCTCCCGTGGATGAACACTTTTAGCGGAATTTTTCTTACCTGTGTCTCTGGCTACATTGCCCCAGGTAAACAAGTGCCTGAGTCTCTTCTCTCTCTTCAGGTGCTCATCTCTCCTTAGATTGGAGCCTAGCTCATTGCTCTATAACCTCACCTCTCCAATGAGTTTAAGAAAAATCATGAAACCAATTGTCCAGCACTTTTCATCATTGTTTTAGGGTGGGAAGGTATGCTCTTCCTAGTTTATTGTCAAATGGTAGCCAGAAGTCAGAGAAGATGTTTTGCTATTGTGATTATAACCCTGCTTACAGCTGGTTTTCCAAGTCCTGGATTAATATAGGTGTTCTAGCTTTGTCCGGAGACCTTGGGAGCTCATATCAGAGATTATCCTTACTTGGTGGTGTAATTAGATATCACCCATTTTAATAGGACTAAGATTTTCAACTGAATTCAACAAAAATGTATTTGTCACTATAATATACTAAGTACATGAGGTACTAAGCATATGAAACAAATCAAACATTCTTGTCTTTGTGGAGCTTATACTTGAGTCATAGTAAAAATATACTTTATCCTAAAATAAAGAGTATAATGGATTGTTCCAATCTATTAGTACTGATTATTGTTTTTAATCTAAAACTTCTATTAAAACCTCATTATGAAAACAAACTTTTAGCAAAGAATTTAACATTTCCTATTATTAGACTAGAAACCTTCCATAGCTGTAAGGGTTTAGAACTGCTACTTTCAAAACTATTTCCAAAATAATTTGCAGCTGTGTTCTCTAAGTGTACATGAAATGACTTCATTTAATGAGATGATTAGCTTTGCTTTCCTGTTCCTTTTCCTATTTTCTTTATCAACTCTTCAGGAAAAAGTAATTATTTGAGTCTAAGTAAAATGCCATGATATCTATATTATCAATGCATCTATTAAACATGTTTATTGTGCCCAACCACGTGCTAAATGCTACACAAATTACAGAGGATACAACGAATCTTAAAGTTGGAAACAATCTTGAATGTTAGGACAATCTTGAATGTACCTATTAAGACAGTCCTACTTAACGTATATACGGCATTTATTAGATTTTTTAAATATGTGGTTTAATTGTGCACCTCTTTTGATCATTTATATAAAGTCAATGAATCAGAAAACACTATTTCCTGAAATTTTGTCTGGAAAATATGATAATCTTCCTTAATGGTCCATCCAACCTTCTACTCTGTTCTTCAATAAAGATTCCCATTTTAACATCCATGCCCAGTAATTGTATAGCTTACTGCTAAATACTCCCAATATTGAGGAATGTACTTCCTTCCAAATCACCGTCACGCAATCTTTGCAGATCTCAAAGGGGCATGAAATAATTTAGGAGTCAACATAAACAAATTCCTTTATCAATCCATGTTCCAGGGTGATCTGCAATTATTAAATTATAGTTGCTTATCGATATTTGCTTATCTGTAATTGTTAAAATATTACGATGTTGATTGCTTACACTAATCCTAGCCTCAACCAAACAGAAGAAGCATCCAGCTACTCGTCTCTCCAACAGAGCTAATAAAATTCCATATGGACAGAAATGTTAGAAGGTTTGCTCCCCCTCCCGCATAGCATTAAGTTTGAAAAAGTCACAAATACTTTATGCCCAAATAACCACTTATTCCCTGTTAACACGGAAAACTTTTTTTCTATATTTGAATTTTCTGTTGGGTTTTTACACTCAGATCCAACTTTCGAATGCATGTTTTGGCCATTTTATGAGAATTTCAGCTATTATCATTCCTAGCCTGTAGCCCCCACTCTTCCTCCTGCATTTCTATTTCAGTCAGGGGAACCAACATTCGCTGAGCTGGAAACAGAGGGATGCGGAGTCAGCTTTGTCCGACAACATCCATGTTCAATGAATCACAGTCCTGGTTATTCCACCTCCTAAATACGTATCTAATTTTCATCTTCCCTCCCCCTTTTTTTAATCCCACGTTTGAATTGAAAAACTACCACCTGAATGAACTCTTTGCCTCTCTTTTCTCAATCTCATAATTATCTTCCACATTCCTCAGTGGCCATATCTAAAGGATGACCTTGATTTTAACCCTTCCCTAACACCTACTATTGGATAAAATCCACACTTCTTAACACGGCATACCAATGGCTTTCTAGGTATTCCCCTACTCATATTCCACTCATGTCTCTGTTACTTCCTACATTGATATTAAATTCCAAATGACAAACAACTTTTAGTTCTTCCCTTCCCCAATGTGCACATGCGTGCGCACCGCGCACGCACACACACACACACACACACACACACTACACGTTCATCCACAAAGTTTGCCTTTATCACGTCACTTTCAGCAACAGCACTTTCCCTACTGATTCACTCTCATTCATGCTGTGTCCAGACTCTGGGCAGGTGCCATTTCCTCTCAGAAGCCCTGTTGACTGTTTTAAGTTAACCTATGTAGCCTGTCCTCAGAGTCCCACAGCGTCTCTATCTGACATGTATGCTTGTATTGCCCTTCCCAGATTAAACACACATCTCAAGAACAAGGATATTTCTAACTTAATCTTATCTTCTCATAACCTACCATGATACTTACAGCAAAAAGAGAGCAGATTACTTTGTTGAAGGAAACAATTTCTGCAGTTCTGTGACGATGTCTGGTACAGCTGAGGTGGTTACAAGACCCAACTCCACCCAGTCTGGTCTCTTCAGTTCCCAGGGTTTCTCTGACCCCCTGCCAGGTTGACACAGCTAGAGCTTGGAAGAGGAATTGTTGCCTGGATCCTACCCTCGGACCTTCTTTGTTCTCCCTTTTCTTAGTGTCTGGAAGTTTCTGAAGTTCTGTGTTTGCTTTTGGGAGAAATCCCTCATGCCCTAAGTCACCCCAGTGCCGTCCGTGCACCATGGTCAGAGCCCCTTTGTCTTCAGCACCTGTCCTGGTAGCGAATTCATGGTCCATGCCAACCAAGCCTTGGCTTCTTTGGCTTTCCCAGCCCAATGCCATCAAAACTCGGTACCCGTTTTCCTATGATCTCAGTACTTTCCTGCTCATCACCTTCCCCGTCCCGCATGACTCTGCTCCTCCCACACTGTCCCATGGCGGAGGCTGTGTGGAGACACTGAGAACCAATCCTGGCCAGGATGTCTGCTCAAGCCCCCTCTGCAGCCAATGTGAAGAAGCACATCCTCAGTACCTGCCGTCAACCAAACTTGTCTTAATTTAAAGTTTATGATAACTTTCCGGGGCCTCTGCCTTTTCTAACTTTCCACAGAAAGCCCTTACTATTGCCAAGTCAATCCTCCTCGGCCATAAATTACAGTTAGCATTATCTACAAAACCTTGGCTAAATCGGCACAGGGAGGCAACTTGAAACAAGTTGTTTGCGCATCCGGATTTGCTCTAGGATTATGGGCAGCCTTTTTGCAGTCTGCTTGCACTCTACCTTTCCAAGTTTCAGTGGTGTAAAATTGTGGTCACTTTTACTGACTGGTTTATGTGGGTGGTAATTAGGCTTCCTGTGGAAGTAGTCTTTCCAGCTTTCAGTCTGGGAAATGACTTTCCAATATTAATTATGCACTGCGATATTCTTGTTATGATGTGTGACCGTCTAAAATTGTTATTAACAAACAGCTCCTGTGTTAGTCCCGTAACACCTTTCAGGGCTGTTCTATTTCTACCACAAGATAAATATTAAAAGGTGGACTGAAAATGCATTTGCTACCGATTTCCAAATTACCTGTGAGGAAACACTAATGTGTGAACTGCATGTGAAAGGACATTTTCTTTAGCTGCAGGCGATGATTCCCTCCCGATTCCACACAATCTGGTTGTTGATCAGTCTCTTCATACTAGACATTTAACATTTCATTCTTATCTGAAGAAGAAATACCTAACATAAATAATGAAAGGATCATGTGCGCCAGCAGCTTGCCGCTGTCTGCTCCTCATTCCGTCTCCACTTGTAGCATGTGTTCTTTTGGGTAACAGTGCCCCAAAGTTCTCTGATCACCATCCTATTCTCTGATCACCAGACCCTGACTAGTGAGACCAGCCTGCCCTGTAGGTCGGCACTCACAGCTCAAGTTACCAAAGTAGCGACAATTATACGACACTGCCTGGGACCCGGCCAGAAGCCATGAGATTCCACAACTGTAAAAAACCTCCAAGGTTACCTAACCCTCTCCTTCATTCCTCAGATCAGGGGATTCTGGAAGGTGAAGTGACTTGCCCAATCTACTGATAGTAGAAAAAGAACTTTTCCCCCATCTCCTGACCTACTTATCTGCCCCATAATTTATTTGCATGTCCATTCATTTTTTTTAAACAAATATTGACCCGTCCCTATTTCATGACGGGCACGCTTGCTGCCACGGGTGTGAAGAGCAAGACAGGTGTGGTAGGGAAGGCACAAACTGGTTCATTTAGCCAAATGCACGATATCCGGTTCTCCATTCAATCGCAGCGGGAATGGCACAGAGCATGATGTGGTGGGGGAGTTCTAAGAGCACTGGGAGCAGACACGGATCCAATCCCAGCACTGTTGCCTCTGGTTGACACACACTGGCCCCACCGTGGATATTTATCCCTCTGAAACATTGCACTTTTTCTCTCACTTCTGAACCTAACCTTGAATCAAATCCCTCTTTTAATACAGCCTCTGGAAAGCAGCTAAAACTATTCAACATTCCTTGAACCCTCACATCTGATTAGGAACTTCTCCAGGAAGAGGACTAGCTTACCCCAGGCCCAAAGAGTCACGAAGAGCAAGTAAGAGCATCTTCTCCAGGGATGAAGATGCCCCTCTGTTTAAATGGCGGTGCTCAGTGGGAGGCCACGGTGCTTCCCAGGAGACGTCCAGCAATGTCTGGAGACATTATGGCTTGTCACAACGAGAGAGGGGGTGCCACTGACATCTAATGAGGGACGCTGCTCACTATCCTGCAATGCACTGGAGAGCCCCCCTCGCCACCACCAAGGAATTATGCCACCCAAAATGGCAACCGTATCCAGGTTTGAGAAACTCTGGACTAGAGCTCTAGTGCCTTATACAAAAGAAACTTGTAACCCAGGAAGCGTCACTGTTGCTTCAGATCGATGCAGAACAAATTGGTATAATTGCTTTAAACAGAATCAAATTTGGAACCCTTTAGAGCAGCGGTGTCCAAACTGCGGCCCGCGGGCCAACTGCGGCCCATGATCCATTGTTAATTGGCCCACAGCAAATTCCAAAAATATATTTAGTTTACTTAAATAAACCAGGTGAGGCAATACGTACTTCACCTTGAGTGAGTGGCCCGGCTGTTTGTGTGTTTTACCGCATATGGCCCTTGGTGAAAAACGTTGAAAAAAGTTTGGACACCCCTGCTTTAGAGGATCCCTAACCACCTTGATTACTCCAGCTTCGTCCCTAATGAGCAACTGGAACATGTTATGCCTCTCACATTTATACTCGTATAAAATAAAGAACCCCTGGGGCCGGCCCGGTGGCTCAGACAGTTAGAGCTCCATGCTCCTAACTCCGAAGGCTGCCGGTTCAATTCCCACATGGGCCAGTGGGCTCTCAACCACAAGGTTGCCAGTTCAATCCCTGGAGTCCCGCAAGGGATGGTGGGCAGAGCCCCCTGCAACTAAAATTGAACACAGCACCTTGAGCTGAGCTGCCGCTGAGTTCCCGGATGGCTCAGTAGGTTGGAGCACGTGCTCTCAACCACAAGGTTGCGGGTTCGACCCCCAAAAGGGATGGTGGGCTGCGCCCCCTGCAACTATAAACGGCAACTGGACCTGGAGCTGAGCTGCACCCTCCACAACTAATATTGAAAGGACAACAACTTGACTTGGAAAAAAGTCCTGGAAGTACACACTGTTTCCCAATAAAGTCCTGCTCCTCTTCCCCAATAAAAAAATTTAAAAAATTAAAAAAATTAAGAACCCCAACCATCAACATCGGGTCTAGGCACCATCATTACATTTTTGGGTAGTCCTCAAAAACAGCAAAATAGGAAATTGTTACTATTATCATTATTAATATTAGCTACAATATCTCCAAAAAAAAAAGATTTAAAAAAAAAAAAGGCTTAAACAGATTAACTAAGGTGGCTCAGGTCATGCCGAAGGAAAACCCTACCCAGCTGAATATAGGTTCAAGTCCCATGCCACTTGCTCCACAGTCCTTTCTCTAGAAACTTCGCCTGTAGGTAGTCTTATCTCTGGCCAACAGCATTTCACAGAAGCATCCCAATCGATTCACCTTTCCTCAGTTCCTCGGGTTACTCTTATAGATCCTGGGCCCGCTATGAGTCTGAAGGCTAAAGCAGAACAGAAAAATAAAAGTCTGCCAGGGCTAGCTCCCTACGGAAGTGCAGTCATATTAACTCAGCTAACAGGGCTTAACTTCGTGTTGTCCACTTTCTTCAGAGCAGATGACACCATCGGATTCGGCACAACGAGCTGGACGGGTCCCACTCAGCCAGTGACCTAGAATTGCCTTTGATCAGAAGCAAACGCGGTTTGTGGAACTGACTGGTTTTTGATGCCAAAAAAACAAATACAATGATTTTTTTGGAGCTCGGCAAACACTGGGAACGCTTACTAGCAACCACAAAGTTAGTGTATTTGATCTTCCACGCTTGACGTCAAGACAAGGTTTTTAAATATCCTAGTATTTGGCTTGCTCTCAAGTCAGCATTTGAGATGTTTATAGATATTGCAGTTAATAATGTTGACACGTACAAGGAAAGCGGGTTGCTTACAAGAGGAAAACATGCACTTTTAAATAACAAACTAGTATAGAGAGCAGTAGCCCTCGACTCTCACACACAATAGAAACCACTCAGGCAGTAAGCGGGGAGGGGTGCTTTTTAAAAATGCAAATGCCTGAGTTTCCCCCAACCTCCCCAGACCAATTGAGTCAGAATCTCTGGGGCATGATGGGAGCAGCCGTTATTGTGTTCAAACTTCTGGAGTTGATTAGAATGGACAGCAAGTGCTGAAAGTGATGGCGGAAGAGAGAATCTGAGACAAGCAGTTAGTTCTCTGCATGCGAATCTCAGTTCTGATTTCCCAGCTGCACAGACTGACAAAAGCCACAGATCTTCCCATTTCAGGCTTCTCACCAACAATCCAGCATGAAGGGTACGTACCACTTACTGGTGTCATAAGGAGTAAGGCAAGGTATGAAATGCATCTGTCACACACATGGATGGGGTCGGTGTCATGACGCTAAGACTGAAACATTCTGTTCCTAATCTCTCACAAGTAAAGGGTTTTAGTTCCGAAATGCGTGAGCAGACCATTCTTCAGAGGCCCAGCTCATGAACCTACTCGTCCTTCTTTTTCTTTGTCTCCCTGGGTGAGCGATTAGGGCATTTCAACCAGAGTTGAAATCCAGTGACTTGCTAAGGAAGCACAAAGGAGCAGGGTACAGGCTCTGATGCACCGTGTGCTTTCTGGGCCAGAGAATGGGACTCTGAGTCGTCCCCCGCCCCATCACACACCATACGCTGGCACTCGCCGGGGTCCTGAACAGAACAGCCTTCCCTGAACCACAGAACCAAAAGTGGGTAACGACTTCATCAAAACATCTACTGCAACGTGACTGCTGACTAGTATCTAGGAAGGATGCTGAGCACTTTACAATTATTGTTTCATGTATCCTTACCAGCACCCTATATCATAGCTATGATCTCAATTTTACCAAAAACAAAACAAAACAAAACAAAAAAACCACAAACAAACAAACAAACAAAACAGGAATTAAATAGGGTGTTGAAGGGTCTCCCAGTTAACGACCGGCACTCCCTGCATCTGAAGCCATGCTTCTTTGATTCCAAACCCCATTCGCTTAACCAATCCATCCCACCTGGAATGACAAGAAAAACACAACACAGAAAGTTGAAAGTGCCTATCCAGACAGCGCCTCACCTCTTGGGTTTGCTGCATCGTGGGTGAGCTAACCTACACATCCATAGCTCTAGACTGGTGGCAGTTCTCAAGTTTGCACAAAACGATCTTCTGGGATGCTTGTTAACGTGCAGGGCCTCTCTGCCAGTGATTCAGAAACGGTTAAGTCTGAGATGGGGGCTCTGAATCTGCATTTTTTTTTTTTTAGCATATATTCCAGGTTTCTCTAATACATATTGTTTCCTTTAAGAAATAAGTCCCTAAACAATATCTATGCTTTTATTTTATGACTTTAAATTTACTGTCTTAAAACAAGGAGGCCACAGGCCAAAACAGGCCAGCCACCTGTTTTTGCAAATAAAGTTTTATTAGAATACAGCCATCCTATGTATTTATGCATTAATTTATATCTCCTTTCACTACTGCAGAATTGAGTATTTACAATAGAGACTTAACAGAAATATTTACTATCTGTCCCTTTACAGCAAAATTTTGCCAACCCCTATCCTAAAATTATTCTACTGGTATATTTTGGCAAAAATGTAGACCACTAATTAATTTAGAAATGTTTATATATATCTAATATCATCTGAGTTGCTCAGCTTCTGGAATTCAGTGAATGTATGAAAAAATATATTTTCTGTATGAAAAACGTATCATTCATTATGCCTTGAGACATGCTTGTCAGGCGAGTGCTTAAATAAATCACATTCTCTCTTTTCCCTACCTTCTGATAAGCCACAAATTGAAAGGCAAAAGAATCAGTATTTTGTCTAAGATGTGACCAAAAAAAGCAGGCACTCCCCCATCAGATTTGCAAGACAAATGGGGAAAATTTAATGAATCCATTAAGAATCCCCCCTTATTACGTGAAGAAAAATAAATAAATAAAGGCACAAACCTTTCCTGTTGCCATATACTAAAAAAATAAAAATAAAAATAAAAATAAATAAAATAAAAATAAAAATCAAGATTGAGGGAAAGAGGCCAACTGACATTGGTGGAGGTAACGCCTTCCAATTGCTGACTATTAGGAAAGTTAACCCACCTCTTCCTTCCCAACCCATCATTATGTAAAGGAAATAGTTGCCACATTAGGTCAAGCTCCTTTGGACCAGAGCAGGAAAAAGGGACAAATCATCAGGTCAGAGGAAAAAAAAAAAAAAAGGAGATGAGTAAGATACGTCAAGTGACCAGAAGGATGTGTTTTGGAGGCTCAGAGGGAGGAAATGGCAAAGAAGATACAGAGGAATATGAACTCAGAGATACGAAAGAGCATGGTCTGTGGCATAGGCACGCAGGGACGCTCCGTGCTCATTGAATGAATGCCCTTGGAGAAATAAAGGCGAACTGGGGAGTCCAAAGAGAAAAGCGATGCCAGGAGTTCAAAGAAGGAAAAGAAAAAGCATTATTTTTACACATAATCATCCGGTGTCGTATGAATGATCTCTAAGTATTTTCCCACTAGGGAAAATCAAAGCCCAAATTCCTCACTTGGAGCTCCGTTTCCTGGAGGAGCTAAAGGCTTGACCAGGTCTAGACTACATTTTATGCTCATCTGTTAGCCAGCTCCTCTGGCACAAGTGGCTGGGTCCCAGGGTGTGCCGCAGCTCTGTCTTGCTGCATCGCTGGTTTCCCCGTCTGGTTTGACAGGAAGTAGGTACCGTTTGCGGATTGCGACCTAGCTCTTTTTCAGAGCTGAGCTACACACAGGTATTTATGACTCTAGGTCTGATCTACGGAAACAAAATATTTGCCAAGGCGAGTGCAGTGAACATTTTAACAGCCAACCAGATGGCCTTAGGATGGAAAGGGTCAGAGTGAACAAGGGGAACAAAGCTCTTTCCTCAGCCCTGCAAAAGCCATCATTTTTTTTTGCCAGGTCGTAGTGTCAGATTCTAAGAAATGGCCCTTTGCTGGCAGAAGCGATGCTACCCTCTTACCGAGATTGCAGAAACGGCAGTGATTCTGAAACATTGTTTTTCATACTCTTTTCATTCTACTTTTGCTTACATATGTTAACCACGAATCTTACAGTTGGTATTGGTCAAGATTCTCCAGAGAAACAGAGTACCCTATGTTTAGGGGACATACGAGACATCCTATAGGTGTATATAGGTGCTTTAGACACATAAACACACAGCTGATCAACTTGCTTTAAGTTTTCTAAACCCAATGAATGGTGTATGTTATCCAATATATGGGATATGTAATATATCCTAGGTGTGTGTCTGTAAGTATATATATTATAAAGAGATTCATTACAAGAAATTATAAGGAATTGGCTCCCACGATCATAAAGGCTGACAATTCCAAAATCTGCACAGCCCATGAATCTGGTTCAGCCACCACAGAACCAGAACCAGGAAGAGTTGATGTCCTGTTCGAAGGCCACGGGGCAGAAAGAGTGGAGGTTGGAAGGCCTTCAGGCAGGAGAATTACCGTGTTTCCCCGAAAATAAGACCTAGCCAGACCATCAGTTCTAATGCGTCTTTGGAGCAAAAATTAATATAAGACCCGGTATTATATTACATTATATTACATTACATTATATTATTATTATAGAAGACCTGGTATTGTATTATATTATACTATACTTATATATTATATTATACCCAGTCTTATTTTATAATAAAATAAGGTCTTATATTAATTTTTGCTCCAAAAGACACATTATAGCTGATGGTCTGGCTAGGTCTTATTTTTGGGGAAACATGGTATGTCACAGGAGAAGGTCAGTCTTCTGTTCTATTCAGGCTTTCAATTGATTGGATGAGGCCCACCCACAAAGCTAGGGCAATCTTCTTTACTCAACAAATTAAAGGTTAATCTCATCCAAAAACATCCTCACAGAAATACCCAGAATTAACGTGTGACCAACTATCTGTGACCCAGTCAAGTTGACACATAACCATCTCAGGGTGAATACCAGTTGGCCCCACGCATGGTGTTATCTAACACAAATTGGTTGAGCTTGGCAGAAACTTTGATTTTTGCATTTTTGCATTGTAGCCAATCCGTGTTTATGAAGCCACTCAAACCATTTTTAAAAAATACTGGGTATTTAGAAAATACTTGAAAACAACTTAGCTCATGTACACTCCATTAGGCAGCCCAGAATATATAAGTAAAATACATGGACATTTTAGGATTTTTTTTTTCATCTTCTTTGTCTTCTTTCTCCTTAATCTTAAACAAAACTAAATTTGAAGAAGTCAGAGTTCCTCATACACTCTTTGGATTCTCCTACCTACATACCTTCTTCACTGTGATCTAATAGCTTCCCATGCTTTATCCCACTCTGGAGAGATTATTCATTTATTTGCTCAAGTTTGTGCCTCACATATTCTCTTTTCTATTAAGATAGACTTAAACTCTCTCACTCAAAAAAAAAAAAAAAACTCTGACTCTTGTGAAAGACTGCACATTGTTCTGTATCTTGTTTTTAAATGTAGTTTTAATGTTCAAGCCAGTCTGTAAGCTCCTGGAGAACAGAGATCATGTATCATTCTCATTTCCGATAGCATGGGTACATGGACCTAAGTACTCAATGAGTATTGGATGAATAAACTTGTGAGTGAAAATATGACGTGAAACAATGTGCTTCTTGCTGAGCAGTTACATTTAGTAACATCGCACTTCCTTGCCTTTCCTTCCATCATCTGACTCGCACATGTCTCTTGAGTCCTGGCAAGTTTGGGAAGCATGCAGTCTTCCAAATTTTACCCATTCTTGCTGTTTCCAGCCTCTAAGTCACCATCAGAGAGATCTGTTTCAACATTTCCATATTTCTACGTAAGAGATAGCAGAGTTCACATTTGGTGAAGTAAGCACATATAAAATTCAGCTGTGTCTCTTTGATTAAGTTATTTTGTCCTTCAAGCTATTCAGGTTCATCTTCTGGAACTCGCTATATTCTGCATAAACGAATGTAAATTATGAGAGTATAAGGGTACAGGTATTTTTCCTTTGAGGTTTTCAGATACACGTTAAACTTGTAATTATCTAACAATATGCTTGCTATTTTTAAGTCTTTGGTTATTGCCTTTGCAAGTAAAAAGAAGATACACGGTAAGGTCCCTTAATTCTTACAGAAAATCAAGCCGCCCACAGAGACACGAGAACCCTCTCTATTAAGGCTTGTTTAGTATTCAAATTCTAAATTCATGAGGTAACTAAGTGAGATTATTCCTGGAATGAAATAATGGAAATCACAGTATTACCCAGCACACTTAGAGCTCTGTAACTACTGAGCTAAATGAGGGAATGTGAGAGAATATGTCCATTCAGTTAGACACATATATTGGCTATTAATAGTTTGGGAAAAATTTCCCAAGAACATCAGAGGTTCTACGCAGAGAATGGTATCAGTTGCAGGGGCTTCCCCATCACCCGCCAAGCGTTTCAAAGCAGTGGGGAAAGCATTAGCTTGACTCAGCCATCCTACATATACCTTCATACTTAAAACACTGTGGAGATTAATGCAAAATAAATTATTAGACCTAAATGTAAAACCTAAAACTATATTACTTCTGGAAGAAAACACAACAGAAAATCTTTGAGACCTTGGGTTACTGTGATATTGTGATTTATAATCAGAAATAGATGTATTTGGTCTTTGTCCCTATTTTGGCACAGAGTTCCTGAAATCTTTGGAATTTCCTAAGTGATAAGAGCACGAGGAGCATCTTTTGTTTTAATATTTGGTCTCCAATACGGGATTCCTGAAACCCTTGCAATTTCCTGGGTGATAAGAGCATCTTTTGTTCCAGGGAGGTGACTCTGGGTGGTGTCCTGAATGGGGGCCGGTCACTGGATGGGCCAAGCCATGATTAGACGCTTGGGATTTTCAGTGCCCTCCCACCCCCTTTTCTTGAGAAGGGAGAAGGGCTTCAAGTGGAGTTGATAATTGATCCTGCCTACGTGATGAAGCCTCCATAAAAATCCCAATAGTATGAGGTTCAGAGAGCTTCCAGGTTAGTGAACATATCTACGTACCAGGAGGGGAATGCACCCCAACTTCATGTGGACAGAAGCTTCTGCGCTCAGAACCTTCCCAGACCTCGCCCTGTATCTCTCTTCAACTGGCTGTTCATCTGTATCCTTTATTATATCCTTTAATAAAATGGTAAATGTGTTTCCCCTGAATTCTGTGAGCCACTCTAGCAAATTCATGGAATCCGAGCAGGAAGAGGTCATGGGAACCTCTGATTTGTAGCCAAGTCAGACAGAAGATATGGGTGACCTACTTCTTTCAATTGGCATCTGAAGTGTGTGTAGGGGGGTAGTCTCATGGGACTGAGCCTTTGACCTTCGGGGTCTGATGCTATCTACAGGCAGATAGTGTCAGAACTGAGCTAAATTGTAGGACACCCAGCTGGTGTCCCAGAGAATTGCCGGGTGAGGGAAAAGTCCCCTACATCTGGTGTCAGAAGTGAAGTGTTCTATATGAGTAGTAAAGGAGACACACAGGACGAAACACGGGGTTGTTCTAACACAGTTACGCGAAGATTTCTTAAATATAACACCAAAAGCAGGATGCATAAAGGAAATTGGATAAATTGGACTTCATTAAAAATTTAAAAAGTATTCTTTTTGAAAGACATTGTTTAAAAAAAAAAAAAAATGAAAAGACCAGGCACAGACTGTTAGAAAATCTATGCAAAACATACAAAGCAATAGTGACAAAATGATGACATTGTTTCTCATCAGAAACAAAGCTAGGCTAGCAGGAGATAAGGAAACAGTGATTTTAAATTGCTAGGGGAAAAACAGACAAAACTTGGTTATACTAGAATGCTATATCCGGCAAAGAAACCTTCAAAAACAAAGGGAAAAGGAAGACGTTTCACATAAATGAAACCTGAGCAAACGTGTCACCAATAGACCTGAATTACAAAAAAAAAAAAAAAAAAACATGAAAAAAGTTTCTCTAGGCTCAAGGGAGACAATACCTGTGGAAAATCAGGCGCTGGAAACAGTACAAAAGATACTGTGTTAATATCTCTTCATGAAATCCACATTCTGAGAGCTGCAAGCAAAACTCTGTGACTTTATCCTCCACAACTTAGGAAATGAAAGTGCCTGTATGGACAAGCAATGCCTTCAAAAATTCCGTTAATGACGTATGTCAGTGAAACACGTCTCATCCAAGTTTTACCCTTCCCATTTAGTATCAGAGGAAGAGTGAGGTTTTCATTATTTCTCCTTAAGTTGCTCTTTGGGCAGGCACCAGCATCTTGTTCCCAGAAAATGGATAAAATATATCCAGCTCTCAGTATTTTTTTTTCCTACATAGATTGAATTGTGGCTTATTTGATTTAAAAAATTTTTAAAGAAAAAAAAGGGCACATACGTATACCCTAGGCTACACGACTAATTTTTAAAGGATTGGAGGCAAAATAGCCTCAGAATAACCCTGAACCTTCCTTCGATGATGCTTTCCCGAGGAAAATTTTTTAAAAATAAATAATTGTACATGTATTGGGTTAGTGCAAAAGCTGATTGTCTTTTCAGACACCCTTCTTGATGTGGTTGGAAATTGGAACAAGTTTGGAAAGCAATTTGACATTTTATAGTTTGGATATTTCCTCCTTTGCTTTCTACTTTCAGAAATGGAACACTTCATGATAGAGCGGCCCGAGGCATGAAATTCTACCGGGTATAAATATTATAAACTACAGGTAGCCTGAACCCTTCATTTGTTTTGTGCATGTTCTTCCCCTGCTATTCTACCCAATTTCCTTTGAAAGTTATAGAAGGGCACAACTAAGAAAATGTTTTACAATATTTCTGAATGTAGCAACGAGAAATATATTTCGTATATCCACTACTGTACTTTGATTTTGGGTTGAACCGCCTAAGTCACATTGGGTGGGGTGGTGTTTCTGTTTTGTTTTGATACAAAATTACTTCTTTTCAGAAGGGCGCGGCAGGAGATGAAAGAAAAGGATATTCCATTAACAAAGTATTACTACCTTAAACGATCATCAGAAGCAATGTCTCCAGCGCTTGTGGAGAAGTGGAAATTGCACCCTGCACTGCTGAGGCTTTTGCAGCCAGAAGGCTTCACTTACTTACTGTCCCATTCAAGCCCCAAACAAGACGCATGGACAACGTTCAACTTTCGCAAGGGGAAAGGAAATTTTAGTGATTGAACGGGCCAGCGACTTGTCCAGTTTTTGTTACTGCAACCAAAATGGACTGCAGATGTGTCTTTTTATGTTAGCAAGGACTTTCTTTCTAGTATGTGAGCAGATTTAATGGAGCCACGAATCTCTTTCAAGGATTTCTCTTTGTCAAGTCTCACGGTGGCTTCCTTGAGAGAAGGAGGGCTGGGTTAGCATTCCCTTAGGTCCTCTGCTTGTGTCTGTCCCTCCCGGGACCAACCCAAACCATCATTTCCCATTTTCTCACAACTTCCCCTACCTAGGTATTTTTAAAGAAAATAATGGAATTTGGTAATCATTCATTAAAAAATACTTAATGAAAGAGATCTTATCAGTTATTCAAAATAGTTCCATTGAGCTCTTTATTGCACTGCATTTTAAAATTACTAGGGTAACAAGGAAGGGGAAATTGGGAGTCACTGATCAACTGGCATAAAGTTTCAGTGATGCAAGATGAGTAGGTACTAGAGCTGGGCTGCCCAGCACCGCCTAGCATTCATAATACTATATTCTACACTTAAAATGTCGTCAGGTGGGCAGATTTTTATGTTAAGTGTTCTTACCACAATGAAACAATTAAAAAAAAAAAAAACACTACTTGGATAACACTAAAAAAACCGCATAATAATAATAACTACCTTTTTGCTTCCTACTTTATTCCAGAAACTGAACCAACTCTACACACATTTGTTCTATTTCACCAACACACACACACACACACACACACACACACACACACACTCCATTTAAAGAGGATTAAACAGAGTCTTAGAGAATTTAAGCAACTGGCCTAACTGGGTACAAAGTACAAAGCGTGGACTGGCCCCTCAGCCTGTCTGGTTCCAAAACCTATGCTGAAACTGAAATTTAATGCAGAAACTCAAATCACCTTGATATATCTTTACTCTTTTTAGACACTAACAGCCTGTTTAGATTAGGGCAAAGTATCAAATGTCCCAAGATAGAATTTCCATTTTATCCATGAAAAATCAAAGGATTTTTTTTTAACTTAGGGTATTTCCCGCCTTCAATGCATTTGATTCTGATTGCGCCTCCATTCTGTCTCCACTTTGTGTAAATATACCCATTCTGCATTGCAATGAAATCTTATTAATTCAGACCCGTCTCGTTTGGAATTTGCAATAATATGACTAAGCTGGGAAGGGCTTAACATTAACTTTTCTGTTTCCTATGAAGAAGAAATTTTTAAAGAAGGTGAATACTATTAAAATGATTTCCTGGAGTTTAATCTACCTAAGAAAATACAGCAATTCTCAAGAACCTAGCAACTACAATTTGCATATAAATTATTAGTTTTCAAATATCTCTTATGAAGTGATTAAAACTGCCCCAAAACTTGATAGCACTCAAATATTAGTTCAAGTTATACTATATAGTTGCAAGAATTTACAAAAATAAAAATTAAAGCACCTAGCTACAATTATGCAAGCTGTCTATTTATTTATTTTCAATCACTGAGAGTTTTACAAATTCCTTTGTCTTAGGCACTGTTTTTAAGTCGTGTTTTGGGACTGGCTTTGGGATCAGTGTGCCTGTGGCCCTTGAAGGAACGATACATTTTACGGCTGATTTCATTTGTTCTCACCTGTTTTAACCTAAGCTTTCAACCGAGAGTCAAAGATTCTAATCTGGACTGTCTGCCTTTGAATCAGTTGGAATTTCGGCAAATTATTTTGCATCTGAACCGATTTCCAGTAAAATAGATTAAATATCCGACTTCCATGCAATAGTAACAATGTAAAGCAAATGGAAGCCCATGACTTTGTTCCCGGCACACAGAAACAGCACCAGCAAATGAGAGTTTCTTCTCTCTATCCTTCCCTGGCAGACAACTGCACACCGTTGGCATCTGTGTTCAGGAAAGGTTTAAAAGTGACTCATGAGTGCCAAGGACCATGTCCCCCTGCTCCCCTGGTCAGTTGTCCAAAAATTCAGAAGGCTCTCAGAGTTTTAGACAAAAAACAAAAGACAGGCTCTAAGACAGAAATATAATAACAACTAAAAAAGAAGAAGAAACGCACTGAGGAGTGCCTGGTAAAGCTGTTCATTCCACTGTTCTAAAGTTCAGGCTCAAAGTACTGCTGAAAAATGAAGAGGAGGAAGAGTGAAACGGAGCCACTTCAGGAAAAGAATGATGTCATTTGCTACCTGGGCGCCTGGGGCTGTGGCAGAAACGGTATCTCTCCTTTTGATGCAGGCCTGAGGGCCTAGTCACGATGTCACCAGCCAGTCACACTCACCCTCTGCCGACTGGCAGACGCTGGACCATGCAGCAACTTTTTCAAACAGATCCTTTCAGAATCGGGCAAACGGCTCTTAATGCCATTGTCATCAGAATGAGTTTCACAGTCACCAGACTCAAGAAGAAGCTTATGAATAAAGATAAAAACTTACAATTTTTTCTGTGCTTTGCATTCTGGGGTGCACGAACCATAACATACACTGGGATGAGATGAAAAGAGCATCTTTTCATGTCAATTCAAATGTTAAGGAAATTTGCCATTGACGCTAAAACACAACTTCTTCCTCAGGCAGTTGTGGCTGGTAGGCAAGAGGAAAGAGGGAGCGCACTAGAAATCGTATGTGTGTAGGGCTTCACTCTCATTAAACCTTGCAGTCGATGTAGTAACACAGCCGTGGGAACCATCATCTTCCTCTTCATTTTCTTCAATAGCATCATTGTCGTCCCTGATCTATACATAAGACGGTGCAATGAATGTCTTACTAGAGCCCATACGTACATGAGCCATGGCCTCCTTTCTTTACACGACACTGTACCAACACCCCTGGTTTAAAGAAGGCAGAGTTGGCATTTGAACTCACTTCTGCCACTTATCTCTCTCAACATCAATTTTTTTCCTGAAAAATAAGAGGGTTGAGCGAGATAATAAATGTACAAAATAGAGAACTGTGCCTGATATGAACGAGATACCCTGAGGAATAATCTTTCCACTTCGGCTTACTCTCACTAGCTGTCTATTCTCTGCGAGCTGACAGAAGAATTGGGAAAGAAATACGAATTGACAGCACACGATAGTATCGCTGCCAACTCTAGAAGTTTGGAGGGCCATTCTTCCTCTTTAAAACACTCAAGGAAAGAAAGAAAGGAGACTGTGTAAACAGCTCTGATTTTCCTGTCTCTTGCTGCATCTGAGCTTCACCACTACGATAAAGTCTGCCAGCCAGTGCAGTCTGCAACTGCTTTCTGATCTCCGATCCAGTACAAACACAGGAACCAAATCATATTTCCAACCAATCAATCCAGGTCCTCTGAAAAAGAAAAGCATTTTCCTGGACTGACAGATGAACCTGAATTAAAAGAGAATGCTTTACACTCACAGGTGGCCAAGGAATTCACAAGCCACAAGATGGGGGCAAAAGTGCCTACCCCCAGGATAACCCTGACCCTGTTTCTGAAGGCATGAAAGCAATGATATAGTACGAGGCTTTTAAAGAGTAATCTTCAGGTGACTTTCATAAAGGGCTGAGTACCTACAGACACCCTTAAATAGAAACATCAGGAGCTCAAGAAACATAATTCATCATATCCATTTTTATCTGTAAAAAGCCTTTTCTGGAGGTCTGCCATAAAATCAACATATTCACATCATTCGGGATCTATTAATCTGACAAAATATCAGCAGTACAGAATGATTTGGGGAAGATATTTGGCAGAAAGTATAAATATCTCCAGACTAATGTGTG
Organism: Rhinolophus ferrumequinum; assembly: GCF_004115265.2. Classification (NCBI taxonomy): domain Eukaryota; kingdom Metazoa; phylum Chordata; class Mammalia; order Chiroptera; family Rhinolophidae; genus Rhinolophus; species Rhinolophus ferrumequinum. The sequence goes on along the minus strand of NC_046304.1, from coordinate 46,278,496 downwards.
GGGTTAGCGTGAGGGGGGAGATTCTCTTGGAATCTTTATTAGCTCAAATATCTGGCACATATAGAAATTTCCAATTTGGCCATCAACAGAGGAACAAAATTAGTAGGACCTTTAGTACCAAAAGGACATGCTGCTTAGCTCTTTTTTTATTATTATTATTTTGTAAACACCAAAATGTGACATAATGATTGCAGTAAAATCAGGAAGGATAAATACTCAAAAAGAAAAAAAGAAAAAGAAAAAAAGAAAGCAATATAACCTGTAATTCCATTAACCTAGAGATGATAACTATTAACATTTTGGTATATATCCTTCCACATACTTTTATATGCAGAAATAGCAAGATTTTGTTGTTATTTTGTTTTACAAAAATGAAATCATAATATATGTACTTTAAACACAAGTTGCCCAAGGTCACTGCAGAAAACACAGAAAATTTAAATAAACTAAAATTTTTAGATCTTCTGGCTCTCCAATACTTGGTATCTAACTCCCCTGATACTTTTGATGCACTTTATACATTGAATAGAAACTTTTATCAATGGCATTATTGTATAGCAGGATTCTGGTACCTGATTTCCTCATTAGCCCGGAACATTTTTTATGTTAAAAAATATGGGTATGTATCATTATTGTCAATGGTCTCCTAGTCTATCCCTGAATATTCTTTGTATTTCTGAAAAAGAAATTTCTGAGTCTGAAGGTATGCGGTTTACTCTCTCCATAGCGCTGTGGGATCGTGCCCATTTCTTCCTAACCTATTCAATGTTGCACCTTATCGTTCATTTTTATTGTTGTCAGTTTCGTAGAAGAAAAATGTTGTCTAGAGTTTGTTAAATCAAATTCACCTTGAAAGCCATCTGTGTTCCTATGTTTAACAAATACTTTTATTGCCATTCCTGTGTGCCAAGCACTGTTATAAGTACTTAATAATTATTCATTAATCGTCTTAACAACCCTGTAAGATGGGTGCTATTATTATCAATCCCTTTTCACAGACAGGGAAACTGTGGCATGAAGAGGTGAATTAACTCAACCAGGAGCAAAGGGGTTGAAATTCAGACCAGTCCACTGGGCTCTGGCATCACTTCCACATTTTTGCACGTGGGTCCCTCTCCCATGCCTATTCCAGCAAGCAGCAACAACTCACAAATGTTTCTCTCAGCGCCAGCAAAGCGCTTTGCAATTACTCCCCAGTAGATATTCCCTTATATATTAACAACGTCCCATGGCTGCAAGGATACAATGGAGGATGGGAACATAAGCACGGGGCAAAAGGCATGAGGATTACTGTGACTGGCTTACAACAGGATGAATCATCCCCTGGGACTCGGCTTACTGCCATTCGCAGGAAAATTCAGGGTTCTGTTTGCAAACCAGGCATGGGGGTGGTAATAATGGCTGCTGAGTAACCAGCTAAAGGTATCTGCCACCCAGCATCACGTGCTTAGTGCCAGCAGTTGCAGGGGATGGTCTTCTGCAACCTGGACAGTGGTGCCCACCGTTAACAGGAGTCTCTATGCGAAAAAAAAGAGTTTCCCAGTTCAAGAGAAACAGATAGGAGTTCTGGTTCCAGTTACAGGAGCCATGAACATGGAACTTGCCATTTGGTATCAGCCAGTTCTACTCTGTGCGAGCAAACGTCCCCAAGTGAGGGACTGGGACTGTCACAGCATGTGGGGAGCCTGGGAGAGGGCAGGGCAAGAGGGGATCACACCAGTGCACAGAAGGGCAATCGCACATGGTACAAGTATCACAAATGGGCCACCACACGCATTGTAACGGCCACGTACCCTAAGTGGTAGGTGAGGCTACATCCCAGTCAAGAATCAGAATCTACGTAGACAGCTCAACGGTGATCATCAAAAGCCTAAACGTGGCTGAAAGGAAAAGGAAGAGACATGTCTCAAGTTCAGAAATCTGAACTGGCCAGGGTGAGAGCTTGAATGTACCAGGCACAGGTCAAGATTTCGGGTCCTTATTGACAGGAAGATGGAAGGGGAAGAGAATTCAGAGCAGGAATAGCACCTCAAGTTCAAAACCAGGGGCATCAACACACTCACGCCTAAGAGGAGCCGCGTGCCTCCTGCCCCCGACTGCCCACGTTCAGTGAAGTCTCGCCAGGTGGGTTGCTGTCCAGAGCGAGGCAGGGCTCTGAGGACAGGCTCCCCGCTGTGAGGCTTCATGGTTCAGACTCAATAGCCAGTGCACATATTCACTCGCTGAGGCTTCTGTGGGTTAAAAAGTTGGGTGATTTGTTCAGATGACTCAGCGTTTTCAAAGCTGTGAGCCGGAAGTCACTCGAGTGCTCTTTTCATTTGCACCCTCGCCAGCTCAGTCTTATATAAAACCTTATCGCACTAGGTTATTTTGTTATGCAAGTTGCAATTCAATGTTCAAACCCCAAGAAGTTTTCTTGATCCTTCACGGGTATGAAATTAAGAGCTGAACAGATGAACCGAGTGAGGTGCCTCTTTCTCCAGTCACAGGTTATTAAAGCTATGGCAGGATCTCTGTCCCTAAATCAGGGACTCAAGGAAGACCACAAAGGGACACTGACAGAAACACACAAGCACACATACATGCACACACGTGTACACACATGTACCTGTGTGCATTACATACACGCAGAGGCACACATGCACACACATGTATACACACATGTATATGCACACAGATGTACACATGCACACACTCTTGCTAATTTAAGCCAGCAGGGAAGCTTAACTTGTGAGTATCACTCACCCTTCCATACTTCACTTGTAACCTTTAAAGGACCAGGATATGTTTCTTATTGGAAAATGTAAAAAAAATAAATCCATAGAAATGTCCCCTATGATTGAAAACAGAAGCTATCCATTAAGACATTCTCATTGGAAAAAAAAAAAAAAAACTAATGGAAACTCAAATGAAATGGAACACCACCAATGCATTTTATCAACGGCATGTCAAGGAACCACACCCAACACATTGTATCAAAGGAATGACAGACACGCTCGACTGTCAATTACCTACAGGTTTCTCTTCCAAATTTATATCTGTCCCGGGACAAAGGCTCAACAAAGAATATGCTGGCTATAGTGAGAGCGTTGGGAGGAAAGTGGGCTACCCAGTGACGCAGAAAGCCACGGACCTCCATCTCTTCATCTCTAAAGTGGGATAAACCAGCCGAGCCAACAAACAGCCTACGGGGAGTGGGGTTGGTATCTTACTGGCAAGGTTACATTCCTACAATCAAAACAACCTGATATTAGCCCTAACCTTGGGTTATTTTTGTTGCATTGTTGCCAGTTAAAAAAAAAAAAAAAAAGATCAGGGGAAAAAAGAAGTCATGAAAATCCAGGTTAATCTCATGGTAGCTACACACAGCTTATTTTTTGCTTTATTCTATCTCTAGTTAAAGACTTGACCTTAGTTTCAGAAAATCCTACAAGACGTATTCATAAAATCATTTATTCATTTATTCTCATTCTCTCGTGCGCGCACGCTCTCTCTCTCCTCTGAATACCCAGAGCTATGCAGAATTTAAAAATCAAGATAAAATGGAAAAGCATTTTGAGGAAATTTATTTTTTGTTGTCAATGATATAGCGATATTTCTCATGGCATGAACAAAAGTGCAAACTTTGCCAAGAAGAACTGGCTGTGAATTTGGGAAAGAGTGTGGCTGAAAAGCTGACAGAAGAGAAGTGTTTATTCATGTAGGTGAGTGTGAGTGTGTGTGTGAGTGTGTGTGTGTGTGAGTGTGTGTGTGTGTGGTACAGGGAGGGGACAGGTAGAAAGTAATATAAATTTTTTCTCATTCACGGGGATCGATCCTTAGTCTGCCTTGAAATAACAGTCTAACAGAAGACGTTTAGCCCAGGGGAGACTAAGTTCTGTTCAGCCAACATCCCTTATTCACAGGCTTACTGTTACTACTGAGGCTGGAGTACATCAAACAGCTACTTGCTGTCACTGGATTGGGAGATCACAGTGTGAGAAATTCCTTGAGAATATCTACTAATGGTACTCCTAAGGAAGTGTGGGACACAGACTTTTATATAAAACCACAGCACACTTCATTTTCCTTCCTTCAAGGGGAGAGGGAGAGCTCCATCTACCTCTCAAGGTGCCTTGATTCAAAGGTGAAGAAGTTTTCTATCATTTCTCCTTTCAGACAGACTTGTAAGTGTCCCCCAGTTTCTCCTCTGTCTGGAAAGGGAGGCTCTGAGAACTCAGCTCTGTCTGAGACGGACAGTTTATCAGGGCGTTCAGCCTCCCTGGAGCAGACTGGCTTCCACTGGTGGGAGCGGGGAGTGGGGCTTCGTGGGATGGAAGCAGAAAGGGAGCCGCCAACAACAACAACGGAACTTTGTGTCAACACTGTCTTGTGCTGATGTGAATGAAATATAAATATTGCACAATGAGCCATTTTAAAAAATTCTTCAAAATATTACGCTCTTGCATTACGGGTGGCTAAGTGGAGGGAGGGACCTTCTGTTTCATCCCAAAAGAAAGTTAATAGCAGCCCAGGAGCTGGAAAACCAACTTCAGAAACACTTAATGTTTAGATCCACTTAGTGGTTGGAAAAAACAACTTTTTGAAGAAAAAAAATTTGTTTAAGAGCTGCTCCAGCAAGTGGAAACAGCAATTCCTTGTAAACAAACCTTTAACATGAAGGTATTTCTCAGTGGCGGAAAACCTAACTTCATAAAGTCAGATTTCTGAGATGTTTTTTCAGCTCCTCAGAGACTACAAAAGTAACCACATTCTGTCAGTTGCTGCATCAAATAAACAAATGTGAATGAGAGATTTTCCATATCCTATGTCAACCGAATGTGTGTCTGATAAAGGGCATGCAAACTTGGGGGCACGTTAACTGAGAAAATCGTGGAGAAAATCAGTTATGATAAAAAGCAAGCATTGCTTCTAGTTCCGCTACCTACTTCACAGGGGACATTAATGACAGTTTTAATGTGACGTAAGTAACTGGAGGCTGTTTGCAGATGCATCTCTCCCTTTCTGGCTACCACAGTGGCCAGAATTAACTGTGCCAGTTCTGAAGCCCTGTGCCTGACTCTGCACAGAGAACCCTCTGCTCTTTCCATCCCATAACCCAGCTAACCAGGGCGGTGTCAGGGGACAGGCGGGAGCCCATTTAGAAAATCCTACCCCTAACCTCGAGGTCAGCCTTATTTCCATGAAGAATAGAAACAATTCAGGTTTACACATTGAATGGCATTAGGAAAGAGTTCCTCACCGAAAAATCTCATGGGCAATCTACAATTAGAAACTAAGAAGATGTGACATATATACACAAGGGAATACTATTCTGCCACAAGAAAAGATGAAATAGTGCCATTTGTGACAACACAGATGGATCTTCAGATGATCATGCTAAGCGAAATAAGTCACACAGGAAAAATAGAGAACCATATGATTTCACTGATATGTGGGACATAAAACTGAAAGGAACAAGACAACCAAAGAAACAAAAACTCATAGACACAGACAACAGTTTAGTGGTTACCAGAGGGGAAGGGGGAACGGGGTGGCAGATGAGGATAAATGGGGTCAAATATATGGGGATGGAAGGAGAATTGTCTCTGGAGGATGAATACACAATGTGCTATATAGATGATGTATTATAGAATTGTACACTTGAAACTTATATAACTTTACTAACCACTGTCACCCCAATAAACTTCATTTAAAAAAGAAGAAAAAATTAATATGCATAATATTATCAAGATCTATCCATTTTGTCACTCCAATAAATTTTAATTTAAAAAAAAAGAAAAAGAAATTAATACGATTCCATTTTGCTACAGAACTACTTTTTAAGGACAAATAGCCTTGGAAATGCCATCAGTGTGTTGTTGTAGCAGTAAATTCTTGCTCTGTCAGTGTCTTAATCCCACTACTTTCCTGCTGAGTAAAGGTGTGCAGTTTACTTAGCCTAGCTGTGCCTCAGTTTCCTTAACTGTAAAATGGAGTAATTATCCCTACATCTCAACATTTATATATGTAAATAATAAATGAGACATATGAATGTCCAAAGCATTTGGCACCACGGCTAACAGATAGTGAGTGCACAAAAAAAGGATGATGTTCCCTATGAATTTATTTAAGCAATTGTTGTAACTCAGCTCTCAAAGAAAATGAGTATTTTCCTGGGAGGGGGTCACTGTTTAGGGAAGCGGGGGAGAAGGAAGCCTTGAGCTCCCCAGACAAGTAGTTTTCACGTGGTGAGTCCGGCGAGTTGATGGGAGAAACACATTAGCACCTCTGTTTCATTACTTATCTCAGCTTGAGTTTCCATTCCATGTATGCCTTATAATGTATTAGATATATTTGCTTAGCATCACGTGTACGTAATATATAAACAAGTAAGATAAACAAATATTGGGTACTTTTTTTTTCTGATGGAAGCAAAATATGTGGAGATAAAGGACAACCAAGTAGTAGCCACAGGTTTTTGGTATCTAGGAACATAAAGCAAAGGGAAGTATTAGGAGATGGTCCTAGACCCCAAAAGAGAAGTAAGGCCAAAATAGACTCACTGGGTTATCGAAATGGAGAAGGCTGTTAGCGGCCATCCTGCTCTGTACTCTTGGAGCTAAGGAGCCCAGCTTCCAGGCCAGAGAAATGACGCCTCCAAGATCACCCAAGGGCAGAGGTGAGCACTGAGCAGAAGTGTCCAGAATCCCATTCCATGGTTGGTTTTCATTACCTCATTCTGTCTACTCACTTTTGGGCCTATAACTATTTTATAAACCAACCCAAGCAAGGCAGCGATTTTAAAATCTGCACTTGCATCAGAATTACCTGGCAGCTTGTCGAAACACCGGCAGGCCCTTCCCCAGGATTTCTGATGGAGTAGATGTGGGGTGGGGACCAAGAATCTGCGTTCCTTACGAGTCCCAGGTGATGCTGTGATGTCAGTCTGAGGACCCCGCTGTCTTAACCATGGTGTAGAGTCAGAAGCTCACTTCTTTCTATCAATGGCCATGGATCTTTGAAATTTAAATAATTCCCATTTAATTATATCCTACTTACTAAATAAAATCGTGGGAGTGGGAAAAGTATTTCCGATGAGAAAGAGGGAGGAAAGAAGGAACTAACATACGTACTACGGGTTGGTGACTTTAGGAGGTGCTGTAGATACAACAGTAAGCAAAACCATTCATTGGCCTTTGTAGTGGAAAAGACACAGTAAATGGTATAAATGAGTAAACCATATAATACGCCGTAATGCTCAGTGCTAGGCAGGAAGATCAAAAAGGAAAGAGGAGTAGGGAGGGAGGCATGCAATTTGAATTAGATGGTCAGGGAAGCCCTCACTGAGAAGATGCAGTAAGACGTGAAGGAATACGGAAGTCACCCTGTGGATACCTGGGTGAAGAGTATTCCGGACAGAAGAAACAGGTGCAAAGGTCCTGAGGCAGGAACTCACTTAATATGCCTGAGCAAGAGGCAGGAGGTCACTGTGGCTGGAGAAGAGTGAGCAGGTCAGAGCACGGGAGTGAAGACACAACCGTATGGGAGAAGGGGGTGGGGAGGCCCCCGGCACCTGGAAATTATTGTAAAACTTTGGCTTTTACTCTGAGAGGAGAAACCTCTGAGAATGTCATGTCTGACTGAAGTATCAACAGGGTCTCCCTAATTGCTGCGTTGAAAATAGACTCAAAGGCCCAGGAGAGACAGGTGAGGAGGATGTTACGGTAATCCAGGTAAGCGATGGAAGCTTGGACCTAGGTGTCGTGACAGGGCTGAGAAGATCATATACTGACGGCAGAGCCAGCAGGGTGTGCTGACAGATTGTTCACGGGGTGTAGGAAAGAAGGGGGTCCCACCCCCCACCCTACATGCTTGTCCTGAGCAAGAAGTGGAAGAACAGAGTCGCCATTTCCTGAGTTAAGCTGTGACTTAAATGCAGTGCCTGGCACGTACCATAAGCCAGTAGATGTGAAATAAATAAACCCTGGTTTTAAAAGCTGAAAAATCTGAAGCTCATCTAAGTTAATTTACTTACTCGAAGTCATGTTATAACTGGTGGCAGAGTCGGGATGAAAAACCAGGCCTGTCCGGCCCAAAGGCTCACGGTTTCTCTGTGCAGCCGTCTGTGATATGCCCAAAGCCGTGAACCCGAGCAGGAGGGCGAGACAAACAGGCTCTCTGGTTTCCATTCTGAGTGTACCACGATCCTTCTGGCCCAACCTGACTGAGGCTCTGTCCAAGGGTCACAAACCAGGGACCTGCTGGCCTAATAAGGCCTGCTGCCATGTTTTGTTTGGCCGCCACCGCTCTGTAAAAACAATTCGCATTTGAATACCTTTGGGCTAGGCTTGTCCTTTCCAGTTCAGCCACACACACACCACCCCTCTTGCTTAGAGCAGTGCCCTTCAGATCTTCCGTTCCTGGCCCTTGGAGAGATATGATTTTTCAACCAGTGATTCAAACCGACACGCCAATGAGAATTTAGCTATGGAGTGTGCTCGAAAGAAGCCCGTGGGGTCGGACAGATATCAGTTCACACCCCAGTCCTATCACTGACCATCTGGGCGAGCCTGAGCGAGTTTTACCTCCCTTCCCCCATTTTGAACTATTGCTGTGAGACCTGGAGGAGAGAGGACACGTGATGTACACAGCACAGCAAGTGCTAAACGTCTGGTCGCGTTACAGGGCAGGAGCTGGCACACTTTTTATGTGAAGGCCCTGATAGTTTAACGGTTTAGGCTTTGCAGGCATACAGTCTCTGTCCTAACCACTCAGCTCTGCTGTAGGAGCATGAAAGCAGCCCTCGAGAATGCAGGAACGAATAAGCATGGTAAACAAAGTCTCAGTAAACTCGTATTTGCAAACACTGGTGGAGGGCCAGATGTGACCCCTGAGCTGCAGTTTGGCAATTTGCTGTTCTCTGCTGTCGAGCACTGCGGGTCATGCCCAAACCACACTGCTCTCCTGCTTTCCCTCCATGCCTACCAACAAAGAAATGCCTTCAGTGATATGACAAGGATCCTTTCATCTTCCCTTAGTCCAAGCTGTAAGGGGAGATCATAGTGATACCAGTTGCTGCTCTCACTCTCCCAATCAGAAATCAAGAAGGAAAACCTTCAGGGGCTTCATTTAAGATAAGGCCGGGAGGGACTGATACTCCCAGGAAGTGACGCATCCCCCGGGAGGTCGGGCTTGCCCTGATCAGATGCCTGGCAAGTGCAGCTTGGACAGTGCTCATCACCTGGCTTCTAGAATATTCCAGGAGGCAGCTGCTTCTCCCGAGCAGGTTCAAGGAACCAGAGAGATGGGTTGAGCTCCCCTGAGTGAAGCCTGCCTCCTGGCTCGGTCCCAATCTCAGAAGGAACAGGAAGGCTTCTACACCCTTGGCATCGGAGCGCCCCTGAGCCGCTCTGCGGCCACGTTTCCCATCCTTTGACCTAATCAGAGCTGTGATTTGTAGGTCTTGAGGGAAAGGCTGCTGGGTTGTTCCCACTGAGTTATTTTTGGGAGCTGGCACAAGAGAAGACGAAGCATTCACAATCCGTACCACTGGGCAGTGGGGAGCGAGGGCTCTGCGTAAGCCCTGGAGCAAACTTAGGTCATTTCCTTTTACAAATCTCAGAGGCAGGCAGCACCAGAAACTCTGGAAGGGGGCAGATAGGGAGCAAGCTGATGTCTTCATTTGCCTTGGAAAACATGATTTTTTTTTTTTCCTCTTCACCCACTTTCATCTTAAATGATCTGAAATGAAGTTGCCAAAGAACATGCAGGTTTGCGGGGGAGGATAAAATGGAGGCCAAGTTAATAGACAGAAAGATGTGTGAGGGAATCAAAACTACTGAAATACTCATTGAGCTTTACGCCCCCTCTGTCATTAAGAAAATCCTCTGAGGAAAGAGACTTACAGTACTGTATTTATCAATACTGTAACTATACATCATCTGTTTATAACAAGAAAAATAGCCACGTGTAAGAGGACCCATGTACCTCAAACCCGAGTAGTTCAAGGGTCAAGTGTATTTCTGTTTATATACTTCTGTATATCTGTGCTTTGCACAGTAAAACAGAAAGGCATTTTTGCCTACCCCCAACCAAATTTTCACCCCCTTGGGGGTGGTATTGCTGTCGTGGAAAACGCAAGTCCTAGACCTAGATCTAAGTACATATCTTAACACCAAATATCCACCGGAAGGTAAGGGCAAAAGTCATAATAATAGTAAGCAACTGTTATTGAGGCAGGAACGAACCATTCTAAGTGCTTTGCTTATATCAACTCATGTCATACCCCAAACTTGTCTATTCTAATACTCACTTTACAGATGAGGAAACTGAGGCACACAATTTCAATAACTTGCCCAATGCCAGTGACACAGTTACCGTGTTTCCACGAAAATAAGACCTAGCCAGACGATCAGCTCTAATGCGTCTTTTGGAGCAAAAATTAATCAGAACCCAGAGCTGCAGGTTCACTCGCTGAACCCACACATCTGAGCTTCACTACATCCGAGAGGCCATGTTCTGCAGTGCGCTGTTGGCAGAGACCCTGTTAATAAAAACAATGTGACAGCCGACAGACATAGGCCAGTGACTGTTCAACTGGACTGAACTCTGGAGGGGAAGCAAAAGCTCTCTCCATCGGCCCACGCACAGTGTTCATGGTGGTTTCGAACATTTGAATGGTAGGTTTTCCTAGAAAAGGTAGTGATGGCTTTACAAACAAACCCTTCCATATTCTCTCCTGAAACAGGAATTGGTCAATTCCTCTTCTATTCTCACAAATGCTACAAAGTGTAAGTAGAAAGAACCACAAGTTTGGGGTTCTAACCAATGGTATGAACCTGGTCACCTCACTTTTCAGGGCCTCGGTTTTCTCTGTAAAATAAGTACATTAAGACCTCCAGTACTGCTTCCATCTGGAATGCTACTACACCTTCTGGAAGACAGAGACACAAGCAACAAAAATACTGAACAGTTATACTGAAGCACCTTTAGTAAATGTCTACTGTGGGACTTATAACCATCAATGGCATATGGGCAAAGCAGGTAACACAAGTCAAGAAGACAGGCAGAGGCAGAGAGAGCAGTAACAGAAACTCAGGTCGGCATGTACTCTTCAAAGAGGGCTGTGAATAATCAACTCCTGCTGGCTGCTGCCAACAGGAGGCATGTGGGCCCAGTGCTACCAGATCATATTCTGATGTTTCCAAAAGAGACTGAAAAGCTGGATTCTTATGAGCACTTTGCAAATTTGTAGATGTGGACACTTCTGGGGGCAGACCGTACAGCAGCCTCCATGATTTCTGCTGCCGGGTGTTCATGAGCTTGTGTGATCCCCTCCCCCTGGCTGTGAGCAGAAGAAGTGAAATGCCTTCCAGACAATAGAATATGACAAAGTTAAGACTCAAGGTCTTCAAGATGGACAAAGATAGACTTAAGGTGCTAAATCTACTAGATTTTGAATTAATCAAAAAGCAGATGATGGTGGGTGGGACTGACTTAATCAGATGAAAGCCCTTGAAATAGGAACTGATCCCTTCCTGAGGTGAGACACTCTTCTGTGGGCTTGATGGAGGATGTGTCCATGTTGGAGAGAAGCTCATGCAGCAAAAAACGGGGCCTCTAAGACCTGAGAGCCGCCTCCAGCCTCCAGCCAGCAAAATGCAGGGGTCCTCTGTCCTACAGCTGCAAAGAAACGAACTCTGCCAACCACCTGAATGAGTGTGGAAGCGGCTTCATCCCCACTGCAACCTGCAGATGAGAATATAGCCCGGCTGACTCCTCAACTGTCGCCTGATGACACCTAGAGCAGAAGACTCAGCTAAGCTATGCCTGGACTCCTGACCCATGGAACCTGAGCAATAACACATTTGTATTGTTTTAAGCTTCTAAGCGTATATCGATTTATTAGGCAGCAATTGAAAAAGGGTATAATGGCTTTTTCAAATTTTCAGACACTTTGCAGGCCAAACTAACCTGAGCAGGACAGCTGGCCTATGGGCAGCCATTGTGTGACTTAGGATTGTGAAGTGCCCATAAAATACTACATATAAAATACCACATGGAGCCTGAGGTACTAGGCATTAAGAGATAAAAATAAGAGTATCTGGAGAGGTAAATATCACAATTCAACACACTGCGATAATTGCAGGACCCCAGACTGCAGAAGGATGGGACCTCCCGCAGAAACAGCTATCAGAGCCTAATTACACCCCATGTAAAGTCAGGAGCTGCCTTTTTACCACCTGATCTGCGTGCTTTGGGGAAGAAAAACTGTCTCATCTCCAGTCTCTGTTTCTTATGGGTGTCTCCATCACATGGTGCTTAATAATCTCATCAATGATTCCCAGTTTTCTTAAAAACTAGATGAAGGGGTTGCCTTTGAGCCTAAATGATAAGAGAACTGAGCGTATCCTCGTAAGCACCGCGGTATTTACATGCCCTCTCAATTTTATTGTACATCACCCAATGTTAGAATTCTCCCGAAGGAACAACTGTGAGGGACAGAGTGGTAAGGTTTGGGCACGTACCAGGTGTCTACGAGACGGTGTCATATCCCCTAAACACACATACAGCTGACACTGATCTAGGCCTTGAGACCCCGGGAAACTGGGGCCAAACTTGTAAAGGGTGACTTGGAAGCAGCCATGCAAACTTTCTGGGCCCCAACTTTCTCACCTCAATACCTCATTCCTGATTTCAAAAAATAAAATAAAATAAAATAAATAAAATAAACCAACTGGGTTTCTACTCATGCCTCCCAGAATACCTTCCCAACACATCAGCCAGAGTGATTTTCTTGAAACATCATTCAGATCATAACCATCCAATGGCCTCCTGTCATGATCACATCCCAACTCAATCATGGCCTGTGAGCAGAACCCCTCCTACCTTCCTTTCTCTCCCAAAGAGGAGTCGGCCATCAGAGCTTCATCATCGTTCAGCAGTGTCCCAAAAATACGTATCAGTCCTGGGAGTCTGCCAGTATGCACTGGTATGAGTGTATCAATACTCGAAATATGTAAATGCATCCTTACCAGTTGGTCAATTAGCTGCTGCTCTGAATCTCCCATGCGGTTCTCTGTGCTCGAGACCCCTTGATCTTGCCACGATTCCAAGCAAGCTGTTAACGCTGGTCAAGCAGGGGGCCTCTGGTTTTCTGCTCAAGAGCTATGGCCAGCACCCATTCAGTTGGTGGATACCTGTCATACTCGTTGCTAAATATCTGGGTTGTGCTATTGAAACAAGACGGTATGCAGGGGCCACCTAGTCACCAACCGAAGGAAGGGAGGATGACAAAGGAATAAAAGGAAAGGAGTGAAAAAGTTTCTTGAAGCCAAGAGCAGCTATCTTTCAGTGTGGTGGAATAAAATCTGCCCTGTCACTGAGCTTGAGGAACAACAAATGGGAAATCTGGAAAATAAACACGAAGCACACACTTGTGCTTTGCACTACCAATACCACATGAAGAGCGGAGTAATTATGTATTCGAATATCACTGCTGGGAAAAACTCGGTGTGACCCAAAGTTCAGGACTCAAACACATTGGTTCCAGGCGAGATTGCCTTTCATGGTGGTATGCCCTTTTTCCTCCACTGCCGTGTTTCTAGAGGAAATCAGATACTGCTCCTATTTACCGGAATGGGATCTAATAAGGGCGTCTTCTTGATTATAGAGCTACAAGGATCAGCACTTTCCCTCTTGCTCATGAGAAACCACATAAAACGAAACAACAGAAACCTGTAAGTATGTCCCCAGTGAATCACCCTGGCCCAGTGCACATACATGCCTCAAAGCACGTTTCTAGAGGAAGGCGAGTGACCAGAGTGAAACAAGAGGATGTCGGTACCATCTTCATTTCCTTCGTGTTGTCTCTCCCAGGTCTGGGCTCACACGTCGGCCCAGTCCCTGCAACGACATTACCAAGCACCCAAACATGAGTGAAGGGATTCAAAACAGATCCGTGTTCTCGGGCCAGCTAGACTCCTGTGTTGTGTTCCAGCTCCCCAGCCCCTACCCTGAGTCTCCTTTATCAATCAAATGTGTGTCCGCCGCACCAAAGGGATGAGCTGGTCCCTCTCTCCAGCTCACACAATTCCTTACCCCATTCCTATTTCAGGCCATGGTACTGAGCTTTTTGCCCTGGGTCTGTACTAAGCAAATTAACACTCCCATTTACCCTTTGTGACTGAAGGTCCCATTTCCAACCCCTGAATCCTATAGCTGGAGCCCTATTTAAAAACCTGGATCTGTCGATCCCCTTGCATGGATGAAAGCCCTAACGTAAGGTCCCTTAGTGCCACCTGCCACACATGTAGACTGCCCACCACTTGTGCTCTGTCATCCGGAGTGGACTTTGTGGTGAGACCTGCTGGATCATCATGCAATTTCTTTGTCTTCTGAAGCTTGGACCTAGGGCTGCTTAGAGTGCACTGCCAGGATAACATCTATCCAACAACCCCTTAGCATTGGCTCATCTGCTTTTTGTTACTTAATAGGTCCTAACCTGGTCCTAACTTCATGCCCTCCCCACCAGCCCCTTTCCCCCGAAATCCCAATGTATACTGTCCACCAACCTCTTCATTCTGGACCCTTGTGGACTCAGTCTACTTGGGCTGACGAAATACACCTTGAGGCTTTTTACCAATTGGGAGAGCCCACAATTGTTCTTGATTTTATTACTCATAACCTCATACCTGAAAACCAAAATGGGAGATGTGCCCTCCTTTACTAACTGTCATCATGCAGCCCAAGCAAAACTGTTTATTTCCTGGAGGCTCAGACTGAAGTTTTATTCGTTTCATCTTGTTACAAGAAAATGTGACTTTTGAACATTTTGCCTTCAAATATATTTATTTAAGAGGATTTGGGTCCATTATGTGAAATAAGACAAAAAGGATCAGTTAGGGGAGGAAATGTAACATAAGTCCATCATTTAGTAAGCCTTTCCAATTATATCTATTTGATTCTGACTTTCTGCCCAGATGCGAATGGAAAGTTTTTCCATTTAAAAAGCAAATATCTTTCATTGAAAATAGTGCAAACCAAAAATGTGTTCTTTTTTTTTTCTTTTTGTCTAGCCATATTTGCCGTCTTTATCTTGTTGTGACCTTTCCCCAACATATTTTTCTGTTTCTCTTTAGTGCCCAGTTTCTAAAAATAAAGTGGCTAGTGGATCTTTGGATAGAGACAATATTTTGATTTCACTGGTACATACAATCAGGAAACATATTTCTGTTTATACTCTAAAAATCAGTTGAGAGTTGTAGATGAAGCCACGTTCTGTCAGCACATTTTTTTTTTCCCAAAACCTGGAAAATGTAACAAAATCCAAAGCAGCTGTAGGAAGTAGAATATACACTCCATTTGCGCTCAGCAGGAGGAGAGCTAACAGGAGGTAACAGGATAGTTTCCACATGAAAAAGTTACAAAGAATTTAACCTGTAATGAAAACTCTGATAATCTCCAGGAATGAAAGATGCTTGGATGATGGGTTTGGGGTTTTTCATGAGTTCAAAGGATCTGGTTTTCCCTGTAAATGCTGAGCAGGAACAGGAGACATTCACGTGGTCATTATTATGTCTGAGCGCCAACAAAAGTTCAGACTCCATCTTTAAGCCATTAAATGGTGACTGTGTGTGCATTTTAAGACCAGGGATTAGCCTGCCCATGCCTTTCTCTAAAGAACACAGAAAGAAGAATCTCATTAACTTATCACCTTCTTCTCCAAGATAGGGATACCGATATGTAATTACCCATTGAAAGCTAGTTTCCTTTAAGATTCAGCGTGTGAAGATCCTGTAGCCCAGAGCTCCTCCAACTCTGACATGCCTGCAGAGGTCCTGTGGGCCTTGTTAAATGAAGGTTCTGATTCAGTAGGTCTGGGTGGATGGGACCTGAGATTTTCTGCATTTCTACCAAGCTCTCAAGTGGTCTGATGTTGCTCGTCCATGACCCACCATCAAGGTAGCAAGAGCGCAGAGGGTTTCGGGTTTCTGCCTTGGTGAATCTGTCCCTTCTGTGGTTGGCGGTCTTCACAGAGGTCCCAATGACCCCACCTCTTGGTGTTCAGTCCCTGTATTAATCCCCTCCCCTCGACAGTGGGCTGGACCTACTGACGCACTTCTAACAATCTGTATATGGCAAAAGTGATGGCACATCTCTTTTAAGCTCAGGTGATAAAACTCATGTATAAGGTGTGATCAAAAGATACTGTGAATGTTTAAATAAAAAGTATATATTGCAGTAAAAGACACGTTGCCGTTAATTTCCCTCAAAATACTCCCCGTCGCTTCAAATGCACTTATCCCATCATTCTTGCCACTTTCTGATGCAGTTCTGGAAGTCCTCTTTGTGTTATGAGTTTCAACTTGTTCGGTGCAGTCAGTCAGGTGTGAATTACGGTTGAGAGAAGGTGTGTTTTAAAGTGCATTGTAAATCATCCTCCATCATGATAAGGCTCTGTGTCACATACTACTTCCGATACGGCAATTTCTGCCAAATAAAAACATTACGGTGTATCCTCACCCACCTTATTCACTGGATCTGGCACCGTGGGACTTCTGGCACTTTCCCAAAGTCAAAATGATTCAGGATATCAAGGTAGCTACGACAGCCCAACTAAAGACACTTTCGAAAGAGGACTTCCAGAACTGCTTCAGAAAGTGGCAAGAATGGTGGGATAAGTGTGTTCAAAGGGAAGGGGAGTATTTTGAGGGGGATTAATGGCAACGTGTCTTTTACTGTAACAATTTTTTTTATTTATTTAAACATTCACCACATTGTTTGATCACACCTTGTAACTTTGGTCTAGCTGTCTGTCTTTCATTCTCTTTCCATTGGAACCGTAGCTCTGGGGACACTAGAAGCCATGGTTCATGGCTGTCCTTGGAGAGGCCACATGGAAAGGGACTGATGTCTCTAGCTAATTGCTGTGAGGACCAGGGTCTGCCAACAACCACAGGAGCAAGTTTGGAGGGAGATCATTTCCCAGTCAAGCCTTGAAATGACTGCAGCCCCTGCCGACACTGTTTGTATGAGGAACTCTGAGCCAGAGGCACTGAATGATAAAGGACGTGCCCAGATTTCTGATACTCAGAAATTTAAATAATAATGTGTCTTAAGCACCTAAATATTGGGATAGTGTGTGATGTGGCAACAGATAACTAATACAGTATGATTTGTAAAACATAAGTTCGTAAAAGTTATGTCTTCTTTAAAAAATCTGAAATTAGTGAGTATCTTATTAGCCCTTTACTAAGGATCAAACATTTTGGATACTCAAAACTCATTCTTGTGCAGTCACCCTATTCTTAAGGGTACCCAAGTACCACTGGGGCTGGACTTATCCTTCTTGGTCAGGTTGCAGTTGGCATTGATAGGATGTCTTTCCTTTGGGATTCAAACCAGTCTAGGCAGAGCTGACTCAGAGGGCAGTTAGGCCTAGGGCCCTTTCCTAATGTGAAATTCTGATCTTCTGAGGATGGCTTAAAGGTGGAACACCCTGTGCCTGGCTTCAGGAGATAGGGCCCTCTAATCGAGACGCTTTGGTTTCTGCTTATTTTCTACAGCTTTCTAAGGCAGGAGCAAAGCCACTGTACTTCAACAAAGACGATACATATTTATAAAGAGGCAGGGCAGACGAGTTCAAAATAAACCAGAGATGGCTGTTCACTGCTACCCAGGTATGTTTTTGATTTCTGCTCTCAGTTGTGTAGGTTCCCACCCAATCTTCAACTGCCCTTGAGCCGACCTTGTTCCCATGAGGACACGGCTTCTGTGAACTGAAGTCCTCTGGATCCTGATTTCAGCCTGTGGTCTCTGCACTTCCTTTTTTCTGTATCCACCATCCTCTAAGGCACTCAGATTTTTTAAAGGCGGGAGAGATCAAGGAAGGAGGGAAAAAAAAAAGAGGTATTTGGAAACTTAAGGCAAAAGTATGACAGATTTTGATGGGCTGATAGGCTATAACATATTGTATCTGAATTTCAAAATATATTCACATACTTCTTTCTGTTTCCATGCCTATCCACAGGACAATAGCTCCCTTAACTCTTAACCTCACCCAGACTGTGCTGCAATCATTGGCCACCAGTCTCTTGATTTCCTGAAGTACTGCCACTCTTTTGTGCCCCAAAGTGTGGTCAGCGCCACACTGCCCGCAGAATAAAGCCCACCATTCACAGCTCTCTAAGTCCAGTTCCCGTATGCCTTTCCAACGGTATCATCCATTACTCATTTCCCAGAACCACTCAATCCTGCAGACGCCCTTCCATGCCATTGTTCGTGCCGCTTACCCTTCATGGACTCCATCTCTCCTTTCTTCCCACATAAAAAATTTACCCTCAAACTGTCCACATCTCGAGCAGAGGCTGTCCCTTCCCAGGTCATTCCAGCTCACAATTATAGCATCCTCCTCTGAAAACAAGTGTTGTCAGTTTGTATGGCACCTGCCTATAATCTTCCTTTGTCCCTTTCTCCCACTATGGTAGGCAACTGTCATTTCCTTCTTGCATTTATGTACTTCAAGTAGTCATCTGTTATTATCACTCATTATTATGCAAATATGCAAGCAAGCCTTCCAAAAACAAATTGTTAGTAGTTATTAGATTAAAAGGGCCCTGTATTTATATTGCTTCCTGATTTATTAAACATTTAACTTCTCACATTCTAGATGTCCTTTGAATTGTGCTAAGTAAATATTTGTGAGTCTAATTAATAGAACTTGCTTTTCCCAGTGTCCTGAGCCTAATGCCAAACTGCTTGGATGCACAAGAAACACAATTACTGAATTAACGAATAAACAAGACCAAGAAGTGGCTGGATTGTGTATTACTTCCCAAAACTAACCACATTCAACTTGCCTGCTTCTATCTGCATGCTTGATTAACCTATCTTGTCAGACTCCATATTTGCTAGTGTGGGGACACACCTCTTGCTCATAGATTTCACTCTGCCTCCGACATAGATTAATACAGCAAAGCAAATAGAGAACAAAACACCTCACATTCTGAATATATTGCGTCTGAGGTTAGACTCACAGACTGTTAGAACCAGAAATGGTCTTTAGGAGAGGTTTCCCACACCCTGATTTTTCTGAGGGTTTTAATGGTTGTGTGATTTGCCAATATTCACACAGATATGCAACGTAGGCCATGACTCGATTCCCAGCTCACTCCGTTTCTCTCTGTGCTACTCCATGCTCCTCCAAACTCCAAGAAACACCACCTGAACCCTTAACAACCCTTAACAAGCTGTTTATCAGGTTGGATTGCTGGAAGCTGAGAAACTAATGTTAAAAATCAGCTCTGTGAGGACTCACTGGCACCGAAGGTAGAAAATGGCAACGTCTATTAACGTAAGTCTCGGAAAAGCAAGAGAAAAAGCCTTGAAAGCCAATCAGAACCAAAAGACATGCACTGTGGAAATGACTCATTAATCGCAGCCTTCACCTTCCAGCTTTAGGTGTCTACTCACAACACATCACTGCTACACACACACGTACACACACACACACACATACACATGCTGATCTGGGCAATGTGTGCCCTTGATTAGAGATCAGATTTTGGTCCTACAGGAAAGTTTGCGGTCCTAATTTTGATTTGGCAGTGCCAAGGGAAGAGAAATGTCATCGTTTGACAGTGAAGATTCTGTCCGACTCATTGACACACACACCCAGGGCACGCTCAGTGTGTGCTGTATAAGGCAGCCAGTCCTGAAGAAGAATACAGTTGCCTATTGCAGGAAAAGGGGGTGGGCACGGGCAAGGAAGGGCATCAGAACATGTGACGAAGGCCCTGGAAACCTGAGTGGCTGTGACACAAAAGGAGAAGAAAGTCCTACGTTTTTGTTGTCAGTTTCACAGGCAATAAAATGAGGTAGGATACCTGTACATAAGGGGAGCATATTTCTTTTAATCCATGTCACAGAGGTCTCTCTGGGATCAGTGTGTCCCCATTTGCACATTTAATGACTCATGCAGAGCTAATTTAATATTTTTGGTAAATCGTGGGATTGAACCTATCTTTATAACAGAATACTGATCACCAAGTACATCCCACCATTTAAGGGGTTCAGAGGGTTAGTGTACACACACACACACCCCTATAAACTGGCACCACATCACCTAAATAGTTCCCTAGTGAAATCCATGTAAAAGTTCATCAGTACGAGCGTGACGAGCACATCAGCATAGTCCTTAGGTGCCATCCCTTTGATTATTCTCACATGTCTCAGAGTTGAGGGCTTGTTCCTGTTGGTCCTGAAATTGTATTATTTAATATCCTTTCTTTCCTCTTTTGTTAAGAGGGAAAAAGAGAAAGAAAAATCTTCTCCTTCAACCGAAAGAGCTCGGGAGATAATACTATGGAATTTCCGCGAACCATCTGGAAGCCCTGGGCTTGCCTTCAGATACACCAAGTTCCATCACCATCAGCCACCAGTAGGCTATCAGGCACGTTGTGACCCCGTCGTATGAGTGTGTATGTGTGTGAGCATGTGAATGCACACGTGTGTACATGTGAGGGTATGCACGTATGTGCAGCAGAGGAAATCTTCCTGAGAAGCAAATGGAAAATCACTCACATAGATGGAAACTAAAAATAAAAACTAACCATGGAAGGATTTTTTTTTTTTTTACAAACAGAAACATCTTACTATATGTTATTTGTTCCAAGCGTTTATGCCACCAAGTTCCCTCAATTGTTTTGAAGAGCATTGTTTTGAAGAGTATTGTTTGTGCGTTTGAACTGTGATGAGAAGGGAGATCTCAAGCATTTCTGTCTTCACCACTGAGTCCTGTGGCATCTGGTGATAACGTCAGTGTCTTGGGAACAGTAAACTGTCTCATGAATATTCACATCGGAAAGTGTCCCCACAAACATCCACGTGAATGTTCCTACCTGTACTCCTCCTCCGAGGAAGGTATCATTACGCTAATCTTAGAAGGGTGGCCATTAGGGTACAAGGAGATTTCTCCCACAAAACGCAATGATCTTAGGTGCAAAGCACAACATTTAAGAGAAATGGCTCTGGGTTCAAACTTTGGCTTCACCACTCACTAGCTGTGTGCTCTACTTTACAACATTGTTATGCATTCAAAATGATTTACTGCATGTAGAATGATTAGAACAGAGCCTGGCACAGAGTAAATGTTTGTTGTTGTTATATTATTGTTGTTGTTGTTATTATTATTATTATTATTATTATTATTGTCATCATATCATCACTAATTTAGGACTAGCACTGAGACTTTGACTCCTGTATCCTCCTTATTTGCAGTATGATACATATTCTCTTGATTAACGCTACAACCTGCAAGTGGACTTGTTTTCAGAATAAGAAAACTGAAGTAACAGTCAGGCATTCAGAGAAACACACATTGAGTGTTTCACCACGTCTTGCTAAGTGTTGGGGACAGAAAAGTGAACAAGGCAGGCACGGACCCTGCCCTGGTCGAGCTATAGCTCCTACAGCCTCTAAGAAGTGTGTTTATGGTTTTATTCAAAGACATCAATGGTGGGAACTTTGGGATTTTACACCCTTCTTCATTATTAGCATCAAGTATGTGATTTAAGGACAGTTGGGTATACTCAATGTCCTGTTTTAAATCCTGAAGTACTTCAAGAAAATGCAAGGTAAGACCAAGACCTTTAAGGCAGCAACCAATCTCCCAAAGCTCTTTCCTCCACCTTCAAGGGAACTCATCCAGCCAACCAAAACTTTTCAATGGGAAAACGAGGTGCCCTCAAGAGACAGTAGATGGCTTTTCTGGAAGCTTGCTGCTGATTGCTCTAAAGATAGGGAAAGAAAGAAGGGAGGCAAAAACACCCAACTCCCCTTGGATCAAGATGAAATGATCTAGCAGTATGAACCACCGGAGGGAAGCATCGAAGGGGAGTGGTAATATGCAACTCCTCATTGCTTTGGAACAAGTACACCTTCCTCGCTCGCAAACCATCTATCGTTGAGTGCCATGGGGCTGTTTCATATCAAGATTTCAAAACCATTACAAGCTGCATAGGTTTGGAGGCTCGACCAGATGTGATGAAGTTTCCATTGTTTTACTTGGTACATGGAAAATATTACTAATGGTTGGTGTCAGGGGAGGCTTAAGTGACCCCAATTGGCCAAAACTCATCTGGGCACATTTCTTTAAGTCAGACCCTTTAAATACTCTCTCTTGTTATTTCACAACCCCCGCCTCCATTTTATGAGTTATTTGACTATATTTAGCTCATTTTAGGCAAAGGAGAAATTCCATGACTGCATGAACAGGTGGGCTGGGGATTAGGGGAGGGGTGGGATATCTTTCCTTGAGACGGAATTTTATTTACAGCTAATTCTTGGTGATCTTTGACATGTAAGACAAAATGGCACACAATGAAAATACTAAAGCCCCCAAAATTCTATTCGGTCACTCTCCCTGACATTATCCTCACAAGAATGACGCAAAGGTTACAACATTTACACATCTAATTGAGTAACACTTTCTCCTCCTCTTATTTTTCCTATTCCCCTCACCAATGCACGAGTTAAGATACATCAAAATGGTCCTGTAGAGGAGAGAAAGCGTTTTAGAAACACTGTTACTCATATTAACCTAGAGCTGACATTCAATGTTTGTTTCCATCATATGACTTGTGCTTTAAATTTTCTGGGTGATATTGACAATCACAAATATCAAAGAAACATTTGACTTTCCACTTCCATATTATACCGCAGTTGTCGAAATAACGCACTTTTTGCTACAGTCATAGGCCTGTTCTTTTCTTTCAGCTTAGAAAGCCCCAGAATGGATCATGGTTTTCTTCATGTTCTGCCTATAAAAATCTCATTCATTAGAAAAGCCTTTCATTGCCCTCTGTATACTTGACATTGTCCCCAGAAATGAGCTCATCAAGATCCAGAGTTCAATCTCAATTCAGAGGAATATGGAAAAATTTAAATGCTTTTCCACACCTCAAGTGCCTTTATCTGAATATTGTGTTCTTCTCTGAACCTCTTTTGTCAGCAACACTAAGGTGGAGATTCCCTGACAATAACCTTCCTTGCAAGGTTTCTTGCACTTAAAATTTACACTTGAAATTTTAAGTTAAAAAAAAGAAAAGAAAAACCAAGATGATAAAATGTGACTGTGATTTCAGAAATGAACAGTGTTTTAATGAGCTCCATATATTTCATTGTTTTCTTAAATTTCTTCACATTAATCAAGATTATAATGAAGTGTCATTGAATTTTGGAAACATCTTACAGCTATTATATATAAACGTATGCTGGTCATTACTTTTTTAAAACCATCAAAACTCAGACATACCTGGTTCCTGGCTTTAAAATCTAAGATAAGGGTATCATTAACGAGAAACAAAGTCTTTGTAGGTTTTACAGCCCTGTGTCAAATTAAAACTCGAAAGAGCCTTTCACTGAGCAAGAAAAAGTACCCATGTTTGCTGTGCAGTTAATATATTTTCCTTGGCGTCTTTGTTGTTTCTGTTCATAGTGTGGGTCCCTACAAATGATCTCTTGCTGCCAAACTGGGGAATCGATGGAACTGCCTCAATATTATGAAAACTGATAGAACAGACGGAGGGGAAGAACATAGACTGTCTACCCAAAGACAACTAGCATCAAGGCCGAAAGCATCTAGTCATCACAAGTGACTGGTCTGAATTCTGTTGTGTCCTCTGGTCTTGTTTTTCAATAATTCTGAAAATACCGAGGTTTCAGAGCCGGCTTAAACACTTAGTGCCTGGAATGAATTTAAAACTAAAGGGAACAAGTGAATGTGGAATGAAGGAAAGTCTTACTCTAGAAGTGCCATGAGCAATTCCCAGGGCATGCTCCTGTCAGAACTCGCTGCAGAAATATAATGGAACTTCTAATTTGCTTTAATTAGAAAAGAGTAAACAGCGCCCTCACCATGTCATCCTGTTTATATAGGAGCCCCACCGGCTGATTTTCTGCTGGCATGGACGCAGAACCACTCAATTACATCTCAGGGCACAGTTTCTTTTTATGAATGAAATACCATTAGTATGAAGCCACAGAGCTGGTTTTCTTTTTTTTTTTCATCCATGTTGTTGGCTATGACTCTATAAGGACAAGTGACCAAACATAGCACTTTCCAATTTTAAATTAACCAATGATAATTTCCAAGACTAGATCAGTTAGAGTCCCTCTTTTTGAAGCATCAACAGTATTATTTTAAAACTTTCCACTTTGCAAGACCAAGGGAACAAAAATACTTTATTCCTAACATACAAAGCTAGCACTAAAATAATTAATTTTAAAAAACAGAGAAAGTGAAGTTTACTTCTTGAGAGGCTTCAGGTAATCTTATAAGGTGAAACCCAAGATAGTCTATCAGAAGAATTAGAATATTGGTAGAATT
The DNA here is from genome assembly GCF_004115265.2 of Rhinolophus ferrumequinum. Classification (NCBI taxonomy): domain Eukaryota; kingdom Metazoa; phylum Chordata; class Mammalia; order Chiroptera; family Rhinolophidae; genus Rhinolophus; species Rhinolophus ferrumequinum. Next base: position 46,254,126 of record NC_046304.1, on the reverse strand, counting down.
TTTCCAGGGCTGGAAGGAACCTTGGAAATTATCTTCATCTTGGAGATTATGCAACAGATGTTCAACTTTCATAAATTGTTGAAGATACGGACATTTTAAAACAACACTGAGTCAACTGCCCCATAGATTTTTTTTTTTTTTTTTTTTTTTTTTTTTTTTTTAGATCTAAGTACCAAAAATCCAAGTTAAACAAATTAGGAAATTTTTTTGTTTGAGAAGCCTAGAAGTAAAATATCCTATACAATTTTATTTTTTCATGAAAAGAGGATGGCAAAGTTTCCTCATACTCTAGAGCAGGGTGACACTGTAATTAAATATAATAAACTTCTGTTTTTCTGCTACTCTGTTTCCCCAAAAATAAACCTCGCCAGACAATCAGCTCTAATGCGTCTTTTGGAGAAAAAATTAATGTAAGAGCCGGTATTATATTATATATTATATTATTGTATTGTATTGTATTGTATTGTATTGTATTGTATTGTATTATATAAGACCTACTCTTATTTTACTATAAGACTGGGTCTTATATTAATTTTTGCTCCAAAAACCGTATTAGAGCTGATTGTCTGGCTAGGTCTTATTTTCGGGGAAACACCGTATTACTATGAAAGGAAGCAACAGGAATGCCCAGCTGCCAAGTCACCCCAACAGCTGCATACTTCAAGCAAAGTAAGAGGAGACAGATCCAATTCTGGGATCCTGGGGAAGTTTCCTCCAATTGATCTGCTCCGTATCAGTTTCAACTACAAGACAAAGGCAGCTGGATTATGTACATCCCCATGGAGGGGACAGCCCTGGCACTTCCCAAAATTCTGTCATTCAGGTTTGTTAAACACATGTTGACAAGATCCACACTTGGGTTTTGGAAATACTCTCAGGTGACATCTGTGGCATCAAAGCCGTGCCTCAAACATAAGTCCTAGGGACACTTATCCCTTCTGAGTGTCCTTTGCCCAGTTAATTTTAGGACCTCAAGTTGCAATCTTCTATATCTCACTTTTTTTTATTTTCCTAAAACATGAGGAATAATAACATTGTTCTACATACAAAGTATTAGTAACTCAAAGGTCCGTAAGTGGGCATGTACTTTTATAATATTTCTACAGTTTCTTGCAAGTTTCTAATGAACCGTCAGTGCAGAGATCAGAGCTAAAGGCAGCCGAGTCCACCAAAGTGAAAAAGTGGAATGAAAACAAAACAAACAGGAGCTTTCACAGGAAAGCACATCTAACCTATGTGTGTGCCACTGAGTTGTAGCCATCTTTCATTTAAAAATGCAAGACGGAGACGGACTTTAATGAAAAGATTCAGGAGCCAAGGTTTACCCGGAATAAGCTAACCGCCTCAGAAGACAGCACCGTACGTGAAGACCTGACTTGCATACATCTTCATACCAGCTCCTTTTGGGTGTCTAACAGCTACCTTCAACTCAACATGTACACATCTCAACTTATCGCCTTCCCTCTAAAACTCCTCCATCGTTTCTCACTTCAGTAAAAGTCTCCAACATCCATTCGGGTTTTCAAGCCAGATGCCTGGCAGGCCTCCATTCCTCTCTCTCTCTCTCTCTCTCTCTCTCTCTCTCTCTCTCTCTCTCTCTCTCTCTCTCTCTCTCTCTCTCTCTTCCTTTTTTTGCATTCAGTCACCAGCTTTTCATGTTCATTTTTGAAAATAACTCTTATAGTAAATGAACTCTCTCTATTGGCTCATTGTAGTCCAAACCACCATCTTCTCTCCTAACTTGTCTTCATGTACCCCTCTTATTCAACTGCAGTCCTCTACAAATGGGGCAACCCTACATCCTAGTTTGTCTAGGACAGCCAGAATTGACACCTGTGGTCTCAGCATAATTAGTAGCTGCACACCTTTTTATTTTTTAAAGTTTCCTGGCTTGGATAATAAATTCTACAATCACTACACATATAAGCAGAATTTCCTTTCAAAACAGCAAATCTAATTATGCCATTTCCTGACTAAAATCCTTAAAATGGTTTCCATCACTTCTTGGAATAGAGTCTCAACAACTCGACCTGGTTTTTAAACCCTGCATAATCCAGGGTCTACCTTCCTTGCAAGCTTTGTCGTGGGTAAGTCTTCCAGATGCCTTATTTCCTAGGATTTTGTATTTCCCCTCTGATGCTTCTCAGATCCATTTATTGCAATGTCTTGGTTGTTTACCCCATGGAGTTTAAACTCTAAATGCAGGAAGGTTGTCCAGCTGTTCATCAATACACAGTGCATACCAGTTACTCGAATATTCTAGTCCTACTGGAAAAGAATACTCATTTGTAAACATGTACTGACAGGTAAGCGAGAGACAACAGTGCCCACAATCTGACATGATTTTGTCAACGTAGGGTTACAGAGGCTGGTGTAGCGGCAGATTCTCCAAAAAACGGCCGGAATAGCATGTAAATGTAAATAAGCTCCAACAGGAAGTAAAAATGAATGTCATCATTATTTAAGTTTCCCTTACATATTGTCATCATTATGTTACCAGTAGATAGAAATTAAGCACAGTGATCTTTCAGTTATTTCCATGTAACATCCACTCAGCAGAATAAATACCACAGATATCCAGCCACTCAGTATTTCAACATTAGAAGGCATGGCCTCATGCTACAGAAACAGGAGAAAACAATTAATGAAGAAAACCTGTTGTTTAAATTGTTACATAGACCAATGCATTTTAAGGCCAAATAAGAATTTTCCCCTTTCTTCATTAAAAGTTAAATAGCATTTAAAAATTAAAAATGGCTATTCCAGATTATAGGTGCCATGAGCGATGTTCCTCCCACCTATATTTGATTATTTCAGATAATTTTCACATATGTGTACTTTTCAAATAGATTAAAAAAAAAAAAAAGGCAGTTGTTCCTGTTCTGATGAGGTCACTCTGAAGCTATTTTTTTCAGAACTCTAAACTCCACCTTCGTTGGCCGAGAGCTCTCTAAGCTGCCAATGATCTACTATCAAAACCTTTTATTCCCAATAGCTAATCATTCATCATGATCCTGAACTAAGAGAGTACTACATGCCAACCTATAGATTTCTGGTTCCAAAAATAAATTTTGCTGGTAAGGTAACAGAAACAAAACAAAACAACTACCTATTCATTTTCTTCCCAAGACAACATCTGCCAGCCTTTTCATGGCTCCACAAGGGTCAGTCCTGAGAGAGTGAAATCCATAGATCTTTGTGACCCATTTCTCCAATACCACTCCAGTGTACAGAAGCGTTAGCCTATCGTTTTCTTCCCAAGGACAAAGAAAGCCCAGGGGAAAAAAAAATGAACAATGAGTAGGATTAGTTCTCAAATCAAACACATCATTTTTCCTTTCCCCTTTAAGATTTCTCCCACGGGAATTGACACATTAACAAAAGAATTGAGTAATTGTGAAACCAGTTATATTTTTGGACATAATTCACAAACCATAAAATTCACCTTTTAAAGTATACAATTCAGTGGTTTTTAGTAGTCATAAAATTGTGCACCCATCATCATCATCTAATTCCAGAATATTTTCATCACTCCCAAAGAAACATTGTATCCATAAGCAGTAACTCCTCATTCCTCTATCCTGAGCATTTTGCAAACACTAATTCACTTTCTGTCTAATGGGTTGGTTTATTCTGGACATTTCATATTAGCAGAATCATACAATATATAGCCTTTGTATCTGGCTTCTTTCACTTAGCATATTACTTTCAAGGTCCATCCATGTTGTATTACGTATCAGTACTTCATTCTTTTCATGATCGAATAATATTCTATTATATGGGCACACCACATTTTATTTATTCATTCATCCATTGATGGATATTTGGGTAGTTTACACTTTTTGGTTATTATTAACATGAATCAGGCTGCTATAAACATTCATGCACAAGTTTTGTGTAGCTATGTTTTCAGTTCTCTTGGGTATATACCTAGGAGTGACACTGCTAGGTCATATGCTAACTCCATATTTAACATGTTGAGGAACCAACAAAGTATTTTCCACTTCAGCTGTATTATTTTACTTTTCAATTAGCAATATGCAAGTGTTCCAATTTCTCCACATCCTTACCTATGGTTTTCTTTTTTTTAACAATTATGACTGTAGTCATCCTAGTAGGTTTAAAGTGGTATCTTATTGTGATTTTGATTTGCATTTCACTAATGATTAACAATGCTGAGCATTTTTCCATGTACTTGTTAGCTATGCCTATATTTTCTTCGTAAAAATATCTATTCAAATTCTTTGTCCATTTTTAAATTCAGGTTTTTATCTTTTTATTGCTGAGTTGTAAGAATTCTTTATGTATTCTGGAGACTTATCCTTTACCAGATATATCATTTGCAAATATTTTCTCTTGTTCTGTGGTTTGCCTTTTCACTTTTTGAATGTTATTCTTTGGAATACAACAGTCTTAATTGAATGAAATTCAATTTATCTATCGTTCTTTTGTTGCCTGTGCTTTTGGTGTCATATCTAAGGAATGATTGCCTAATCCAAATCAAAATGATTTATGCCTGTTTCTCTTTGTGTGTGTGTGTGTGTTTTGTTTTTTGGTAAGAGTTTTAAATTTTTGGTTCACCGAGTTAGGCCTTTGATTCACTTGGAGTTAACTTTTGTATATGGCACGGGGTAGGAGTCCAACTTCATTTTTTCTCATGGGAATATCCAGTTGTTCCAGCACCATTTTTAAGACTATTTAAAATTTTTAAGACTATTTAAAATTTTTTAAGACTATTTAAAATTTCCTTTCCCCTATGGAATTGCCTTGGTTACTCTTATCAAAAATCAATTGATGACAAACGTAAGAGATTTTTTTCTGAATTCTAAGTTCTATTCCATTGCCTATATGTCTATCCTGATGCTAGAGTTATACTGTGTTGACTGTGGTTTGTAATTAGTTTCTAAATTGGGCATTTGAGTCCTAAAACTATGTACTTCTTTTTCAAGATTCTTTGGCTATTCTGGGTCCCTTTCATTTCATGTGGAACATTATAAAACATTGTTGAAAGAAATTAAATCATACTTAAATAAAGGGAAAGACATCTTACGTTCACAGATTGGAAGACTTAATATTTTTAAGAGGACAACATTCCCCATGTTGATCGACAGATTAGAAACAATCCCTATGAACATCTCGCCTGCCATTTTTGCAGAAATTCACACGTGAGTCTTAAAATTCCTATAAGGTACATGTGGCAGCATTAAGTTTGCTTGAGAGCATAGTCATCAAAGCCACGCGATATAATCTGGTCTCTTCTGAGATAAAATACACGTGAATAGGTGTTGTTTGTCCATCGGTGCTGGTCGAACAAAGGGCTGCCATTAAATATTGATTATTTAATGATTATTTGTATGTAAATATTGATTATTTGCCATTTGCCAGCCAACAGTCTAAGGGCCTGGGGTACAGAGATGCGTTTAGATTCCCAGGGGTGAGAGGGAACATCAAGTGCAAAAATGACATAAATAGTTTGCAGACAGTATGATTCCTGTGAAAATTATAAACAGAGAAATGGAGTAGAGAGCTATTGAAGGGGAAGGGAGAGCGCCTTCAGCCGGCACAGTCAGAGCCAGCCTCAGTGAGGAGGTGACAGAGGAGCCAGACTCACCATCATCCCGGGGAAGAGGTCTCCTGGCGGAAGGAGAAGCAGGGACAAAGGTGCAGGATGGGCCCTTTTTATTCCATTCCCCTCAACATGGAATTCCTCCACAGAATCAGAGGAGGGGATACTTAGATTATGCATTTCTTTAATTATTTTAATCTAAATTTTCTGCTGCTGGAAAAGAAGCTCTAAGAGAACAGGGTATTTCTGCAAGATATGAAAATAGCTTTGTTTCTGGAGAATCTCTTAACTGTCCTGGTGGGTGGTACTGGAAAAAAAGAAATATTTACTTGAAATTCACTTTGGGACCATAAAACAAAAACAGCCATTTACCAATAGGAAAAATTTAATGATTGTCAGAGATTCAGTTGGTCGAGTTTTATATTATTTTAAGGTTAATTTAGCTGAGGTAGTTCTTATTTAATCAGAACTATTTATCCATTATTAATAATATATGCTCTTGCTATGAAATATGTTTTGCCTTTCTTTCTCCAAAATATATTCTAATTAAGGCTTAGCCAATTTTATGCAATTGTCTGAAAAATGTGGAGCTACTCCCTGAGCTTGAATTCCTTTAATAGAGTGGAATACAACATGCTATTAACTAATTCCAATCATTTAGAATTCTGACCCAAATCAGACCTTTGAGGGTTCAAGCTCATTTACATTTCATAAAATGCAACTTCCTATTTCTAGAGAATAAAAGGCTTTGAAAGTCACAAGGAAATAGCTCCAAAAGCATCCAAAACATCAAATAGCTTTAACAAATCCTGCTTGATGAGTTAAGTGTAAAGGAATCAGAAACATATGGATTACATTTCCCTTAAAATACACATAGGTTTAACAGTGAAGACGAAAAAGAAGTGGCTGGCCCAGTGTGGTTTGGGTTTTTTCGAACCTAAAACATTTGGAAAATAGTTCAAGATGGTTAATGAACCCTAAAGCGAGCATGAGAAGGGAAGTGAGTCTTCTAAAGAATCGGCAGGCCTGGACTTGTCTGAGAAGCACAGAACTCTTTCGATCCCAATGTCAGGAACTTGGTGGTTCTTGGTCCCAATTCCTGATTCAGTCATTTTGAGTCATAGCTATGGAAAGACTCTTTCTCCTCCTCTTTGCCAGGGCCACCACCATCAAGCCCACCCTACCAGCCACCCCCTTCCCCAACCCCACCCCCACAAAAATGAAAGGAAGAATCAACATTTCTAAAGCTCTGTCCTTTAAGGAACTGTTATAATTTGAACTCATTTAGGAAATGAGAAGGTTGAATAAATTGCATTCCAGCCTTAAATTACTGTGTCATTCTTGTTGATACAATGAACCCTTTCACCTAGCATTGTGTCCTAGGAAATTACAATTCCTGCACTGAATGACCTGTTCTCCTGCAGAGAACAAGTGAAGCCCAGACTCTGAGCAAAGGGTCAGTAGCCGAGTGGTATTAGTCAGAGGAGATCCGGCGTCCACGAGTCAGGCTTTCTCAGTGCTGCAGGAGGCAGTTTTGCCCACTTACCCCCTGGTCGCCGCAGGCCCCCTCGTGGGGGAACTACCACATACTGCAATAAAATGGCCACGCTCCCACTGCAATATTGGGACCCTAATGCCCTTTGGGTCATGCTGTGCCTGAAGTCCCCAGTCAGTGCTTCTCTAACTCTTAGGCAGAATCAACACTCTGTTGTGATGCTAATTTGGGGGAAGTGCCCCAGACACTGCTCTCCTTTCTTCAACTGCTAAAATGCTTCCTTTTCAGGTTATCATGTACCTTCCATTTCCACTACCAAAGCCATAATTCAGGGATCCTTCTTCCCACCCATCACACATGTTGGGAAAGGCAGTCTCCTGCATGAAGCCCTTCGACCCCCACTCAGCCACATAAACATGGGCTTTGGGCCAGGAACACTTCTTCAAGGAGAGAAAAAGTCTCCTCCCAGCCTAGTCTGGATGTAGCACCTAGTGTGGGAATCTCTCTCTTTGTTTTAGACTCCATGTGTGCTCATTTGTTAGGCTTAGGTATGTACGTTATAGGGTACCTGGCCAGCCCCACTACCATTTTTATCCCCTTAGGGAGGGACGGGTCCTTCTGCTTTAGTAAAACAGGGGTGTCTGCAGGCCAATGGCCCTGCACCTGCAAGGGACCCACTGATCGGGCAGAGTCCCCTGTAGTCCTCTCCAACCCATTTGTCAGCCTCAGGAAATACCTCTTCTCCCTTTGAGGTTGCTGCCGTTTGGCTCTCCTCTACCCTGCTCTCATCTGTCAACGTCCCAGTTTCCCCTCATCCCTCATCCAGGACTTGGACAGAGGGCTTTTCCGTCTTCCTCTAGACCCAATTCCTCCCATTGCTCTGGGAGACATCAGCAGGCACACGCGTGACACGTCTAGTGCCCTTTCTTCTTAATCCCTCAGCATCTGCATCTCCCGTCACCTTTCCCTGCACACTTCTTTAGCTCTTCATCCCCAGAGTCAAACGTAATTCCCATTACATGAAATGTAAACATCTTAACTTCTCTCACTCATCACAGCCTCCTACACTGTCCGCTCTCTCACTCAAACAAATGCGCCTTCTTGACCTGGACCTCTCCTCCACGAAAGTTCCAACCCTTTGAACCTTTAACCCTTGGAGCCCTCCCTCTTGACTTTCTTCCCCATGCAGCTTGGAGAAGGTCACAGTGTCTTATAGATGGTGCCTCAAACAGCACACAGCCCCTAATCTCAAGGCATGACTGAGGCTCTTCAGCTATCTTTTGAATTTCTTTATTCAGCCCACATTCTCCAAAGGATCTATTTAAAACATTCCTGAACTCCTCAACATTTGATCCTGCCACTGTAACCCAGAGACTCTGCCCGTGAGCACACCCCCTATTTCACAGAGGTTGCAGCCAGCACGTGGGCATAATCAGCTTCCTTTCCGCAGGCTTGCAAATGAACCCGGACCCAATTCTTCATCCCTTTCCAAGGGGGAGGCACTCCTCCACCTGCATTCTAAATCCCAGCCCTTGCTCATTGTGATGGGCTCTGCATTCTTATGATGATTTCATTTCTCTCCCAGCCATCAACCTCTCAATCTATGTTGGCTCCTTTTCAATAGCATTTAAATATGGTCAAGATGTTCCCATCTAAGACAAAATAAGCACTCCTTCAAATCCACATCTCCCGCCTTCCACCTCTGATCTCCCTCCCCTTTACTGATACATGTCCATGAAAGAGTGTCTAGTTCAAGAAATAGAACCAAAAAAAATCATCAGATTTGTATGGAATCACAAAAGATCCCGAACAGCCAAAGCAATCCTGAGAAAAATGAACAAGGCTAGAGATATCACACTCCCTGACTTCAATTTGTACTAAAAAGTGACAATAATCAAAACAGCATGGTACTGGCAGAAAAGCAGACACATAGACCAATGAGATAGAATTGAAAACCCAGAAATAAACCCACATATATACGGGCAGATAATTTTTGACAAAGGAGCCAAAAACATACAATGGAGAAATACAGCCTCTTCAATAAATGGTGCTGGGAGAATTGGAAAGCCACATGCCAAAGAATGAAACTAGACTGCTATCTCTCATATACCAAAATTAATTCAAAATGTATCAAAGACCTAAACAGAAGACCTGAAACACAAAACTGCCTAAAAGTAAGCGTAGGTACTAAACTTGCTGATCTTGGGCTCAGAGACAATTTTATGCATTTGACCTCAAAAGCAAGAAGACATACAAACAGCCAACGGATACATGAAAAAATGCTCTACATCACTAGCTATTAGGGAAATGCAAATCAAAACCACAATGAGATATCACTTCACACCTGTTAGAATGGCTAGCATCAAAAAGACAATAACAAGTGTTGGAGAGGCTGTGAAGAAAAACGAACCCTCATACATTATTGGTGGGAATGTAGATTGGTACAGCCACTATAGAAAACAGTATGGCGATTCCTCAAAAAATTAAGAGAATTACCATATGACCCAGCAATCCCTCTTCTGAGTCTCTACCCAAAAAATCTGAAAACATTTATCCATATAAATATACGTAGCCCAATGTTCACTGCAGCATTATTCACAGTGGCTAAGACATGGAAACAACTAAAGTGTCCTTCCATAGATGATTGGATAAAGAACATGTGGTATATATACACAATGGAATACTATTTGGCCATAAGAAAAGATGAAATAGTGCCATTTGTGACAACATGAATGGATCTTGAGATTATTACTGTTTCCCTGAAAATAAGACTTAGCCAGACAATCAGCTCTAATGTGTCTTTTGGAGTAAAAATTAACATAATATCCTGTATCATATTATATTATATTATATTATATTATACCAGGTCTTATATTAATGTTTGCTCCAAAAGACGCATTAGAGCTGATTGTCCGGCTAGGGCTTATTTTCGGGAAAACACAGTATGCTAAGTGAAATTAAGTCAGACAGAAAAAGTCAAGAACCATATGATTTCAATTATATGTGGGATATAAAACTGAAAGCAACAAAGGAACAAGACAAACAGACAAAGAAACAAAAACTCAGCCACAGACAACAGTTTAGTGGTTACCAGAGGGTCAGGGGGATGGCGGTAGAAGAGGGAAAAGGGGGCCAAATGTATGGTGATACATTATAGAAATGTACACTTGAAACCTATATAATTTTACTAACCAATGTCACCCCAATACATTTTTTTAAAAAAAGAGTTTCTAGGCTTCCAGTATCCAACCCTCACCTTCCACGTCACCACTTCTTCCTCTTGGAACTCTCTTTGCTCACAGTCTCTCTGGTTTGTCCACTCAGTGTCCTTTGCAGGTGCCCTTCACCAACCCCGCCCATCTTGCTGATGGTAGCTCCGCACCCCACTATATTAAGGACACATCTGTTTGTATCCTGCCAAAAGTCTCAGGGCCACCTTGATGGTTCCAAAACACCCTTGTAATTTTATACACAGCTCATTACACTGAACATTTTCTAATTGGCAGGCACCACGTTCAGCCATCAGGATACAAAGATGAAGAAAACATGATCAGTGTTCTCAAAAGATTCACAGTCTAGTGGAAGAGACAAAATGTACACATTTAATTAGAGTACGTTTAGTGTGGTAACAGGATAACTTTCTATCCACCTCCGTTAAGGGGTAGTTATGCAGATTAACCAATCTTGTTGTCACATTTTAATCAATTTACAAAATAGGTTTTCATGCAATTTCTCAAAAAAAAAAACCCAATTCAAATAAAAAGTCATTTCCGTCTCTAGAATGTATTCCTATTTATAGTTTATTGCAATAGTGAAAAAAAATTTATTTTACATGTCTAAAAGGTTCCCATATATACTCCTAAGTTAAATAGTATACTTTTCAAAACTTATAATTTTTATCAAATATTTTGCCTTTCTATGTTGCAATCAGAACCAGATACTGAGACAAATTTAGAAGCTAGCTGGCTATCAAAATAATCTACTTTCTAGATTTGCAAGCTTATAAGAATTCTGACATACTACAACATATGTATCCAATCATATCTGAATCTCCCCATCAACAAATAGTAGTATGAACTCTCCGAGAATAGCACTGAATGTGTTTATAAATTATACTCCTGAGAAAATAATTATTTTTCTTAAGAAGCCAAGTGAATGAAAGAGAGAAAACAGTAAAAAAATTAAGCACTAATATTTAATGCTTATTATGAAATACCTCTCCAGTGTTATTATAAGCTAGCTCTAAAGAAGACATCAAGGCTGAATTTTCAGTTTTTGTCATTTTTACGTCTTGGAAATAACTTTTTCCACCATTTCACTCACTCTTAGCAAAGTGAAAAACAGAGATTAACTTTGAGTGTCATACACATTGTGTCCACTTGAAGATTGAGGCCCAGGGTTTTGAAGCAGCCGGGAAGAGAGAGAGTAAATAGTTTTAACAGGTGGCTCTCTCCAAGCTGTAGTTCAGGGTCTATACAGGCAGGCCTCCTTGCCTCAATGGACTTCCTCCCTACACACACTTCCATGAGTAATCTATAAAATAGTATATAATGCTTTTTATCTTAAAAAAGGTTTAAGCTTTATGAACTCCCTATTAAATATGATAAGCAATACTGATATAATCAAAAGAGGATTATCTTTGTATTTCACTTAAGAATAAATCCAAATTATAATTGTAAACACTATGGAATACGCTAAGTGCTTTCTCAGTATATACGCATAGATACAGAGAATGAGATACATAGAGATATACATACCTACAAATGGATACACACATATGTAGGTAGGTAGGTAGGTATATATACACACACCTATCCATTTTACAGATGAAATTACTGAGGCATTAAAAGACTAACAAAGTTGCCCAGGGTCGTATGGCTAGTACTGCAGGGCTAAGATATAAACCTAGGCTTCATAGCCACGATGCTATGATGCCTTTCTCCTCCTGGGAATGTCCATTTTCCTTGACTGTTTAAGCAAATATAAAATCTCTTAAATTGTATGCAAGTCAAGTGAGCAGAAACTCACGGCTCTCAGCTAACCTTGTTTCTGTTATTCGTTTTGGTTTGGTTGTACTTATGTGTTTACTTATTATGGTAGTAACTGTGTGTACATACGTTATTGTTAAAGGCGGATATTCTGTGAGGCTAAAAGAGTTTACGTGTCAGGGCCTCTTGCCTTTTCTATGGTCCTGGGAAAATCCCTAGTAATATGGTCACATAGTCATATATCTTTATAAAATGTGTAAAATTAAGAAGTTTTAACTATAAATAGTTAAGACCACCACGTCATCTTCCTGCTCTGACTTCTCATGTCAGTTGCCCTTGGAGTGGCTGTAGGCATTTTGGTAATCCAGGTGAGGACACGTTGAAGTCAAAATACAATTAATGTGGGCTGGTGGGGTACATGCAGATGATTCCCAGTCTGTTTGTGTGTAAATCATTGCAAGGCATCCTGGTATGCGAATGGGTTCTAGAAAAATATCTACAGCCCACTCTGTGGACTACACACATTATCGCACAAAAATTGAAGACAGAGGTTTAAGAGGAACGGAGCCAGAAGACAGTCTCTAGAAATCCTTCCAAATCATAGCTAATGTATGAGAGAAACACAATAGAGTGTTTCTCAATATAACATGTCAGAAAATGTATGTGTCTAACCAATAACTAGGAACCTGGAGAAAACTTTTCTACATGATCAATAATAATAATGCTGACAATCATCATAATAAAAGTTTGTCTTCCAGAGAGATGTCGTGCATAGTAGGTCCTTGCTCATGCTGTAACAACTAGGGGAAGGAAAGGACAGATTACAAAATTATATTTTCAGAAGCAATGAAGACAAGATGAACTAAAATTTTAAAGAGGAAAGAGCCGTTCCTAAGAGAGCTGTCAACCCATGGTTGTTTCTTCCCTGAATAGGGCACTAGCCAATTCTGGGAAACTCTGAGGATTAGACTTGGCATAGGCCGATGGACTCCACTGCAGAAAACTTAGACTAATGGCGCTTCTGAGAGCCATACGGGCTGGCACGACAGATGGAGATCTGAATGAGCCCTAACACAGGATTTCATAGGACATTAGCTGAGTACTGAGGTAGTGCAGGTGGTGGGGTGCTGACCTGCTCATGGTGCCTGTGAGACAAAAATCCTTCAATAAACACAAAATATTTGCCAGATTTTGAACCCGTTGGGGTAGAAGGTTAGAGAGTTTAGAGTTTCTGAAATGTATAAATTTCATTACTGAAAAAGTAAAGACTTAGACTTTTAATCACAACCCTGGAAGAGCCCCAGCAAAAGGGGAGGGATAGGGCTAGAAGACAGAATAAAATTTTACTCAATTTCCTGCTACTTAGGACGAAATGTCCTGCATTCAACTGAGGCTCATTTCCTCATGAAGACATTTACATTTACCAGAAGCTATATCAGGCTGGAAGCTAAATAGCTGAGCTCAAACTCAGTTCAATTCAAAGGATTGAATTGAAGTGTTTAAGGATTAACTTCTACCTGTTAAGGACAGACATATATGAAGATCTCAATGAAAAGCTAAGTGATGCAGCAAAGGGGAGCTGAATCTAACTAAAAGTGCAGCCCAGCCCTGACCAAGCTCAGTGACTGATTAGATTGAGATGATCTTTCCCTTAAATTATCTGCCTAACAAAAGAAAGAACAAGTCTTTTGAGGGGAAGACAGCATAATATTCAACATCTATAACTGCTTTTATTTTTTTTTACAAAAAGACTGGCATAAAATTAAAAATGTAAAGACAAAGAAACTGACAATTTATCTGGTAATCAAGAGAAACATTAAGCAACAGAACTAGACCCTTATGTTATTCAGATACTACAGTTTGTAGGTAAGAATATTACAATAACAATTATAAATATGTTAAGTAAAACAGAGGAAAAATCGACAAAATAAATGAATGGATAATAAGATGGAGAATTTAATGAATAACTTGAATCTGTGCAAAGAATCAAATATACCTTCTAGAAATGAAAAACACAAGATTTGAATAACCCATGAGGACAGTCCAGACAATGCAAAACCAAAAAATATTAGTGAACTCAAAGACAAACCAATAAAAAAAAAAAAAAAAAAAAACAAAAAAAACAAACAACACTGGCAGACAGTAAGTAAAAGGAGAGAAACAACAACAAAAGAGAAAATACATATCGAAAACATCCAAACTGTAACATACTATATTTGAACTTTCAGGATGAGTAAGAGTAGAGACAAAATGGGGAAGAATTTGAAGAAGTAATGCCAAAAGAAAAAAAAAAAAAGAAACTAATGAAAAGCATCAAATGATAGGTTCAAAAATCAGCAAACCACAACCAGGATAAGTATTCTCTTTCTCTCTCTCTAACATGCAAACACACACACACGCACACACACACACACACACACACACACAGACACACACACACCAGTTGGTGAACTTGTGAAAATCAGAGATAAAAGAAGTTTAAAAAAATCCAGAGAAATAAAAAAACACTACCTAAAAGTACGCAAAATCTATTTTCAACAAAATATAAAAGCCAGAGGATAATGGTAAGACATTTATGATTTGTTGAAAGAAAAAAAAAAAGCCAACCTAAAATTTTATACCTCGTAACAATATAAAATACAGACATTTTTAGGAAAAACGACAGCTGTGTTCATACAATAAAAGCAACGCACAGTAGATCCAACATAGCAGAGAGATAAACACTGTGCCTGTGTCCTTCCATGAACACATTAAAATTACAACTAAATTATGGAATAATCAACCTGGAGAACCATCTGAAGTCTAGCCAAAGAGCAGTCATATAATTAAAAATATAAAGAAGCCACATCAAAACTGGTAGGAGGGGCAGAGACATGGAATGGGCCCCAAACCTCTGTGTGGCAGTTGAGAATCAGGAGGGATATCTCAGCAGTGGATGTTACCCTAGAGGAACAAGGGACCCCAGCCTCACACCAGGCTCCCCAGCCCAGAGTACTGGTTTTCAGAAGAGGAGCCACCATAGCATCTGGTTGTGAAAAACAGTGGGGATTCTAACCATCCAGGTGGGATGGAAGGTGGTGGAAAACCCCGATGTCCTATCAAATGTCCCACTCACAGACTCACTCATTCACAGGCTCTGATGGAGGGATGATGACTTGGGGGGTGTCGGAGGCATATGGGGGCAGACTGAGGTGTGTGGCTTAGAGTGAGGGCTGGAAGACAGTCGCCATTTTCCCTGGAAAGGGTCTTCCTCCTGTGAAACCAGCAGGCAGGCGCCATCTTTCCTGTGTTGAACCTACCCCCACAAAGCCAAATCTGAATCTGATTGGTCTGGTGAGCTCCACTGGGATCCTGCCCTACCCAACTCTCCCAACACCACCAGTTTCTCCGCGAGCAGCCAGCACTGCCCACATTACACACTTTCTTAGAAAACTACCAGAGTCTGGCAGGCCGCAAGCAGGCAGTGACTGGCCTCAGTGTTCTCTGAGACTTTTGCTGAGTAGTTCCAGGCTCAGCACTTCCACCAAACCAGAATTTACATGAACCCGGTGACCACAATTCTTCCCACTTTAGTGATTCCCTAAGACCCTGCCTTACCCAACTTGCATACCACATGAGGCTCTATCAGCAGCTGAACCTTAAGGGAGCCAGAAGGTGGGAGCAGGCCTCGGGGTGTCTTGGCTTTTTGCAGAGGTACCCAAGGCCCAGTACTGGTGGTAGAAGCGCTTGGTTTGCAGTGTGGCCCTCTCACATGCACCTCCAGGTTTAGCACAGGCAGTGAAAACTGCAGATTGCTTTGTAGCTCCTACCAGGTAGCCCTCAGCTGTTCACAGGCAGTGGGTGACCTGGGCCTGCATCAGAACCCCTCCCAAGAGGCCCCAGGACCACTGTACTTGGAGGTTGTCTTCAGACCACAGCAGAGCACCACTCAATTAGCCCTACAAGCAGCATACATACAGGGTGGTCTCAATAGGCACCAGAGCCCACTGCAGTGAATCCCACTCATTGGTGTAAGTCCCCCAAACAGCAGCCCATAAGCTGTGGACATGGCCAAACTCTACAGCTAATCAGCCTGAGGGTCAATCCCACCCAGAGATGTGCCAATAGCAGTGAACACTCAACTATAACAGGAAGGCACACACAACCCACACAAGGAAAACTCCTGGAGCACCCAGAGCAAGTGACCAGAGAGATTGTGCCAAGGCCCCATAGGGTACCTACTACATAAGGCCAAAACTGGGAGATATAGCAGATCTACCTAATATATAGAAACAGAGAGGCAGCCAAAATGAGGGTGAAAAATGCATCCCAAGTGAAAGAACGAGAGAACACTCCAGAAAAAGAACTAACAAAGTGGACCTGATGAAGCAGAGGATCGAATCAGTGATTGGAAGACAAGGTAGCATAAAACACCCAATCAGAACAGCAAAAACAGAAAAGAATCAAAAAAAACTGATGATAGCTTAAGATACCTTTGGGACAACATCAAGCCTAACAACATAGGGGTACCAGAAGGAGAAGAGAGAAAGCAAGGGATTGAGAACCTATTTGAAGAAATAACGACTGAAAATTTTCCCAACCTGGCAAAGGAAATAGACACACAAGTCCAGGAATTGCAGAGATCCCAAACAAAATGAACCCAGTAGGCTCACACCAAGACACATTATAATTAAAATGACAAAGATTAAAGACAAAACGAGAATCCTAAAGCAGCAAGAGAAAGGCAACTAGTAACTTATAAGGGAACTCCCATAAGACTGTCAGCTGATTTCTCAACAGAAACTTTGCAGGCCAGAAAGGGACTGGCACAAAATATTCAACAGGATGAAAAAGAGCCTAAAACCAAGATTACCCACAAGGCTATCATTTAAAATCAAAGGACAGATAAAAAGCTTCCCAGACAAGAAAAGCTAAAGGAAGCCATCACCATTAAACCAGTATTATAAGGAATCTTAGAGGGACTTCTTTAAGATGAGAAAAAAAATGAAAGTTTATGACCATAAAATGGAAATAGCTACATATCAACAATTACTTTTAATGTAAATGGATTAAATGTGCCAATCAAAGACATAGGTGCCTGAAGGCTATGAAAACAAATCCCTTACATATTCTGCCTACAAGAGACTCACTTCAGATTGAAAGACACACACAGACAGAAAGTAAAGGGATGCAACAAGATATTTCATGAAAATGGAAACAACAAACAAACAAAAAAGCTGCAGTAGCATATCTATACCAGACAAAATAGACTTTAAAACAAAGGCTGTAATAAAGAAGGACCCTACTAATCCCACTTCAGGGAATTTACCTGAAGAAACCCAAAATCGACTTCAAGGGGATGTATACATCCATATGTTCATTGCAGTATTGTTTTACATGTCCAAGATGTGGAGGCAGCCTGGGAGTCCACTGATGAAAGAATGGATAAAGAAGAGGTAGTACATATATAGTGGAATATTGCTCGGCCCATGGAAGGGAATGGGTTCTTGCCATCTGTGGCGGCATGGATGGACCTGAGGGTATTGTGCTGAGTGGAGTATGTCAGACAGAGAAAGACACATGCAGTGTGATTTCACTTATATGTGGAATCTAAAGAACAAAAAAAAAACAACAAAAAAACAGAAGCAAATTCATAACTACAGAAAACATTTTGATGGTTGCCAGATGGGAGTGGGGTTGAGCATGTCGGTGAAAAATGGGAAGGGATTAAGAAGTACAAATTTGTTGTTACAAAGTAGTCATGGAGGTGTAGGGTATAACATAAGGAAGATAGTCAATAATACTTTAATAACTATGTACGGTATCAGATGGGTACTAGATTTGTTGTGTGATAGATGGGAGGGAGTTGGGGGCAGCATGAAAAAGGTGAAGGGATTAAGAAGTACAGACTGGAGGCAGTCACAGGGACAAAACAGTCACAGGGATGTAAAGTAAAGCATAGAGAATACAGTCAATAATATGGTAATAACTATGTGTACTGCCACGTTGGTATGAGACCAGTCAGGGGAATCACTTCTTAAATTATATAAATGTCTAACCACTATGATGTACACCTAAAATTAATATAAAACAATATTGAGTGTCAACTGTAATTGAAACATTTTAAAAGGGTAGAAAAGGTGAAGGAGAATAAGAGGTCCAAATTTCCAGGTATAAAACAAATAAATCATGGTGATGTAATATACTACATAGGGAATATCGTCAATAATATTGTGATAGCATGGTATGATATCAGATGGTTGCTGGACTTATCATGATGATCACTTCATTAGGTATATAAATGTTGAATAATTATGGTGTACCCCTGAAACTAACATAATATTGTATGTTAGCTATATTTTTAATAAAAATCTATTTAAAAAGCAACCCACAAGATATACTAGAAGAGTTCCTTCAAGCCAAAAGAAAATCATTCGAGATGAAAGCACAGAAGACCAAGAAAGAATAAAGAGCACAAGAAAACATGACTGTGTAGAGAAGTATCAAACAATATTGACCACTTGAAACAACAATAATGGTATCTTGTGAGGTACAAAACATACGTGGAAGTAAAATATGACAAAGTAGCACAACAGACTGGAAAGGCCAGGATAAGTGGCACTTTTCCGTTGTTTGGGAAAGGATAAAAGCATTATATTAAGAGAAGAATGCTACTAAGGCAAAAATGCACATTTTAATCTCTAGGGTAATCACTAAAAATTGGCCAGTTTAACTTAATTGACTAATAAAACACTACATCCAACAATGGCAAGTTTTTTTTCAAGTGCACGTAGTATAACAAAATAATTCAAACTAAGCAATGAAACATGTTTCAGCAAATTTCAAAGGATTAACAATCAGAGTATTTCCAAAAAGGGAAATTAAGATAGGAATCATAAAAGAGAAATGTTTTGAAAATCCCCAAGTATTTGGAAAATAGCAGCAAGATTCTAAATAACCCATGAATCAAAGAAGAAATAACAATGGAAATCAAAATATTTTAACTGATAATGAAAATATGACATACTAAAACTTATGAGGTACAGCAAAAGCAGTCTTAAAACAAAAATTTATAGCTTTAAATGAATATACTGGAAAAGAAAAAAAGTGAAATAAATGCTTTAAGATCCCATGAAGCTAGAAAAAGACTAGCCTAATAAATATAAAGAAAGTAGAAGAAAGAAAATATTAATAAGAAAAATAAAGCAGAAATTGATTAAATAGAAAACAATGATACAATAGAGAAAACTGCAAAGCCAAATGTTTTTCCTTTGAAAAGATTAATAACACTGATAAAACAGTTACAAGAGTGATAAATGGGAAAAACAGAAAACACAAGCTACCAATACTGGAAAGGGGGGCATCACACAGATCTTATAGATATTAAAAAAAAATAATATGAGGATAATTGTGAAAGAACTTATGCCAATAAAATCAGCAATGAAGTAAATTTTTTTAAATTCTTAAAATCATAACCTATTGAACTTATAAAAGGAAGAAGCAGAAAATCTGAATTAAATGTGCAATTATAATACCTTCCCCCAAGATGGATTCAGCCCCAGAGCATTTCACTAGTGAATTCATGCTAACATTTATAGATAAAATAATACCAATTTTATACAACTCTTTCAGAGAGAACAAAAGAAATACTTCATAACTCTCTCAATTCTTTATTTTGGGGGTTTAACTGTGGGAGTGGGGAGAAGTAGCAGCAAAACTTTGATTTTATAACATGACAAGAAAATTACAAAACGGAAAATTGAAGGCTAATCTCTCTAATGAATTTAGGTGTAAAAATCCTTAAGAAAATAGTAGCAAATTGAATCCAGTAATATAAAAAATAAATAGCATACCAAGTCCAAGGAAAGTTTATTCCAGGTCGGCAAAAGTGTGTTAATATTCAAAACTCAATGTAATTCAACACATTAAGAGTAAAATAATTATGTAGTCATGTCAATAGATGCAGAGTAGCAGAAAGTTTGTTTAAACTGATAAAGTAACTACAAAAAAAAACCCAAAACACCCTCTTATTTAATGGTCAGTACAGAGAATTTCCCTAATTGCAAAAAAACAATGAATACACTATTTATATTCAACATTGAAATGGTAATCTCGGCCATTTCAAGAAAGCTATAAAAGAAAACAAAGATTTGAAGGATCTATTATAAAGCTATGGTAATTGATACAAGGTAGTCTTGGCACAAAAATAGACAAAATGACTAAAAAAGTACAAAAAGGTACTGATATGGACCCACATATATACATGCTCCCTGATTTATAACAAAAGCAATGCTGCAGTCACAGGGAGAAAGGTGGCCATATCATCCAATGGTGCTGGGTCAATTGGATAGCCATATGGACAAAATGAGTCACCCCCAAAATTGGAAAGCTTGGGGCTGCTCCAACCTGCCTTGTTATTATTACACCAGCCAAGTCTGTTGCATAGTCTCAGCCACCCAGTGTCTCTAGCTTAGATGATTCAAGGTTGTTAAAAGTCTTTTTTTTTTTTTTTAAATCAGGATGAAGATACTGTGGTCTTTTCCCTACTCTTCATCTCAAATTCCAATTTGACCACATAGAAGCGAATCAGCCACACAATTCTACTCAGAATTATCCAAGAATTTGCCTGAGTACCTGCAGTATTCTATTATGAATTTGGCGTGAAAGAACAAAAGGGAGGGAATGGCATCAAACAGATACACACAAAGTGAGTAATATTTGTCTCGCCAACATAGACTTCACAGTGAAAGCAAAAGGGGGGGGGGGAATTTGTTGAAATTCCATGAGTTTGGATTCAATCTGAACCATATGTAGCTCCAGATTAGGTCATATTCTCATGATAAAATTACTAATTTTGTCTTCAATTTTGTCTGCTACTCAGTATTTCCATGATCTCTTATTAGCTGATCTCACGCATTATTTGTTTGGTCTGTGTGACTCAAAAGATAAGAGACTTCAACTAAAGCCCTGTAGTTTATCACCAAGAGTTTGGTATTCAGTGCTAAGGTGTCAGGGGAAAGGTAAGAGAGTGGGGTGGGCACAAACCCTGCAACAAGACTACCTGGATGTAAAGTCCCCTTTCTTCTGAGCAGCGTAATCTCAGACAAGTTATTTCCTCTCCGTGCCTCAGTTTTCTTGTCTATAAAATGGGTTTCATAATAAATAGTACCTACTTCATTAGGTTATGGTGAGGATTAAAACAGTTAAAGGGCACTGTACTTAATATAGTGCCTGATATATAATTAGTGCTGTAAAGATATTAGTTACTGTTTTTCATCTGCAAAACTATACAGAAAACTAAACTATACTGGTTTTATTAATTGCATTTTAAACCTGAGCTTTCCATAAATTGTAGTGATTTGGAACAAATCACTGTTTTTGCATTGATAGAAAGCAAACACGGCTTGCTCATGTCCTGTCAGAGATCTGCCCGGAAGCAGAGGCAGGAGAGCAGAGTAGTAAGGAGCTGGGGTTTGGGTTAGTGAGTGAGTGGCCTTTGTTTAAAACTCCTCCTCTGCCAGTTTTGCAGCTGAGCAATGTTGCAATGAGTGATTTAGTTTCTCTTCTCATCTTTAAAATGGGTACTTGATGGCATCAATTTCATAAGATGATCAGGAGAGAGTTAAACGAGATAATGCATCCAAATTATTTACTAAGTCTTGTTAAGTACTCGCTAAGTAATAGGCGCTGCACCATTGTTTATATTATTATTTTTATATAGGTCCCAACATAGAAATGTTTTGAAATCGCCTGGTAAAAATGCATTTTAAATAATTCAAAAGTATATTGTTATGGTTTCGTCTTCATAGCGAGAGAACTTTGCTTCTCTTAGCATGGCATTGAGCTTACCCCAGACACTTGAGTCTTCATCCAATTAAAATACTCATGGAAAATCTTGAGGTTCTTGGCTGACAACACCGTATGCATGAACTTCGGCACATTCATGTATTTAAATATCAGCGGTGACCGCATAAAGTGTGTGGTATAAACCAAACTCTCTTTAAAAGCTGCATGCCATTCATTTGTCCTGTGATTTATGGACTATTCTTAGGATCAAAGCTAATGTTTTGTGTAAATCATAGAAATCAATCTCAATACTTGTGACTTTAGACGATCTCAAAATGTATCTTTCACTATTATTTTTCTAGGACTCGCTGACACTGATAGTCTGGTGATGTTACCCTGGTCTCAAAAAAAAAACAATGAAAATTTAAAAAATAAAACAAACACCTCACAGAGTTCAGTTCTACTGGCTGACTGTGCTGTGGGTGACCAAGAATGGCAGGGGGGTGGGAGGGGATGGTTTCA